>NC_138756.1:5277834-5819423 GCF_965113315.1 Podarcis vaucheri | reverse complement strand
GCTCTCAAATGATGCTGGAGAAGGGCCCAGCAGGGAGAGAGGCAGCTCCGCAGATGGGGAAGCAAATCAGCGCAACACCAGGGATATAGAGGGGCTGATGGGGGAATCGGCGAGAGGGCTCCAGGACTCTTCACCGGACACCAGCGGGGAGAGCACGGGTCCTCCGCTACCCACGCCCTCCCTGCGCAGAAGACTTCCGCGCAGAGAGAGTAGGAGGAGACTGGGTGTCAAACAACTTTTATGTTGGAAAAGATTTAAGAAACGCCCACTGACGGATTCTGCTAGCGACTGAGGCAGCCACGAAGTGAAGGGCTGTCCAGACTGAAAGGTTTAGCAAGGCAACAAAGCCTGGAGAGGCGGCAACTTACGCACAAGCAACCCCATACCCATTACACATACCCAACAACCGTGTGAGAAGGCAGTGGCAGAGAGAAGTCTAGAATCGGAAGATGAAGCAGGAGAGGAAGCCAAGAGGCAGAGAGGCTGGGGAACAAGCCTCTGGCTGAGCCAAGCTTCCCTCCCTCCTGGTCTCCCAGGACCAAGAGAGGCGTGAAGAGGGCAGAGCAAAGGCAGACGCACAGGCACAGTCTCAGATTGCTTGGGAAAGACCCGGACAGGAGGAGACTTAGGCAGCTCTGGGAAGGCAGGGACCTCCAGCCTCCGCAACTGCCTCATAGGGGCAGGACCGACTGCGGTGCTCACTAGGCATGTGTAATAGGTATGAGTTACTCGTGCGTAAGCTGGTGCCTTTCTCGGTTAATTTGCCTTGTTAAACCTTTCTGACTGCACAGCCTCTCCTCATGGTGGCTGCCTCAGTCACTGGCAGAATCCGTCAGTGGGCGTTTCTTGAACCTCTTCCAACATAAAAGTTGTTTGACACCCAGTCTCCTCCTCCTCCTCTCCCTGCGCGGGAGTCTTCTGCGCAGGGTAGGCGTGGGTAGCGGAGGACCTGGGGCTCTCCTCACTGATGTCCAGTGAAGAGTCCTGGAGCCCTCTCCCCACTTCCCCCGTCTGCCCCCCTTTATCCCTGGTGTTGCGCTGATTGGCTCCCCCCTCTACTGAGCTGTTTCTCCCCCTGCTGCTGGGTCCTTCGCCAGCATCATCTGGGAGCCTCCCCTTCGCCTCTCGCTCCGATGTCAGTTCCCTGACAGCATGATACCCCTGAGCCTTGCTTCTTCTAATAAAGACTTTGTGCAATTTATTTCGGACACGGGCTCCTGATAGTAAACACTGCCACCTCCAGGCCTGTAAGGAAGGAAGCTGGCTGGGGGGCGGAAATTGAGGTAGATGGGGCAGTGACCCACTTGCCCCAAGGGACTGCCCTTCACTGCTTATGCTCCGGGAGCATTCTGAATTCTTTTATTTTTTTATTTTTAAAGGCCTGCTCATTTTGATATCTTTATGGAAGGCGAAGGAGGGGTAGAACGACAAATCCACCCCGCTTCTCTATAAAAAAAATCCTTCTCTTTTGATGATTTTCATAAAAGCTTTTATAGTTTTTCTTGATCCTGCGCTGTCCAAAGCGCCCAGAGTGCCGAAATAAAACATTTTACTGGATTGAGGGAGGGCAGGGGTTGGTCTTTTTGGAAAAGAGAGAGAGAGAAAGAGGGAGAGGAGGAGGAATTAACATGGGCAGAAGCGAACAATTAACCATTTTGCAAGTCCAGCATGCTTGTAAATAAATAATGGGAAAGATTTTGGAAGTATTTGCAAAAAAAAACAAAAAACCATGGTGGGTTTATAGGCTGGATTTATGTATTGCCTGATCTGGAAGCCTTTATAAAGGGATCGTAAACATTACACAAGGGACGCTGGTGGCGCTATGGGTTAAACCACAGAGCCTAGGACTTGCCAATCAGAAGGTTGGCGGTTCGAATCCCCGCGACGGGGTGAGCTCCCGTTGCTCAGTCCTTGCTCCTGCCAACCTAGCAGTTTGAAAGCACATCTGGCGGGAAGGTAAACGGCATTTCCGTGCGCTGCTCTGGTTCGCCAGAAGCGGCTTAGTCCTGCTGGCCACATGACCCGGAAGATGTACGCCGGCTCCCTTGGCCAATAAAGCGAGATGAGCACCACAACCTCAGAGTCGGTCACGACTGGACCTAGTGGTCAGGGGTCCTTTACCTTTACTCTAGAACATACAGTAGGAAGAGCTCCGGCTTCCTGCCTCTGGAAAACCCATAAGCAGGGGAAAAGCAGCCTTCTCCCCTCACTGCTAGTATTCAGGGGTAAACTGCCCCTAGTCCTGGAGGTTCTATTTAGCTATTGTGCAAAATGCAAGAAGTGCCCATCTCCTGGTGTAGTGGTTAAGAGCGGTAGTCTCGTAATCTGGGGAACCGGGTTTGCTTCCCCGCTCCTCCACCTGCAGCTGCTGGGTGACCTTGGGCCAGTCACACTTCTCTGAAGTCTCTCAGCCCCACTCACCTCACAGAGTGTTTGTGGTGGGGAAGGAAGGGAAAGGAGAATGTTAGCTGCTTTGAGACTCCTTTGGGTAGTGATAAAGCAGGATATCAAATCCAAACTCTTCTTCTTCCTCCTCTGACTGCCTCATAATGACCCACTGCCCGGTTCTGTGGGGGGTCGGGGACCCCAAGCAGCACCCAACCTAAAATTTCAGGAGCCAACAAGAAACAAGGACCTTAGACAGATCTGGGGGAAGCCTAGTGGGCGGAACATCTTTCTCATGCATCAAATAACACCCTGCTCACCTGAATGCCCTTCTGCATGCTGCAAGATACCTGGGTCACGACTAAGGCTGGCTGAATTCTCCTGCTTTCTATTTCCCTGCAACCTTAAATTTATCTGGCCACATTTCCTCACCAGACTTCTTTTTCAAAGTCATCACCAAAAAACGGTCTGGATTTCACTGCAATTTCTCTTAAAACGCATATCCACCCCAAGTTACCCTTTTTTTTTTTGCAAACCATTCTCCTTAATACAATGCATTTTAAAATGTTTTTTTTTTATGTTGTGTGTTTTTTGGTTGTTGTTTTTTGTGCTAAGCCACGGAATATATGCACATGTATTGCGTCTAACAGATGTGTTTTGCTGTAGTTGGAAAACTGTGTCTGCAAGAATTCAGCGGTGCACAAATCTCAAAGGAGAGCTGCTTCTTCGGATTGCAGTTTTGTCACGTGGAAATTGCAAAGAAAATCCCTCTCCCTTGCCTTCCCATGGTGGCAGCAGGAGCCTTCTCTAGTTGTGTGTGTGAGTAATGCTTTCCATTTCCGCTTACAGACCCCCCTGGTTCCTGATGGCCCGGCTTGATCCCTGTCTCTGTCAGTTCTGGTGGGCTGGCGGAAAATGCTTCCTGCCCTGCTCGATTCATCCATCGCCGAGATAATCGGTGGGAAGAGTTTCCACTTGGAAACGTTCTTAAAAGCCCTGAGACACCTTGAGCTGGTACAGAAACGCCAGCTGGTGAAGAATGTGGTGGTCATATTTAACTCCGAGGAGACTTGCTGAGATGTATAAGACTGAATCAGATACCGTATTTCACGCCCCATAGGACGCTCCGGCCCATAGGATGCACCTAGTTTTTTTGGGGGGAAATAAAGAGAAAAAAAATTATTTCCCCCCCAGGTGCGGGGCTGGAAGAACCAGGTCGGGGAACAGTGGGAAGGCGCGCTCTGCCTCCCCGCTGTCCCCCGAGCTTGTGGGGCTGGCGATGGGGAGAAGTGCGCTGAGCCCGGGCAGGCAGCTCTGCGCAGCCTTTGGGAGCCGGGCAGGACTTCGCACCCGGCTCCCGGTGGCCGCGCAGAGCTGCGCTGAGCCCGGGACTGCAGGCAGCTCTGCGCAACCCTCGGAGCCGGTCTCCCAAGGGTTGCGCAGAGCTTCCTGAAGCCTGCAGAGCGAGAGGGGTCGGTCCCCATAGGACGCACACACATTTCCCCTTCATTTTTGGAGGGGAAAAAGTGCGTCCTATAGGGCGAAAAATACGGTATGTGCTGGAGATGCAGTGAGACTAAGGGAACGTTCTTTCATATGTGGTGTGTTAATGGAGAAACCTGAAGGCTCCCTTGGACAAAAAACAAGGACACCAGCCAGGAATACCAGAGCAAAATTGCAGCCAGTAGGCTTGGTCTTTTTTTTTTAATATAATTTTTATTTACAGGCCAATCAAATCACATTAATTCCACATCACATTAATTCCAAATTATACAGCCAGATTTTTAAATTTTTGTTGGGGATACCCATACATCAAACTCCGAAAGGGGACCAAACATCACTCATGTTGCTGCTTTAATTAAACAGTTCTATCCAGTTCTGCCAGTAGGCTTGGTCTTGACTGAAGACTGTCACAACAGGACTCCCATCTGCCCCCAGGTGGATGGAACAAGATGGAAGCCCCGAACAAAAGAGAACCCAAACTTTTATTAGCTGATAATCCCCATGTTATACCCCCCAAACTACATCACTATTACATCATGGTTACATCATGAAAGGGGAGGTCTGGTGGCCGGAATCTGAGCATCCTGGACCCTGCCCTATGGTTCCCCTTGCCCTCCACCAAACACCCATCAAGTGTAACAAAAGAGAACCTTTACATTTCCCTGTTTCCCAGCCAAGTGGATCGCACCCTTTTGTCTTCATCTGGGTTTGTTATTTCTGGAATGGCTACCTGTCTGGCACTCAGGTATCAGGAGGCCAGGGATTATCACTCAGGCAGAGGGGCTGTTGAGGAGCTGAGCTCACATGTCTATATGTATTTCTGAAGTTTTCCCAGTGAGCCAGTACAGAGGTACATTGATCAGTGAATTGTTCCATTTGGTATTGTGCAACAGAGGCCCTTTGAATAGACAGGAAGAAACTGTGATGAAGTGTTTTGTGGAGACAAGTCACAAAAGTGATTGTGCTGATTTTGGTAGTGGGCCGCATGTGCATGATATCTGCTGGAGGGGCAACCCCCCAACCTATACATAAATTCCTGCAACAGGTGGACTTGTAAAGGGTAAAAGGGTATTGGGAAATAATTCATAATGAATTGAAAAAAAATGTTTAAAAGTACTTTTCCAAAAAAAAACCCAGAGTCCTTTTCGTTGGGGATAATTCAGATGTCAAAAAAGGTTATTTATTTATGTATGCCACTACTGCGGCTCATATTTTGTTAGCCCCCCAAATGGAAAACAAGCGAAGTCCCAACTAAAGAAGAATGGCAACTTAAGCTGATGGAATATGCTCAGCTCGCAGATTTAACATTTAGAATATATATAACAAGAAGAACATATGTTTAGAAAAGACTGCAAAATGTTTATTGAATATATGGGGGGGGGGGAATTGTGTACACTTGAAAACGTGGGCAGCATTAAGATAAATTCAACAGTGTAAACCAGCTTTGATGGATGTAATAATGGAATACTGAATGGTTTAGTTCAGTCATAGGCAAACTCGGCCCTCCAGATGTTTTGGGACTACAACTCTCATCATGCCTGTCCATGGGTCCTGTTAGCTAGGGATGATGGGAGTTGTAGTCCCAAAAATATTTGGAGGGCTGAGTTTGCCTATGCCTGGTTTAGTTTATATAAAATATGCAGGGATTTACGTTATGCAAAATAAACCATGGAAAGAGAGAGAAGGGCAGCCATTGCTATTTTAATGTTGTTTAAATTAATATTCTAAAATGTAAAACAGAAAATTTAATAAAAATTATGGGGTGGGTGTGTGTGTGAACAGAATGCGGTGGCCAGGCTGCTGATGGGGGCTCAATGACATGGACACGAGACGCCATTGGCTGCCCATCTACTAGCAAGCCAGGTTCAAGGTCCTCATCTTACTTTGTTGTTGTTGTTTAGTCGTTTAGTCGTATCCGACTCTTCGTGGCCCCCTGGACCAGAGCACACCAGGCACTCCTGTCTTCCACTGCCTCCCACAGTTTGGTCAAACTCATTCTGGTAGCTTCGAGAACACTGTCCCACCATCTCGTCCTCTGTTGTCCCCTTCTCTTTGCGCCCTCCATCTTTCCCAGCATCAGGGTCTTTTCCAGGGAGTCTTCTCTTCTCATGAGGTGGCCAAAGTCTTGGAGCCTCAGCTTCAGGATCTGTCCTTCCAGTGAGCACTCAGGGCTGATTTCCTTCAGAATAGATAGGTTTGATCTTCTTGCAGTCCATGGGACTCTCAAGAGTCTCCTCCAGCACCAGAATTCAAAAGCATCAATTCTTCGGCGATCAGCCTTCTTTATGGTCCAGCTCTCACTTCCATACATCACTACTGGGAAAACCAGAGCTTGAACTAGACGGACCTTTGTTGGCAAGGTGATATCTCTGCTTTTTAAGATGCTGTCCAGGTTTGTCATTGCTTTTCTCCCAAGAAGCAGGCGTCTTTTAATTTCGTGGCTGCTGTCACCATCTGCAGTGGTCATGGAGCCCAAGAAAGTAAAATCTCTCACTGCCTCCATTTCTTCCCGTTTTATTTGCCAGGAGGTGAGGGGACCAGTGGCCATGATCTTCGTCTTAATTTACAAAGCCCTGAATGTAAGGATTTCCCTGCTGGATTCAGCCATGGGCTCCTCTAGTCCAGCACCCTCTTCCCACTGTGGCCAACCAGATGCCTTTTCTGGGAAACCCCGAAGCTGGACCTCAGCACAGGAACGACACTCTCCGCTTCTGTGTCTCCCAAGCAATTGTTCTGGGCGCCCCAATTTAAGAAGGGTATTGACAAGCTGGAAAGTGTGCAGAGTTGGGCAACCAAGATACACACACAAACACTTTTTAAAATTAAATTTTCTGTTTTACAATTTAAAGCACTCATTTCAGAATATTCATAGAATCATAGAATCATAGAATCATAGAATCATAGAGTTGGAAGAGACCACAAGGGCCATCGAGTCCAACCCCCTGCCAAGCAGGAAACACCATCAGAGCACTCCTGACATAGGGTTGTCAAGCCTCTGCTTAAAGACCTCCAAAGAAGGAGACTCCACCACACTCCTTGGCAGCAAAGTCCACTGTCAAACAGCTCTTACTGTCAGGAAGTTCTTCCTAATGTTTAGGTGGAATCTTCTTTCTTGTAGTTTGGATCCATTGCTCCGTGTCCGCTTCTCTGGAGCAGCAGAAAACAACCTTTCTCCCTCCTCTAGGTGACCTCCTTTTATATATTTGAACATGGCTATCATATCACCCCTTAACCTCCTCTTCTCCAGGCGAAACATGCCCAGCTCCCTTAGCCGTTCCTCATAAGGCATCGTTTCCAGGCCTTTGACCATTTTGGTTGCCCTCCTCTGGACACGTTCCAGTTTGTCAGTGTCCTTCTTGAACTGTGGTGCCCAGAACTGGACACAGTACTCCAGGTGAGGTCTGACCAGAGCAGAATACAGTGGCACTATTACTTCCCTTGATCTAGATGCTATACTCCTATTGATGCAGCCCAGAATTGCATTGGCTTTTTTAGCTGCCGCGTCACACTGTTGGCTCATGTCAAGTTTGTGGTCAACCAAGACTCCTAGATCCTTTTCACATGTACCGCTCTCAAGCCAGGTGTCACCCATCTTGTATTTGAGAAGCACAACCTTAAAATATCAACAACCTTAAAATATCAATGACTTCCCCCCTTCTCTTTCCATGGTTCATTTTGCAAATCATAAATCCCTGCATATTTTACAGAAACTATACCATTCAGTTTTCCATGATTACATCCATCATAACTTATTTACACTGTTGAATGTATCTTAATGCTGCCGGCGTTCTCAGCTGTACACAGTTATTTTCCATATATTCAATAAACGTTTTCCAATCATCTCTAAACGTATGTTCTTCTTGTTCTCTTGTTTTCTATATATGAAGTCTGCAAGCTGCGCATATTCTGTCAAACTTAAGTTGTCATTCTTCTTCGGTCCTTGCTTGTTTTCCATTTTTGGGCTAATAAAACTCAGGCTGCAGTAGTGGCATACATAAATAACCTTTTTTTGACACCTAGGAATTTCAGTCTGAATTATTCCCAAAAGAAAGGACTCTGGGTTGGTTGTTTTTTTTTTTTGGGGGGGAGTACTTTTAAACATCTCCCCAATTTATTATGGATCATTTCCATATTAGTGGGGCCTGCCTGGTGTTTTCACGTGAGTAGAGTGTGTGCTTTTATTTAAAATCCATCTCTGGTTTATTTGTGGGGCATAGGAATTCGTTCATCCACCCCCCCAAAAAAAATAGTCCTCCCCCCACAAGGTCTGAGGGACAGCAGACCGGCCCCCTGCTGAAAAAGTTTGCTGACCCCTGATATAGACAGATAAAAAGGTAAAGGGACCCCTGACCATTAGGTCCAGTTGTGGCCGGCTCTGGGGTTGCAGTGCTCATCTCGCTTTATTGGCCGAGGGAACCGGTGTACAGCTTCTGGGTCATGTGGCCAGCAGGACTAAGCCGCTTCTGGCGAACCAGAGCAGCGCACGGAAATGCCGTTTACCTTCCCGCCGGAGTGGTACTTATTTATCTACTTGCACTTTGAGGTGCTTTCAAACTGCTAGGTTGGCAGGAGCAGGGACTGAGCAACGGGAGCTCACCCCGTCGCGGGGATTCGAATTGCCAACCTTCTGATCGGCAAGTCCTAGGCTCTGTGGTTTAACCCACAGCGCCACCCGCGTCCCGATATAGACAGATGGATGCCAACAAATTAACAAATCATCAGTAAAAGCATTGCAATCTATAAAACACTGATACAACGACTCAAATAAGAAGGTAAACATCACAATTAAAACTGCCCAATGGTCTATTCAATGTGCAATTTTATATGCCCCCATCATGCCTCCAAACTTTAGTTTCTCTTCCGGCAGCAAAATGCCTGGAGCTGGCCTTGCACACTGTTCTCTGTGTTCTTGGTAAGAGTTTGCAACATCCCGGTGGAAAGGAAACTGACATTTCCTGGAGAGTCACGCCCCCCCCCACTTGATCTCCGACAACAGAAACGCACGGAAATTCGCGAGACCCCCATCGTTCACAGGAAGAACAATTGCTTCTTGATCTCGATTTGCTAGCTGTGTCTCCTGTGGCTTTGGCAAGGAGTTCTCAAGTCTCTAACTTTCAAGGCAAAGTACAGATTCATTTATAGATGACCTCCTTTTTCTTCTCTCTCTCTCTCCCCCCCTCGCGCTACGTATTATTTGTTTACTTGCCCCCATTCTTGCCTGTTCCAAGCATTCCCTATCACGCTGGGATCTTACAGAACACAGATTCTCTTTCAGTCAGATAATTATTAATTTTTGCTGCGGAATCAACATGGGGACAAAAGAAAACCCTCCATCAATATTTTTTTTTAAGTGCTTTGAGACAGTGGGGAGTGAATACCGACCCAAACAACCTCCCTCTCTCTCTCACACACTGGGCCAAAGCAAAGGCATAACCAGTCTCACAGAAGGCATATTGGAGAAATCACTAAATTCATGGACATGCAGTTATTACTTAGCAGACAAATTACTTTTCTCCCGAAATGTTCCAAAATGCATTCATTTTCAGAGTACATTACTTTCGTAATATCGGAGAGGTGCATTCATTGAGAATCCCCCCCCCCCTTCTCTCAGCTGGCTGGCTGGTTGCAATTCTGCTACTTCTCCCCTTTATTTTTCTCTCTCTCTCTTTTCATATTTCACTGCCTGACATGGAGACCAGGGTAAGTAATGAAATTCTTTTCGGAAACTGACAATCTCTTCGAACAACCGGGCCCTGTTGAGGAGATTGCAACATAAAACAGATGAGTGCCCTCCCTGACAGCTAATTGTGTCTGCCTTAATTACAACAAGAGGAATTTAATCGGCTGTGCAGAGCTCAGTTTTAGGAGGGGGGGGGGCGCCATCTGGATACTACCGTGTCTTCTTGCCTTGGCTGATGAGGGAGGAAGATTTGGTGTTTTTTCTTTTTATAAGATATTTATTAAAGTTTTCAAAATATTACAAAAAGGAAAAACAAACAAACAAAGTAGAGTCAGAAGGGAATACAAAGAATAAAAATAGTTAACAGAGTAAAGAGAAAAAGAAAAAAAGCAAACCCCTTCCCACCATGTAAAAAAGAAGAAAAAGGAAGGGGAAAAAAATTCAAAATAAGAAAACAAAAAAGGGACAAAAATACAAAAAACCCTAACCTTTAAAAACATTTAAAAACAAATTTATTGTTTTCAGACCCTTAACTATCATAGCCTTCTTTCTTAGACTTCCTCCTCCTCCCTTCCTTTGTATCCTAGTTATTAATTATCCCAGCAAATCCTTTCCTTTCCATGTTTCATAAAATTCTGTCATTACATTACCCTAGACTATTTTGCTCTTATCTTTCTATAATGGCATAAACCTTAAAATTTAAAACTTAAGTCTTAACCTTACCAGCTTCTTATAATCATAATATTCTTTCATAATTCTTTAAGCACCTTTGCTAAAGCCAGGTAATTTCTTCCAACATTTTTCTATCATTCATCAACTTTATAAAACATTCTAATAATAAGAAAAAAAGAAAAGTACAAACAAATCCAATTTTTCCCCCCAACCTGGTTCCGGGTTTTGTCAGTCCTTATTCCCATCAGTGAAGGGACGTGGGTGGCGCTGTGGGTAAAAGCCTCAGCGCCTAGGGCTTGCCGATCGAAAGGTCGGCGGTTCGAATCCCCGCGGCGGGGTGCGCTCCCACTGCTCGGTCCCAGCGCCTGCCAACCTAGCAGTTCGAAAGCACCCCCGGGTGCAAGTAGATAAATAGGTACCGCTTACCAGCGGGAAGGTAAACGGCGTTCCGAGTGCTGCGCTGGCTCGCCAGATGCAGCTTTGTCACGCTGGCCACGTGACCCGGAAGTGTCTCCGGACAGCGCTGGCCCCCGGCCTCTTGAGTGAGATGGGCGCACAAACCCCAGAGTCTGTCAAGACTGGCCCGTTCGGGCAGGGGTACCTTTACCTTTACCTTTATTCCCATCAGTGAGGGAGGAAGATTTGGGAGGGCAGGCAGTCAGGGAGAGGGCTGGCTTCACCTGACAGATATAGGAATGAGCTGTTAAAATCCGAGGGCTTCCTTGGACAAAAACAAAGACACCAACCAGGATAACTTGGAGCAAAACAGCAGCCTGTAGGCTTGGCCTTTATTGAACTGTTGCAACAGGGTGCTCCCATCACTTGCAGGAGAGAGGAAGGACACAGAAAGATGGTGTGCAAGGTCTTATAAAGACTTTTTGGAATTGCCACCCTGTAGATCAAGACCACCCCTAGAAACATCATGCATACATCACAGAAAGGAGGGGTTGAGGGAAGGGTGGTGGTGGTAACCTGAGTGTCCTGTCACCTGGCTGGTTCCCCCTTTCCCCCCTCCCCATGTGTACTTTCCAGGTGACAGAGGGGAGTTTGCAGTTTCCTGCCCCCAGAGGGAAGAGCTGATTCTTGTCCTTTGTTCCAGTCTGTGCTGAATCCACTCCCATATGCAAGTTCTTTGTGACATTGATGGTCTTCTGTCTAGGACCATCAGGGTTGGCATAGCAACTGGGCAGGGCTCCTGTGGATGTGCTGGGATGCTCAAGGGATTATGGCTGCCCTGTATCAAACCTTCCCCATTTTGTAGTCCTTCCTTCATGGAGTAAAATAAAAGTGGAACAGTGCAAATCCGATGCATGGTTGATTTTCTATGAATTTATAACAGAAGCGCAGCGTATGTAGTGTGTGAGTGTGAGTGTGTGTGAAGTTTGTACAAACTGAATGATTGGGGGGGGGGGGGTTCCTGCGACAGAGCTGATTCCAGTCTCCCCAAACTCTCCTCTTTAATGACAGCAGCAACCATTTGGTTTTTGGTTTTGTTTTGTTTTTTTGTACCCCACCCTTTTGACTGAGTTGCCCCAACCACTCTGGGCACACACATAAAAACATACAGTGGTAGCTCGGGTTACATACGCTTCAGGTTACAGACTCCGCTAACTCTTGGGTTAAGAACTTTGCTTCAGGATGAGAACAGAAATCATGTTCCAGCGGCGCAGCGGCAGCAGGAGGCCCCATTAGCTAAAGTGGTGCCTCAGGTTAAGAACAATTTCAGGTTAAGAACGAATTAAGTACGTAACCCGAGGTACCACTGTAACATCAAACATTAAAAACTTCCCTTAACAGAGCTGCCTTCAGATGTCTTCTAAAAGTCAGATACAGTCATACCTTGGGTTACAGCCGCTCCAGGCTGCGTTTTTTCGGGTTGCGGACCGCCAAAACCCGGAAGTACCAGAACGAGTTACTTCCGGGCTTCGGCGGTTGCGCATGCGCAGAAGTGCTAAATCATGTTTTGCGCATGCGCAGAAGTGCCGAATTGCAACCCACGCATGCGCAAGATGCGGGTTGCGAACGTGCATCCCGCATGGATCACGTTCACAACCCGAGAGTCGGCTGTAGTTGTTTATCGCTTTGATATCTGATGGGAGGGCGTTCCACAGGGCGGGTGCCACCACCGAGAAGGCCCTCTGCCTGGTTCCCTGTAACTTCGCTTCTCACAGGGAGGGAACCGCCAGAAGGCCCTCGGCGCTGGATCTGTGTCCAGGCATTTGCTGTCTTCATTGGTGTTCCCAGTGATAGTAGTAGCAGTAATAGCGATAATAATAATAATAAGTTATTTTAATTTACAGTGATGGAGAACAGTTCATTTTCTCCATTGGGGAGTCTAACCGGCAACTATCCTGTTAATTTATAATGATCACAGTTTATTTTCTTCATTGCTTAGTCCAATGAATACTACTACTGCTACTAATAAATTACTATTGTAGCAATTTATAGTGATGGATAACAGTTCATTTTTTAAATTACTGAGTCTAATGGGCAATTATTTATTATTAATAATGATAGCAATTCCCCCCCTTCACTGGTGACTCTAATGAATAATAACAATACATAATAATAATTATATTAATTTACAGTAAGGGATAACAGTTCATTTTCTTCATCGATGAGTCCAATGGACAATTATTAATCAATTAACAAATGTTCATCAGAGTTGCTGATGAACTACAACAAGGCAAGAAACAACAACAACAACAACAACCCTTTTTTATTGCACCACTACAGCTTTGTTATCTGCGCTGGCGAGTCAAATAATTTACCGTATTTTTTGCTCCATAAGACGCACTTTCCCCCTCCTAAAAAGTAAGGGGAAATGTGTGTGCGTCTTATGGAGCGAATTCAGGCTCCATGGCTTCAGCGGAAGCTCCGTTTCTCCTGCCGCTTTGCTGGAGGGGCTCTGCGCAGAGAGGGAAAGAATTTTTCTTCTTCTTTTTCTCCTCCTCTAAAACTAGGTTTTATAAGAATGGGGTTGGAGGGGAAATGATTTCTGTCTTCTTCTTTGGCGATCCCTCGTAGCCGAGTAAGGTTGTCTTCCGTGAAAACGGTTTTAACAGCGAGTCCGCAAGTGACTGTGGAGGCCATTTCTGGATCCACACATCCTTCCACGGAGGGAACATAGGTTTCCGGGCAGGAGTTGATCATGGTGTGGATTTGCCAAGCATGCCTTCCTCTTAGCACATTTCCTTGCACCCTGAGTTTGAGCGTCTACAAAGCCCACGACACCTTTGGTAAAGGCTGTTCTCCAACTGGAGCACTCGCAGGCCAGTGTTCGCATGGCGAGTTCCTGACACCCCCCCCCAGGTGGAAATAATGACACATGACACAATTATTAAGGTTAATGGGCTAAAAAAGGCCACAACTTTATTGGTTACAGGTGATGAGCGGTATTGGCTTAGGCATTGGTCCTAACCGAATACAGTGGTGCCCCACAAGACGAATGCCTTGCAAGACGGAAAACTCGCTAGACGAAAGAGTTTTCCGTTTTGGAGGTGCTTCGCAAAACGAATTTCCTATGGGTTTGCTTCGCAAGACGACAATGTCTTGCGAGTTCCTGCTGGGTTTTTTCCCTTTCCCCCCCCTTTTCTAAGCCGCTAAGCCGCTTATCAGCTGCTCCGATCAGCAGATAAGCCGCTAAAAGCCGCTAATAGCGCTAATCCACTAATCCGTCAATGGGCTTGCTTCGTAAGACGAAAAAACCGCTAGACGAAGAGAATCACAGAACGGATTATTTTCGTCTTGCAAGGCACCACTGTATATCTGACTCCAGCCCATCTGCTTGAAGTCCGGGAAGGGTTAACCACCAGTAGGGGGAGTCCTGCTGATGCACATCAGCTAGGAACCCCCCCCCCAGGGTCACCGATGGGGGGGCGTGCCTTAGGCCCTAACCTCCCTAGACTTTGGACAGGGCCACACACCCCGGAATCCTTTAACGGACTACCCTTCAATATGCGAGGCAGGTGATGGCACTACCTGCCCTCTTCCATCTAACTAAACCAATGCCTAACCGCCACTTGAGCAAAAGGCTCTCCGCCAATACAGTGGTACCTCGGGTTACATACGCTTCAGGTTACAGACTCCGCCAACCCAGAAATAGTACCTCGGGTTAAGAACTTTGCTTCAGGATGAGAACAGAAATCGTGCTCTGGCGGCGCGGCGGCAGCAGGAGGCCCCATTAGCTAAGGTGGTGCTTCAGGTTAAGAACAGTTTCAGGTTAAGAACGGACCTCCAGAACGAATTAAGTACTTAACCCTCAATTAAGTACCACTGTACCCTCAAACCTGCAACCAATCCCTAATGCCAGAAATTATTTCAGCCAACCACACACTGTTTCCCGCATCAGAAAGATTCACGCCATCCTCTTGGTAGAGGGCCACCTTGCTGAACTGAATGGTGGGGTGGCCGATGACCCGACCCCCCAGCGCTGCCACTCTACGAGCCACCAAACGGTCCAATAGTTTCCTGGCTTTTTTTATCGCCATAGGGCATCGACAGTCTCTCCATACTGGTTCCATCCATTCACCTCTGTCAAATCATGGACTTGGGGGACTCGGAGTCCTTTGGGGAACAGGGCTGCAAAATCCAGCCCCAATTTTTTTTCTGCTACACCTCCCAACACAGTCCAAGCTTCAAGGCCCCCAAATTGTAGGTCTGCCGCTAGGTGTCTCCTGGCTGCCTGTAAAAATAGGTTGCCTCTGCCCGAGGCTGACTGAGTGTTCTTCGTCCACCTTCCACAATGAAGGCTGTATATCCTGCCTGTTTTCTTGCTATCAGAGACACACGCACGGGAAACTGCAGGCAGTGCAATCCTTTTGAACTGTAATTCTCCACCTAGGCCTAGAAAGCTGTAAATCCTAAGGCAGGAACAAAAGCCCTTGGGAAAATCAGCAAGCAGCCGCTTTTTCTCCCTCTGCCTTATTACAGGGATAAAATACGGCACAGTCCTTTCAGGATCCCTGGATTGGGTCCTGTGCGTTCACACCCAGACTGGCAGTTGCAGGCAGGAGTTGGGCTCCAAAGCTTCAATAAAATAAAATAGAATAGGGTTACCATACGTCCCCGGTTCCCGGGGACAGCCCCCGGATTTGCATATCTGTCCCCGGACAAATTCCGCCCCCGTGAGTGTCCCCAGATTTGCAAATCTGTCCCTGGGAAATGTGGCAGCGGCAGCCTCAAGTGCCCACCATTTTTCCTCGCCAGAAGTCCCCCTATGATGTGCATTGTGCACAACAAATCATACGGGGACTTCCGGCGAGGAAAAATGGCGGGCGCCATGGCAGCGAGCCACTCCTGAAGCCAGCCAGAACCAACTGCGCTACCAGGCTGGCTCTGGGCTGCTGACTGCCACTGTGACCACCACTGCCGAAGGGGAACAGGGGATGTCCAGCGGTACAGATCTCCTGCCCCCTTCCCCCTTTCTTTTGACAGATCAGGGGAGGCTCGGGAGTTGCAGGTGGGCGCCCGTTGCCCAGTTGTTGTTTTTTAAACTGCGCATTTATGTTTCACAGGGTGCGAAAGAAGGGCTTTGCACCTTTGTACAATATGCATGTGTGCTTGGGCCCAGGGTCTTTTGCCTCACCATCCCTTCTACTGACTCCCTTTTGTTACTCAGCTTCCCCCCAAAAAAGGGTCCCCGGATTCATTGAAAAAAATCTGATAACCATAAAATAGAACCCTTAACGTTTTTTTCTTAAAATTGTCCGTCCCCTACCCCGCCCGCAACAAACATGGAAATTTAAACCAGGCAGCTAAAAGACTGAGAGGTGACGTGATAAAATAATTTTTTTCCCTTCCAGTAGCACCTTAAAGACCAACTAAGTTACCGGTAGTTCTTGGTATGAGCTTTCGTGTGCATGCACACTTCTTCAGATACACTGAAACAGAAGTTGCCAGACCCTTCTATATAGTGAGAAGGTGGGGAGGGGTATTACTCAGAAGGGTGGTGGGAATGGGAGATTGGCAGATAGCTGAGATGAGCCTGTTGACGACTCTTAACGACTGCAATAGGTCTTACAGGAAAAGGCAAGGGGTGAGAAGGTGAAAAATGGCTTAGTCATGTATAATGAGATAAGAATCCAATGTCTTTGTTCAGACCAGGTCTCTCCATGGTTTTAAGTTTGGTAATGAGTCGTCAACAGGCTCATCTCAGCTATCTGCCAATCTCCCATTCCCACCACCCTTCTGAGTAATACCCCTCCCCACCTTCCCACTATATAGAAGGGTCTGGCAACTTCTGTTTCAGTGTATCTGAAGAAGTGTGCATGTACACGAAAGCTCATACCAAGAACTACCGGTAACTAGGTTGGTCTTTAAGGTGCTACTGGAAGGAAAAAATTTTATTTTGACTATGGCAGACCAACACGGCTACCTATCTGTAACAGGTGACGTGATAGCTATCTTCAAATATCTCAAGGGCTGCCACGTGGACGATGGAGTGAGCTTGTTTTCTCCTGCTCTGGGAGGGTAGGATTCGAACCCATGGCTTCAAGTCACAAGAAAGGAGATTCCAGCTAATCCTCAGGAAGAACTTTCTGACAGTAAGGGCTGCTTGGCAGCGGGGTGGTATCTGTCAGAAGGTGGTAGGCTCTCCTCCATTGGAGGATAAGCAGAAGATGGCTGGGATCCTTTTGCTGCGATTCCTGCACTCCAGAGGGTGGAATAGATGAGCTTTGCGGTCTCCTTCCAACTCTACAATTCTACGAAAACAGCACAGATCTGTCGCTAAGGTTTCTTTGGGTGACAGGTGACATGATAAATGGAGCAAGTTCTTCTTTTCATAGAATCCTAGAGTTGGAAGAGACCACAAGGGCCATCGAGTCCAACCCCCTGCCAAGCAGGAAACACCATCAGAGCACTCCTGACATATGGTTGTCAATCCTCTGCTTAAAGACCTCCAAAGGAGGAGACTCCACCACACTCCTTGGCAGCAAATTCCACTGTCGAACAGCTCTTACTGTCAGGAAGTTCTTCCTAATGTTTAGGTGGAATCTTCTTTCTTGTAGTTTGGATCCATTGCTCCGTGTCCGCTTCTCTGGAGCAGCAGAAAACAACCTTTCTCCCTCCTCTATGTGACATCCTTTTATATATTTGAACATGGCTATCATATCACCCCTTAACCTCCTCTTCTCCAGGCTAAACATGCCCAGCTCCCTTAGCCGTTCCTCATAAGGCATCGTTTCCAGATCGTTTAATTGACTTCCCAAAAGAATGCAAGCATTTTATTTTATGGAGCTTTCGAAATCCAGGTATTTCCACCCCCGTGGGGTGGGGAGATTCTTCAGCATAAAGGGAATCTAGTCCAGTACAGTATCCTGTTCTTGTCAGTACACCTTTCAACCAATGTCAGCAACTGGGCTCAATAACTGGTTCTGCCCCGACTGGTCCCAGTGCACTGGACCCACAACTGTGCATTGAGAGCACCAGACTCATGCAAGTATAAATAACGCAGAATCAGCGTGTTTTTACATGAGTAGAAGGTGTCCTTTTATTTAAAATGCATCTCTGGGGTATTTGTGGGGCAAAGGAATTTGTTCATCCCCCCCCCCAAAAAAAAATCTAGTCTGGCCCCCCACAGGTCTGAGGGACTGGCTTCCTGCTGAAAAAGTTTGCTGACCCCTGCTACATCCAACCAGCCCCACCTAGAAATTCAAGCCCTCCACCTGCCAGGCTCACATGGTGACTTTGGGTCAGAGCCTATTGGTCATACCATCCCCATCTGTTCCCCATCTCCACTGCTCATAGAATCCTAGAGTTGGAAGAGACCACAAGGGCCATGGAGTCCAACCCCCTGCCAAACAGGAAACACCATCGGAGCACTCCTGACATATGGTTGTCAAGCCTCTGCTTAAAGACCTCCAAAGCAGGAGACTCCACCACACTCCTTGGCAGCAAATTCCACTGTCAAACAGCTCTTACTGTCAGGAAGTTCTTCCTAATGTTTAGGTGGAATCTTCTTTCTTGTAGTTTGGATCCATTGCTCCGTGTCCGCTTCTCTGGAGCAGCAGAAAACAACCTTTCTCCCTCCTCTATGTGACATCCTTTTCTATATTTGAACATGGCTATCATATCACCCCTTAACCTCCTCTTCTCCAGGCTAAACATGCCCAGCTCCCTTAGGCGTTCCTCATAAGGCATCGTTTCCAGGCCTTGGACCATTTTGGTTGCCCTCCTCTGGACACGTTCCAGTTGGTCAGTGTCCTTCTTGAACTGTGGTGCCCAGAACTGGACACAGTACTCCAGGTGTGGTCTGACCAGAGCAGAATACAGTGGCACTATTACTTCCCTTGATCTAGATGCTATACTCCTATTGATGCAGCCCAGAATTGCATTGGCTTTTTTAGCTGCCGCGTCACACTGTCTTCCTGTCTTCTGCCTCTCACTCATCAGGCTTTGAAGAGAAGCCCCCCCCCCCCAATCTCAACATTTACCTTCTGGGTATAAGCGAGGAAATGTTTTGCCAACGCCTGCCTTCCCCTTCCTGACCGTTTTATCCAGTCTTCCGTGGTGTGATCTTTGAGATGCTCGGAGACGGGTCCCGCTGTGCGGGCGACGCTGCTGCCTGCTCGGGCTGCCATCACCGTCCGCTTGATGCCTTCGGGCAGCGCCGTGGATTGACAGATGAGCAGCTCAGGTGAGAGGCTGGCACGTCACTCATTAGCCGTGCACGATGTCAAAAGTTCAGACATCGCCTCCCCAGGAGCTGAGATGCAGGGAAGGGAGGAAGGTGCAGCCTTTGTTTTCATCAGCTAGTCTAAGACGAATTTCTGTTCCCTGATGCGGAAGTTTTGTAGGGCCAGGAAGGAGGTATTTTTAAAAAGAAACTGTGGTTCATAAGAACATGATGTTGTGAGGGGTTTTTTTTGGGGGGGCGATGCCTGAGTCCTTTTCCAATGCTTGGGTACCCAGTAAGGTAAAAAGGTAAAGGACTCCTGGACGGTTAAGTCCAGTCAAAGGTGACTATGGGGTTGCGGCGCTCATCTCGCTTTCAGGTCGAGGGAGACGGCGTTGGTCCACAGACAGCTTTTCTGGGTTATGTGGCCAGCAGGACTAAACCGCTTCTGGCACAACGGGACATGACGGAAACCAGAGCGCATGGAAACACCGTTTACCTTCACGCCACAGCGGTACCTATTTATCTACTTGCACTGGTGTGCTTTCGAACTGCTAGGTTGGCAGGAGCTGGGACAGAGCAATGGGAGCTCACCGTGTTCCGGGGATTCGAACCGCCAACCCAAGAGGCTCAGTGGTTTAGACCACAGCGCCACCTGCATCCCTTCCTATACCCAGTGAGGGTTAGTGTTATGTACTGAGTTGAATAGGATGCAAAATGCAGCACTCTGATTGGTCCTAGAACAATAGGCTCCAGAATGCAGCAGTCTGATAGGCCCTAGAACAATAGGATCCAGAATGCAGCAGTCTGATTGGCCCTAGAACAATAGGATCCAGAATGCAGCAGTCTGATTGGTCCACAGGAGCCACCCAATCCAGCTCCAGGTGGAAGTGAATCCGCAACCTGATTGGCCTACGGGTGAATCCTGGAATGAGCTAATCACATGGGGCCCATTGTGTAAATAATGTATATAAAGCAGACATTCTGGGGGGACTTCCATTCCTCCTCACCACTATGAGCTGAATAAAGAACATGAAATCCACTCCCGACTTGACAGTTAGAATCATATGGAGGTTGCTGAACTAGCCAGACAAGTTTCATTATAAGACGATGACCTGAGCTGGCCATTGTCTTGCAAGGAAACTTGTCTGACTACCTTAGTGTCCTCAGCAGCACTCCAAAGAATGAGCAATGTGGAATGTTTTTTTTTATATATAAAAAAATATTTATTGGATTTTCACAAATTATATAAACACACACAATACAAACATACACACACAAAAACAAACATGTATAATTTCAAATCCTTTTTTTCTTAAAACTTACTTCACCGACCTCCTCATACCTCCCCTTTCTGCATTCCAATTTCAACGTTCATTTCAGCAAATCCTCCCCCTTAATTTTATCTAATTGTTTTCTTTTCGTTTCTTTTAACTTAATCTTTACAGCTGTAATCTCTTAGTTTCTATAGCCACAACATTTTAACACTCATTGATTTTACAATATTTCTTAAGATAGATTTTGAATTTTTCCCAGTCTTCTTCCACCGTCTCTTTCCCCTGGTCTCGGATTCTGCCAGTCATTTCAGCCAGTCCCATGTAGAGCAATGTGGAATGTTGAGGGGCCCTGGCCACCCCATTGAATTTTTTTTGTGGGTGCCTGGGCACCCAGGACCCCACAGGGGCAGTACCACCGAGGCAGGGGCCTTCAGTCCTGGCCACTGCTCCATAGGAGCAAGACCTGCTGGGAAAGGTTGACACTTCTAGGCTGACTTGCATGTTTGTTTTCCTCGAATAAAGAGAATAAAGACAACGGAGATCTGCTTCCTTAAGTGTGTGGAACCCCCAGAATCTCTCCCCCCTTGGAGATTGGGGCAACATGTAACAGGAAGAAGAGCTCTCTGGATCAGACCAAAGACCCGCCCCCTTTAGCATTTTGTTTCCAAAACTGGGGGACGCGGGTGGCGCTGTGGGTTAAACCACAGAGCCTAGGACTTGCCAATCAGAAGGTCGGCGGTTCGAATCCCCGCAATGATGGGGCGAGCTCCCTTTGCTAAGTCCCTGCTCCTGCCAACCTAGCAGTTTGAAAGCACATCAAAGTGCAAGTGGATAAATAGGTACCGCTCCGGCGGGAAGGTAAACGGCGTTTCCGTGCGCTGCTCTGGTTCGCCAGAAGCGGCTTAGTCATGCTGGCCACATGACCCAGAAACTGAACACTGGCTCCCTCGGCCAATAAAGCGAGATGAGCGCCGCAACCCCAGAGTAGGCCACGACTGGACCTAATGGTCAGGGGTCCCTTTACCTTTACCTTTTACCTTTTCCAAAACAGGGAGGCTGCCTTATACAGAGTCAAACCACCCATCTTAATATTGCCAACTGATTCCAGAATAAAATCTTGTGATCTGGACTCGCAGCTGTCCATGGAGGTGCAGGTCAATTCTGTGTCCAGGGCAGCTGTTTATTAGCTCCATCTGGTACGCAGGCTGAGACCCTCCCTGCCTGCGGACTGTCTCGCCAGAGTGGTGCATGCTCTGGTTATCTCTCGCTTGGACTACTGCAATGCGCTCTACATGGGGCTACCTTTGAAGGTGACCCGGAAACTACAATTAATCCAGAATGCGGCAGCTAGACTGGTGACTGGGAGCGGCCACCGAGACCACATAACACCGGTCTTGAAAGACCTACACGGGCTCCCAGTACATTTCCGAGCACAATTCAAAGTGTTGGTGCTGACCTTTAAAGCCCTAAACGGCCTTGGCCCAGTTTACCTGAAGGAGTGTCTCCACCCCCATCATTCTGCCCGGACACTGAGGTCCAGCGCCGAGGGCCTTCTGGCAGTTCCCTCACTGTGAGAAGCCAAGATACAGGGAACCAGGCAGAGGGCCTTCTCGGTGGTGGCACCCGCCCTGTGGAACGCCCTCCCACCAGATATCAAAGAGAAGAACAACTACCAAAGACATCTAAAGGCAGCCCTGTTTAGGGAAGCTTTTAATGTTTAATAGGTTATTGCATTTTAGTGTTTTGTTGGAAGCCTCCCAAAGTGGCTGGGGAATCCCAGCCAGATGGGCGGGGTATAAATAAATTAATAATAATAATAATAATAATAATAATAATAATAATAATAATAATAATAATTACCACGCAGCATCAGACACACCTTATCATTGCCATGTCTACAAAGGTGAGCTATGTCCCAATATGTATAAAAATGCAAGGCTGTCGTTGCACAGTCTCCACTGGAGGATTTGCAGCGCTGCCCCACAATCCTTGAAGGAACTTGAAAGAGATGAGGGTTTTGGGGAAGTTTAGAGGGAGGGTCGAGGGTCTGGTGGGGGCAGGTTGGCAAGCAATGCAATTGGGGCGGCAGGCCGTAAGAAATAAATTTATTTTACGGAGAGAAATTAAAAGAACCAGCGCTGTAGGTTTTGTGTATCTCTTTAAAGACCGAACCCCCTAATGGCCTGACATTGATGTGTGTATGTGTGTGAGTTTGGGGGAGGGCATGGATATTGAACATTCCCAAAGATGCAACAGCGGTAGAAATTGGCTTTCTTTCCACCTGGAACGCGTCCAAAAAGCACACAAGCAGCAGGAGCAAATATGTCACAAGCTGTGTGCACACAATTCGGTGCCTTCCAGCCATGCTAAATGTAAGTAGCAGCTGGGAAGTTTGGAGATCTGAGAGGCACACTGTGTGGAGGAGAGATCTCGATGGATTTGCAGAAATCCAGGCATTCGGAGGGGTGTGGGGAGAGATGCGATGGCAGTCCCAAATCTTCCACATTCCTCCTTCCAGCAAGCAGCCACAGGAAAAGTATTATGGTGGGGGGATCAGCAGATGCTGGATTATCATCGATTTATAGGATTGGAAGGGACCCTCAAGGATCATCTAGTCCAACCCCCTGAAATGCAGGAATCTCAACTAAAGTATACAGGACATATGACAAGCCAATGAATGAAAAGTAGTAGTAGTAGTAGTAGTAGTAGTAGTAGTTTAGTTGTTTAGTCGTGTCCGACTCTTCGTGACCCCCTGGACCAGAGCACACCAGGCACTCCTGTCTTCCACTGCCTCCCGCAGTTTGGTCAAACTCATGCTGGTAGCTTCGAGAACACTGTCCCACCATCTCGTCCTCTGTCGTCCCCTTCTCCTTGTGCCCCCCATCTTTCCCAACATCAGGGTCTTTCCCAGGGAGTCTTCTCTTCTCATGAGGCAGCCAAAGTCTTGGAGCCTCAGCTTCAGGATCTGTCCTTCCAGTGAGCACTCAGGGCTGATTTCCTTCAGAATGGAGAGGTTTGATCTTCTTGCAGTCCATGGGACTCTCAAGAGTCTCCTCCAGCACCAGAATTCAAAAGCATCCATTCTTCGGCGATCAGCCTTCTTTATGGTCCAGCTCTCACTTCCATACATCACTACTGGGAAAACCATAGTAGTAGTAGTTAAAATCATGACCATCTAGGGATTTGCTGAAACAAATATTAATTCTGGAATCGGGGTGGACCTTTTGCATTAAGAACCACCTGAAAGCTTCCCTCTTTTCCTTCTCTTTGTAATGTTGGAGGTTCCTTGGGAACACACCTGAGCCTTCTCTGATTTATCAGGATTGAGGAATATTTTGGTCAAGCTTCCAAAGGCTGCATGTCAGAGGTGAAATCGGACAAGGTAAATGAGTAGAAAATGCATACTGTTGGGAATCTGAATGCGTGTAGTTACCGTATTTTTTTGCTCTATAGGACACATCTTTCCCCCTCCAAAAATGAAGGAGGAATGTGTGTGCATCCTATGGAGCGAATGCAGGCTTCAGGAAGCTATCCGCAAGCCTTCGGATTGCGGCGAGAGTTCCCACTGGGCTCCGAAGGTTTGCGGATAGCAGCCTGAAGCCCGAAAGAGCGAAGAAGCCAAGACAGCCAGCGGGATCCATCCTGCTCACTTTCTTGGCTTTTGCCAAAGCCGGCTGGAGAGATTGTGCGTGGCTAAAGAGGAAGCCAAGATAGGAAGCCTTTATTTCCCCCCTTAAAAACTAGGTGTGCCCTAAGGTCCAGTGCGCCCTATGGAGTGAAAAATATGGTACTCACACAGAGTCAATTAGGGTTTGGCAGACAGCCAAGGCAATGTGAAGGAGTAAGTCTGCCTGGTGATACAGAGGCATGGAGACAGCTCCCTGATTGGTCAAGCTCTCTCACGGGAATAATGATTAATGGCCTACTAACTGGAATGTGTTGGTACGAGTGGTTGAGAGTTGAGAGTTGTGTGAGAGAGAGCAAGTCAAAGATCCGTGTTCTGTTCTGTTCCTGTAACTAGTCCACTGTATATAATAAACACCTAACTACAGGTTCCTGGTTCCTGCTTCGTCCATCCTGTCTGTAACCAAGTTGCCAATTGCTTTCATGGATTCTGCGTTTACTGTGCTAGGTCCGGCTAAGGTCCTGCAACTAGTCAGAAAGTTGCGAAACACCAATAGGTTTTGCCAATAGGTTATGGGCAGCAGATTGGCACAGACTGGTTGGCATTAGGATACTACCATGCCCATGACGCAGTGCAATGTTTAGGCCTCGGCCCGCGTTGCACTGCATCATGGGTTCTACAGAAGTGGCTGGGAAGGGTGTCAGTTTTTTGGCAATCCTGCCCCAGTGGAGCTGCCAAGCTCCAACCTCTCACATGCATTTCTGTGGTGACGCGTGTCAGTGCTGGTTTTTCTGTTTTTTTAAAAAACCATTTACAAGACTGTTTGTGTGCAATTGTTATTTTAAGGGGGAGAAAAGAGGAAAATACCAGGAGAATCTAGTTTGCCTTAAAGCATCCTGGATTACTTAAACGAAAAGGCTGAAACTATCTTATCTAAGATTCCTTTTAAGCTGCAAAGGTGTGGCAAGCTCTGCTGAACACACAAACGTGAGGAAGGAAGGATAATATCTAACAAATATATCCTCTCCTAGCACCTATTCACATCTCAACAATAAGCATGGCTAACTTTGGCCCATTAACATCAATGGGTCTACTCAAGAGTAGGGCTTACTTGCATCTTGCCCGATACGGGCACTCGTTAAAGAATGTTTTGGCACCGGTGATTTACTGTCTGGCTTATTTTTGCGTGTTAAGTGTTTGCTGGTAGAAGTGGCAAATAAAGAAATATAAGAGAATGCAAATTACGAACATGCCCTTATTCTTTGCCAGAAAGGGGTAAGTGCTGAAGGCTGTGCGGACAAGAATATTTAAACTGTTGACAGGCTCACTACCAGTCAGTGATTTCTATGTTGCCTCTTTCTTTAAAGGGAAGTGGGGGGGAAACACACATTTTAATTCCATCTATCCCAAACATTTTTTATTTTTATTTTTGGCCTGAGGTTTGCTTTATTTTAATTTCTTTTTCAACGGGAAAATAATCCTGTTCCCTTCCTCTTTCAGTAAACCAACAAACTGTTGATTTTTAATTACTTTTTCAATTAACGAGGTTACACAGCAACAAGATGCAGGGAGGCGGATGAGTTCATTGTTCTGAGAAATTTCTGATGCCCCTCCCCACTCCTCCTCTGCTTCCATGGAAATCATCATTTCTGGAGGAAAAAAAAGGAAAGGGGGGGGGAAACGTGTATGTGTGCCCCTCCAATGTGCCAGCGTGCAAAGACTGCAGTGGATTCAGAAGAAAGAGCCCAGTTATTCTCTTATTGCGGATTATCCAACCCACGAATTTAATCTGCGCTTCCAACCGACATGTTCTCGAATAAGTGATGGAACATTTGACCATGAGCAGAGAGCATTGCTCTTGCCCTTCATGGTGTTAAGGAAAATTCTGGGTTGAGAGACTGCTCAGCAGCCCAGCTCCTTGGGGTCCAAGTCCCCTGCGGGTCCATGCGGTCAGTAAAAGAAGGAAATTCCAGCCAAGCAATTTGGAGCAAAACAGCAGTCCGTAGACCAGTGGACAAGCCTGCAGTAAACTTAGATCCTTTATTGTTGCACAACAGGTTCAAACAACAGCGAGTGAACCCAGAGCATGGGGCGACGTTGACTTCTAAAACTTCCCCACCATATCCCAGAATACAGTTCGCACACCATCATCAATACATCATTAAAAAAGCCAATGCAATTCTGGGCTGCATCAATAGGAGTATAGCATCTAGATCAAGGGAAGTAATAGTGCCACTGTATTCTGCTCTGGTCAGACCTCACCTGGAGTACTGTGTCCAGTTCTGGGCACCACAGTTCAAGAAGGACACTGACAAACTGGAACGTGTCCAGAGGAGGGCAACCAAAATGGTCAAAGGCCTGGAAACGATGCCTTATGAGGAACAGCTAAGGGAGCTGGGCATGTTTCGCCTGGAGAAGAGGAGGTTAAGGGGTGATATGATAGCCATGTTCAAATATATAAAAGGAGGTCACCTAGAGGAGGGAGAAAGGTTGTTTTCTGCTGCTCCAGAGAAGCGGACACGGAGCAATGGATCCAAACTACAAGAAAGAAGATTCCACCTAAACATTAGGAAGAACTTCCTGACAGTAAGAGCTGTTTGACAGTGGGATTTGCTGCCAAGAAGTGTGGTGGAGTCTCCTACTTTGGAGGTCTTTAAGCAGAGGCTTGACAACCATATGTCAGGAGTGCTCTGATGGTGTTTCCTGCTTGGCAGGGGGTTGGACTCGATGGTCCTTTTGGTCTCTTCCAACTCTATGATTCTATGATTCTATGATTGCTACATCACTGACATGTCACAAAAGGGGAGGGTTACACGAGATTAGCATAGACGGATATGTCAGGACAACACCCAAGTGTAAGGTTAGCATAGGCAAACATGCATACAAATTTCATAAAGAAGAACAAGAACTACTATATACATAAAAACGTAAGGCTGTCATCAAGCTCTGCACTTAGCATGGCTGCCAAAGCAGTTTGAGGACAGCAGAAAACTGAGGTTCAAGAAACTTGCTGTCCACACTGAAACAGCAGAATGTATTAGCCCTACGTGTATCTAGAAAACAAACAGTGGAAGAGAAAAAGATGCAATGTTCCGCCTGTGTCTTTTTTTGTGAAGCAGGAATGGGGAAATCTGTTCCCCCATATATTGTTGGATTCCATCCCCCATCAACCCTAAACACTGGGAATGCTGGCTGCTGGGGGCAGTTGACATTTGGAGCCCAGTATCTAGAGAGCCCCAGGTTCCCCATCCCTGAACAACAGCATAGCTGTCAACCGTCCCTTATTTGGCGGGACAGTCCCTTATCCCAGCGCCATGTCCCGCTGCTGTCCCTTATTGATGATGTCCCTTAAATTTCCCGGGTTTCAAAGGAAGCAGCTCCTCTCCCTCCCTCCCTGCCGGCCAGGGAGGAGGGAGGCTCCAACTGTGTTGCTTGGCTGCGTTGCTCACCCAATAAGGAGTCTGAGAACGACTGGGGGGTGGAGCTTGCATGCCTTGTGCTGATCAAATCGGCCGGGTTGCCTGGGGACTCGCCTTTGCTCAGCGCTTCCCAGCGGAGAGGTGACGGTGGTTTTCCTTGCTGCATCCCCTTTGTTGGGTTGCTGCGCTGTGGGAACCACCACTTGAGGCTTCGTTTGGCTGCTGGTTGACTAAAATCCCTTATTTTGGCTGCTGATCCCTTATTTTCAAGACTGCTGGTGCCTTATTTTCAAATCTGTAAGTTGACAGCTATGCAACAGGAATTTGATGTGGCTCTCTGGTCTTCTCCTCCTGGCCCTGGCAATGTTCTGCAGCCCATGCCCCTCACTGCCCTTCCTTCGCACCTTGCTTGAGTGTTTTCCCCTGGGCCAGGATGTGACCTTCAATTCTGAGAACGCTCGCTGCTTTCTTGGAAGACAGAGAGGTGTGTCTGAGTCTGCGTAGGACAGTGATGGCCAAACTTGGCCCTCCAGCTATTTCTGGACTACAATCCCCATCATCCCTAGCTTACAGGACCAGTGGTCAGGGATGATGGGAATTGTAGCCCCAAAATGGCTGGAGGGCCAAGTTTGGCCACCACTGGCATAGGAACTAGAGGAGCCAAAGCCCTTGGAGTGTGGCCCTCAGTCTGAAAATGGGTCGCCTAACCCTGCTCTCTGGACCATAAAGAAGGCTGATTGCCGAAGAATTGATGCTTTTGAATTCTGGTGCTGGAGGAGACTCTTGAGAGTCCCATGGACTGCAAGAAGATCAAAACCTCTCCATTCTGAAGAAAATCAGCCCTGAGTGCTCACTGGAAGGACAGATCCTGAAGCTGAGGCTCCAAGACTTTGGCCACCTCATGAGAAGAGAAGACTCCCTGGAAAAGACCCTGATGTTGGGAAAGATGGAGGGCACAAGGAGAAGGGGACGACAGAGAACGAGATGGTGGGACAGTGTTTCTTGAAGCTACCAGCATGAGTTTGACCAAACTGCGGGAGGCAGTGGAAGACAGGAGAGCCTGGCATGCTCTGGTCCAGGGGGTCATGAAGAGGCGGACATGACTAAACGACTAAACAACAACAACAACCCTGCTCTAGATTTTGCTGGATTGCAATTTGCACCCACCCCATGGAGCCCCGGGCAGTGGAGGTATTCACATGCGTTGTTGTATATGTGGCCCATCGAAGGTTGCTCAGAAGGCGAGTGTGGCCCTCAGGGTACTCCTGCCCTACTGCCAGGCTATTTGCCAAGCTGGGCAGCCCCATTACCACCCACAGATCAGAGTGAGGGGGGCATCTTCTCCTTGAATGAAATAAGCAAGTCTTTCCAAAGTCTCTACCACCCCCACCCCCTTCTCTGCTCCCATCCTCTCCCTGCGAAAGGACAGATTAATCTTGAATGGAAATTTAAACAGGCAATTATGGGTTTGATTATCCCTCATCAATGGAAATTACAGCTGTATTAGATAGGAGCAGCTGTGCACCAAAGGCTTTCCTAGAGTTTCTCTTGGTGGGCGTGCGTCTCTTACAGCAAGGGTGGGAACCTTTCCTAGCCTGAGGGCTGCCTTTCTTTCCAGGAAGCCTTCTGAGGTCCGCATGCCAGTGGTGGGAGGGGCCAGAGGCAAACGTGGGCGGAGCATCAAATGCAAATGTTATCCCATGGTGCAGTAGGCTCTGATCAAGCTTCTTGCTTGCGGGACTGTAAGATAGGAAGAGGAGAGAGCAATCACACTGTGCAAGTTGGAGCTAATTCCTTTTTAGCAAGAACACAATCTGCACAGACTTGGTGAAGTGTCCGGCCCGTGGATGAGTTGCCGAAAGTGAAAGTCCGTGCTTCCCCACAGCCACATAAGTCCCCTCCTCTCTCCTCCCCTCCCTCCCCCCAACAATCTGAGACTGCGCCTGCATGAAGCCAGTCTCTCCTCTGCTCTTTTCATGCCTCTCTTGGTTCTGGGCGACCAGCGGGGAAGGGAAGCTCATTGCAGAAGGAGGGAGAGACTCCTTGACTTCTTCACCAGCCTTCCTCATCACTGCCTCTTCTGCTCCAGCTTCTGCCTCTGATTCTGCACTTCTCTCTGCCACAGACTCTCCCAGCTCACTAAGCCCTTTTCCGCTTCCAACAGCTCCCCCCCCATCTTCTCCCTCTACTGAAGGAATGGGTTTCTGTGCAGTCAGTTTGAAACGGGACCCAAAATCCACTTTCCCCCCCTTTTCCAAGGGAGCATTTCTAAAATGCTTTAACTTGAGCTCTTGAGCCAAAACCCAGCTGTATAAACAAGTGCTCAAAGCTCTCTCCCTTATCAGTCCATGAAGGCTGGTAATGACGGATGGCCTTGTCCGTTCCAAAGTGGAACAGGGATGACACGTCTGGGCCTTATCTTACATCCTGACCACAAAGATCACACTCTGACGCACAGACCTAGTCCGGGAACAGTGCCAGGAGAGTTGGTGACCTTCTTACCCCAAGATAAGAGTGCCGGAACAGGAATACCCTTATATGGTCAAGAGTACAGGAAGGAAACCCTTTTATGGTTAAAAGTACCGGAGCAGGAGCATCTGTGATGTCAACCTGTGTGTATAAGCTGATGTGGCTGGGGAAGGGGGAGAGAGTGCCTGGAGGATACTGTATTTTTCGCACCATAGGATGCACCGGACAATAGGACGCACTTTGTTTTATTTTTATTTTTTTAATAATATTTTTATTGCAAGTTTCAAACAAAGAAAAAACACCAAACATATACAATACCTTCACCAAAAAGTAACAAACAAAGAAAACCATAAATAAACAAAAACATAAACATAGAATAAAGAAAATCATAACTGTTCATAACACCTTTTGTCATAACTGACTGGACTTCCTCACATCTCCCTTCCCTGCGTTCTCGGTAATAAAGTTAAAAACAGCAATTTATTACCTTATTTCAACTCTTATTTTGTACTTCTCAGATATTATGTCTCTAAACTTCAAATAATTTTTGCCAAATACTTATCAACTTAATTTAAACATAATATTACTTCAAATAAAAATTTAATTTAAACTTTGTTTTAGAGGGGGGAGAACAAGAAAAAAAAATTCTCCCCCTCTCTGCCCAGCGCCCCTTCAGTGAAGCGGCAGGAGGCGCTGCACAGAGAGGGGGAGAACTTTCCCCCTCTTGTTTTCCCGCTCTAAAACAAGGTGCCGTTCAGGCGGCTACCTTGGAAGCCGGAAGAGCGAGAGGGGTCGGTGTGCACTGACCCCTCTCACTCTCCAGGCTTCAGGTACCTTTAGCCCCGCGCGCGCTCTCCCGGCTGGAGAGGTGACACGCGGCTATGGCAGGAGCCTCTATAGCCGCGCGTCACCTCTCCAGCTGGGAGAGGGTCGCGGGGGGCTGCTTTAGCCCCGCGCGCGCTCTCCTGGCTGGAGAGGTGACACGGGACTGTAGAGGTTCCTGCCATAGCCGCGCGTCACCTCTCCAGCCGGGAGAGGGTCGCGGGGCTATGGCGTCTTAGCTCCATAGGACGCACACACATTTCCCCTTCATTTTCGAAGGGGAAAAAGTGCGTCCTATAGAGCGAAAAATACGGTATATATACTGCATGAAATTTCTCATTTCTTTGGACTTGCTGTGAAGTGACCACGCAAGTGCCTTCTGCTATCCAGAGAGCAGAAATAAAGAACTCTTTCTCTGAACCAACCCTCAGTGTCATTTGACTTCCTTCCTCCCATCCTGGAGCAACGCTCACCCTACCAATTGGTAAAGTCCAATAAGGCCACACTACATCCACTAGTCCCTGAGAGGGGTTTGTCCAGGTGTGCAGAAACTAGCCGACTGACTCAAAGATAGCATTTACATTTGTGGCCCTGCCCCCCGGGAAGCTTGTTCAGACTGGCCACAGTTCCCTCTTCCTGCTCTCTAGCAAAACCTTCCTGGACAGAGGGAAATGGACACGCCAGATCAGCTGGATGTGGGACAGTCTCTGGAAGACACAGAGGCATGACTTTGGCGAAAGTAAAAGCAGCTGGTCTCTCTGCGAGCCTTGGTTGCAGACAGCCACACCTGACTGGCCTCCCAGCTCACTAAGTGAGCTCTCAAAGCTCTCTCCGTTATCAGTCCATGAAGGCTGGTAATGATGGATGGCCTTGTCCATTCCAAAGTGGAACAGGATGATGACTCCTGCATCTGGCAGATCATGGCCTGCTGGGGTGAACGCCAAGCTGGAACACCTGGCAGTTCCCTCTACTGACCACCAGGTGGTGTGGGGAGCAAGGGCTAGCTACTCTGGGCACCAGAATTGGGGCTTAGAAGCACAGACTCATAGAATCGTGGAAGGGACCCCAGGGGTCATCTAGTCCGACCCCCTGCAATGCAGGGATCTCAACGAAAGCATCCATGACAGCTGGCATGTTTTCTCCCTCCTGGTCATTTGTTCGGGAGCTTTAAACATCAGCCCGAACATCACAGCGACTGATGGCAACTGACACCGGCACACTTAGGGATCCGCAGAGTTTGCGCGGTTTGCGTGACAGACCTCAGCAGCTCAGCATTTTGGCTAATCTACTTTATTTACATATGAACACACACGGAGCACTGCAACATGGCTCCCTCTCTCTCTAGCATCAGACAGCAAAGAGAAAAAGAACAAAGGACAATAGTCCCACTTCACGGAACACAGTAACACAAACATCCTGTCTCTGTCACTTCCCACTCTGTGGAGTCAAAACATGCTCCGTCATGTGATAGACAACAATCCCGTGACTGCAATCATGGAGCAGGAATTCTAACAGCAACTTCACTTGCTCCATGTGATTTATTGCAGACCCACTCCTGAGAAATGCTACGGTTTAAGCCGGGGTTGGGGGCGCGGCACCAGTTCTTGCAAGCAGCTACCTCATTCAGCAGCCTGATTCAGCTGCGGGCCTCTTCTTAATGTTCTTCTGTTGAAAGAAGAGGTCACGGATTTGCATAAAGCATGCATATGCTGATGTCTATGCATGGCTGCGGATTTAGATATAATTACGAGGCTTTAAATAGAAACGCAAGGCGTCTCTTGACAGCGGGGAAGGCCGAGGCCAGGTGTGCCTGCTTCTTCCAACCATTGCCCAGGTGAGAATGGTGGGTGGGCGGCTTCAAGACACCCTCTTCTCTCACCAGCCCCCACCCCACTTAAACCAGACTTGGACTTCAGACAGAGGGGTGCCCCCTGCCAAAGTAAGCCACCTAGCCAGCTGAGGGCCTTGATGCAGAGGAGGATGAGGGGAACTCTCACTTGGACTACTGCAATGCGCTCTACGTGGGGCTACCTTTGAAGGTGGCCCGGAAACTACAACTAATCCAGAATGCGGCAGCTAGACTGGTGACTGGGAGTGGCCGCCGGGACCACATAACACCGGTTCTGAAAGACCTACATTGGCTCCCAGGACGTTTCCGAGCACAATTCAAAGTGTTGGTGCAGACCTTTAAAGCCCTAAATGGCCTCAGCCCAGTAGACCTGAAGGAGCGTCTCCACCCCCATCGTTCTGCCCGGACACTGAGGTCCAGCTCCGAGGGCCTTCTGGTGGTTCCCTCGCTGCGAGAAGCCAAGTTACAGGGAACCAGGCAGAGGGCCTTTTTGGTAGTGGCGCCTTCCCTGTGGAATGCCCTCCCACCAGATGTCATAGAGAAAAACAACTACCAAACTTTTGGAAAACATCTGAGGGCAGCCCTGTTTCGGGAAGCTTTTAATGTTTAATAGATTATTTCTTAATGAAATCAGCCCTGAGTGCTCACTGGAAGGACAGATCCTGAAGCTGAGGCTCCAAGACTTTGGCCACCTCATGAGAAGAGAAGACTCCCTGGAAAAGACCCTGATGTTGGGAAAGATGGAGGGCACAAGGAAAAGGGGGCAACAGAGGACGAGATGGTGGGACAGTGTTCTCGAAGCTACCAGCATGAGTCTGACCAAACTGCGGGAGGCAGTGGAAGACAGGAGTGCCTGGCGTGCTCTGGTCCAGGGGGTTACGAAGAGGTGGACACGACTAAACGACTAAAGAACAACAAACAACAACAAGATTATTGTATTTTAATATTCTGTTGGAAGCCACCCAGAGTGGCTGGGGAAACCCAGCCAGATGGGCGGGGTATAATAATAATAATAATAATAATAATAATAATAATTATTATTATTATTATTATTATTAGGCTAGCAAGACGATCTTGAGGCAGATTGACCGGCAGCTTGCTATGTTCCCGTTTAAATCAGGCCATTGTTCGGAAACCTGAGGACTAGAACCTTACTCCAGGGTAAGGACTGCCGATTGGCCTTGCTTGCAGGAGAGCCCAGTTTCCGTTCCCAGCACCCCCAATTAGGGCTGGGAGGGACCAAAGGTCTGACTTGGCACGAAGCAGCTTCTTGCAAGTTGTATTTAGGGAACAGGCAGAAGCTCAGGGGCAGAGCACGAGGTCCCAGGCCCGACCCCAACGGCGTCTGCAGCTAGGGGGCAGGAGAGAACTCTGTTTGGAAACCAGTTCTCTTTGACATCTGGTGGGAGGGCGTTCCACAGGGAGGGCGCCACCACCAAGAAGGCCCTCTGCCTGGTTCCCTGTAGCTTTGCTTCTCGCAGTGAGGGAACCGCCAGAAGGCCCTCGGAGCTGGACCTCAGTGTCTGGGTAGAACGATGTGGGTGGAGACACTCCTTCAGATATACTGGACCGAGGCCATTTAGGGCTTTAAAGGTCAGCACCAATACTTTGAATTGTGCTCGGAAACATACTGGGAGCCAATTTAGGTCTTTCAAGACTGGTGTTATGTGGCCTTGGCAGCCGCTCCCTGTCACCAGTCTAGCTTCCGCATTCTGGATTAGTTGTAGTTTCCGGGTCACTTTCAAAGGTAGCCCCACGTAGAGCGCATGGCAGTAGTCCAAGCGAGAGATAACCAGAGCATGCACCACTCTGGCAAGACAGTCCACGGGCAGATAGGGTCTCAGCCTGCGTCCCAGGTGGAGCTGGTAAACAGCTGCCCTGGACACAGAATGGACCTGTGCCTCCTTGGACAGCTGCGAGTCCAAAATGACTCCCAGGCTGTGCACCTGGTCCTTCAGGGGCACATTTGCACCATTCAGGACCAGAGCTTCTGCCGCCAGAAGGTGCAGTGGCCTGGCTCCGTTCTTGGCTTGCTCGAGTTCCCCCCTTCCACTCCGGCTGCTGAATCTTTGGTCTTGCTGTAAATCAGAGGCAGCTTTGCCCCGCCAGCCATCACCAAAGCAGCAACATCTCTCTCCCTGACATTCAGGCAGTTGAAAAGCACCCTTGTTGGGTCAGGCGCAGCGGCTGTTAAATAATGTATCTTGTTTGTTATTGCGGTGGCATTTAAGCGCCGGCTGAGACAGGACACGCCACCTCGGCCCCAGCACCATGCATTGTTTATTAACCTGGCCGTTCAGGAATAGCCATTTGCTCCCGGCTCCCCCAGCTGCAGCTGCCGCTATCCAACCAAAGATCGCCCTGACCCCCATTCTCTGCCCTTCCCCTCTGCACACAAACGCTCCTTTTACCCAGGAACAAAAAAGACCCTTTTCAAAGCACCAAGGATTGTCACCAGTTTGGTTTCACACAGAGCAGGACCGCTGAAATGAAGAGGCCATTTGCACACTTTGGGGTAGAATTTCTCATTTCGATTGCTTTATTTTCTCGTTTTTCGTTGCATTACAGACACATAAACGAATAATAATGTGCATTACTCTCAGTGGGTCTACTTTGAGTAGGAACAACATCGGGTACAGGCCCAAATCTATTTTCCCACCCCTCTTTTTATTTCATAAAAGTTATAATTCATTTGATTTTTTTCAGGGGGGTGGGGAACCCTCAAAGCGGTTTACAAGAAAGATAAAACTATAAAATGATTGCTTCAAAAATGACAACCTTAATTTTTAAAAATGCAGAAAGCTAGAACCGTAATGGAATGCACTAAGGCAGATTAAAACTCGTGCACACTTTTTAAGAATGTAAGAAGAGCTGTCCTGCTGGATCAAGACCCCATCTGGGTCATCACCCTCTTTTCACAGCACCCAACCAGATGCCTCTTCTGGGAAGCCCCAAACCGGACCCGAGTGCGAAAGGAACTCTCCCCACCTGCGTTTCCAGGCAGCTGCAGTTCAGAGGCATACTGCCTAGGACAGTGAACACAGCTTTCTAGACAGCGGCGGAGGAAGCCGCTCGGGTGCCTGGGGCGATGCGTCCAGGGGTGGGGCGATCCTCCCATAGGGGTGGGGTGAAGGCGAGGTGATCCGCCCATAGGGGCGGGGCCTCTGGAGTCTGCCTGCCTCCTCCCACTCCACCGCCCTACAGCTGGGGGGGGGGGAGGCAGCGGGCGGACAGTTTGGACAGCGCGGAGCCTGCGCGCGCCCAAGCCACCGTGTCTCTCCCAGGAGAGATGCGTGGCTCAGGTGCACTGCAGGCCCCACAGTGAGTGCTGTCCGGCATTTTGTCACCCCCATCAGTGGTGACACCCGGGGCGGACCACACCCACCGCACCCCCCTTCCTTTGCCCCTGTTTATAGACCACTGGATTGTAAAAAGCAACCACCTCGAAGCAGTTTACGGAAAAAGATGAAACCACAAGATCGTCAAGGAGAAAAATAAACAACCACAACAGAACTTCCAAAAAGTTAAAACAACAATACGGTGGATGCTCGGGTTGCGAAGGTGATCTGTTCGCAACCCGCAGCGGTGCGTCTGCGCACGTGCGGGTTGCAATTTGGTGCTTCTGCACATGCGCAAAGTGCAATTTACTTTGGTACTTTTACATTCTGGTACTTCTGGGTTTCGGCGGGTCCGTAACCCGAAAAAACGCAACCTGAAGCGTCTGCAACCCGAGGTATGACTGTAGGGCAAAAAAAGAAAAAACGAAAATTAAAACTTGCACCAACTCTCTGAGCGCCCAGGGAAGGCTTGTCTAAACAAGAACATTTTTAGCAGGCACTGAAAAGAGCCCAGTGACGGTTCCTGCCTCTATCAATAGGCAGGGAGATTCAAAGTTTAGGTGCTGCTGCTGCCACACCTAAAGATCAATGTCTTACAAATTTGTGGTGCACGTAACAGTGCCAGCTCTGCCAATCGGAAGGGTTGAGTGGGTGTATTGGGGGCAAGACACCCTCGCAGGTAAACCGATTCCTCCGTGGATTCGCGCGGACGAGTGTCAGATGAAGCTGGCTTGACTGCGGAGGGGGGAACGTTAAATTCTCGCCGTGTACATTCCAAACGGGGCAAAAACCACTTCCCTATCTGGCAGTTGCAACGGCGCCGTCTGCGTTTTAGCTCTTTTGGCACCCGACACAACCTCATTTTCTGCATGGGTGGCTGCGTGTCAGAAGTCAGTTGCGCATGTTCGCTGGATTGCCTTGAGAGGAGTGCGTGGGGAGCTCCACTCTCCAGCCCCATCCTAGTCTGCCCTCCTTGCTGTCGCCCCCAGTCTGCAGGGCGCAAACCAAGGGCTATCTTCTCGAGTGCAAACAAAACGCCCTTCGCCTCGACACCCTGCAGGGTGCGAACCAAACAGCTATCAAGGGAACTGAGACATGCATATCAGGAAAACAAATTCCTTCCATCTACCTGCTGATAGCAACATTCTTTCCGGAGGCTCTGTGTGCATTCATTTGCTCTGAGCTGGTGCACTTTTAAATATATTTCTTTAAACAACAACAACAACAACAGTGTCTGAATCATTCTTACAAATAAGACAACCCTCCGGTTATTTTGCTGGCGGGAAGCTTTGCTGCTTTCAGGGCTGACGGAGACATTGACCTCCATGAATAAAACATACAGGCTAATTATGAGAAGATGGGAGTTTGCTGGTGATGGAAGGCAGAGGAAACGGGGCGTTTGGCTGCCCTGCCGAATTCCGCGCAGGTTGGGGGAACCCAAAGGTATGCTAGGAGCCAAGATGAAGTGATACATGGAAAATTGGGCAGGGTGGAGACATGGGGTGTGTGTGTGCAAACAACTTGGGTGGATACCCTAAAACAGGCGCCCCCATATTTGGCCCACCAGATGTTTTGGGACGACGATTCCCATCATCCCTGACTACTGGTCCTGTTAGCTAGGGATGATGGGAGTTGTAGTCCCAAAACACCTGGAGGGCCGAGTTTGGGGGTGCCTGAAATAAGCTCAACAACTTTGGCTGCCTCCCCCCACAACAAAAATCATGGCTACACCCATGGGGGGGGAGACAGAGTGATTTTTCTAGGAAAAGGGGTGCTGGAACTCACAATGAACGCCTCCTTTGTTCTCATGGCAATGGAGCCCACATGAAAAGTGCCTGAGTCCCAGTGTTTTCCGGCTGAAAAGAAAGGTTCTGGGTGGAAGAAGAAAGCAAGCAATCCATTCAGACCTCTTGCAAGAGAAATGGGTCCAGTACTTGCATGGGGGCGGGAAAAACAGGGGGTGGTCTTGCGAGGTACAGTGGTACCTCGGGTTAAGTACTTAATTCGTCCCGTAGGTCTGTACTTAACCTGAAACTGTTCTTAACCTGAAGCACCACTTTAGCTAATGGGGCCTCCCGCTGCCGTTGCGCTGCTAGAGCGCGATTTCTGTTCTCATCCTGAAGCAAAGTTCTTAACCGTATTTCTAGGTTAGCAGAGTCTGTAACCTGAAGCACATGTAACCCGAGGTACCACTGTATAATCAGCCTTGCATGCCTCCTGTTAGCAGAAGGCTGTGTCAAGGCTAAAAGGCAGTCGGGGGTAAGATACACTTTGCCCAAGCTCTTCCTCTTCCTCTCTCTCTCTGGCTTTCCTGCGCAAGACAGGATGTGCTCCAACTAGGTAGGATTAGAATCCAAAGCCATCCTTGTAAAAAATAATAATGAAGAAGCTGGGAATGAAGAACCTTTCCTTATCTACCAATGTTGTTGTTGTTTAGTCGTTTAGTCGTGTCTGCCTCTTCGTGACCCCCTGGACCAGAGCACGCCAGGCCCTCCTGTCTTCCACTGCCTCCCGCAGTTTGGTCAAACTCATGCTGGTAGCTTCGAGAACACTGTCCCACCATCTCGTCCTCTGGCGTCCCCTTCTCCTTGTGCCCTCCATCTTTCCCAGCATCAGGGTCTTTTCCAGGGAGTCTTCTCTTCTCCTGAGGTGGCCAAAGTCTTGGAGCCTCAGCTTCAGGATCTGTCCTTCCAGTGAGCACTCAGGGCTGATTTCCTTCAGAATGGAGAGGTTTGATCTTCTTGCAGTCCATGGGACTCTCAAGAGTCTCCTCCAGCACCAGAATTCAAAAGCATCAATTCTTCGTCGATCAGCCATCTTTACGGTCCAGCTCTCACTTCCATACACCACTACTGGGAAAACCATAGCTTTAACTATAGAGACCTTTGTCGGCAAGGAAGCACTTAACTTATTTTAAGCAATGCTAACGATGTGCAGGTGGGAACAGGCAATGAAACACTGGGTAGAATCAGCTTCCAAGCTATCGACAATGCTGCATAAACTACAAACCCAACCAATTTAATTCTCTAAAACCTAGGGGGCCTCAGCCACGTTTCTGGTTTTCGCCCCATTCTCTCTAGAGCTGCCCAGCACGGCCATTGGCCTTGTCCAGTCTCGACATGCGGCCCTGGGCAGACGGAAAGCGGCCCCCGACAGGGGGGCAAACGGGTTCCTCACCCCTGCCTCTAACTGTCCCAATTAGGCAGACTGCCGGTTTGACCTTTGTAGGCCAGAGAGGGAGATTGAGAGAGACTCTCCAGGCCAGCAGCTCAGCTAAATTGCTCATTAAAACCCTTAGCCAGTTTCAGGATCCTGGGCTGTTGTGGAGCAGGAATAATGATGCTCAGCGCACCAAACCCCTGAACCACCTCTATTAGCTAAAAGGGGAACATCTTGTGCCTTCTTTATATATAGCTACAACCTTGCCGGCATTCTTTAGTCTCCATCACAAATCGCCAGAGGGAAAGAGCGTGTGTCATCCGTTTAAACCAATAGGTCTATGCAGTGCAGGAAAAGGAAAGCAACCTGTTTAAAATAGATGGGCTTCTCTCCAACCCAATGCCGCCTGCCTCGGATTCACTGCGCATGACATTTTCTTTGTTTTAAGGAGGGATAGGCAGGTAAAGGTAAAGGACCCCTGGACGGTTAAGTCCAGTCAAAGGCGACTATGGGGTTGCGGTGCTAATCTCACTTTCAGGCCGAGGGAGCTGGTGTTGGTCCACAGAAAGCTTTCCAGGTCAAGTGGACAGCAGGATTAAACCGCTTCTGGCACAACGGGACGCCATGACGGAAACCAGAGCACATGGAAATGCCGTTTACCTTCCCCACCGGAGCGGTACCTATTTATCTACTTGCACTGGTGTGCTTTCGAACTGCTAGGTTGGCAGGAGCTGGGACTGGGACAGAGCAACGGGAGCTCGCCCTGTTGCAGGGATTCGAACCGCCGATCTTCTGATCGGCAAGCCCAAGAGGCCCAGTGGTTTAGACCACATGATAGACAATAGCCAGCACATTGGAGTTTGCAGAGTGATGGTTGGGAATCTTGAATGCCCAGAGGTGGAAGCTAGGAATTCCAAGACACAGGAGCCTTGCTTGTAATAAACATACAGAATAATAAACAATTAAAAACACACATTAATTTTCAATGACATAACTTCCATACCCTTATTTCCTCCGACCTCCTCATACTTCCCTTCTTTGTATTCCAGTTCAACTTGTTAGTTCAGCAAATCCTTACCATTAAACTTTTACCCATTTATAATCCTTTTTTCATGTCTCCTAAAGCATTACAGATGGAAACCACTTAGTTTCTATCCAACATCTTTCTAACATTCATTCATTTTACAATATTTCTTTAAATAGTCCTTAAATTTCTTCCGGTCTTCTTTCACCGACTCTTCTCCCTGGTCTCGGATTCTGCCAGTCATCTCAGCCAGTTCCATGTAGTCAATCACCTTCATCTGCCATTCTTCCAGAGAGGGTAGATCTTGTATCTTCCAATACTTAGCGATTAGTATTCTTGCTGCTGTTGTAGCACACATAAAAAAAGTTCTGTCCTTCTTTTGCACCAATTGGCCGACAATGCCCAGGAGAAAGGCCTCTGGTTTCTTCAAGAAGGTATATTTAAATACCTTTTTCAATTCATTATATATCATTTCCCAGAAAGCCTTAATCCTAGGGCACGTCCACCAAAGGTGAAAGAATGTACCTTCAAAAGAATGTTTCCTTACATTTCCAACATTTATTATCGGGCAAGTGATAGATTTTTGCTAGCTTGACTGGGGTCATGTACCACCTGTATATCTAGGGGAGTAGAAATGATTCTTTGCTGTACCCCTCACCACATCCCCAAATGTCTCCCTCAACCTAGCATTGCTGCTGGCCATTGTGGGAAAGCAAAATGACAGTTCCCCACTGGGGGCTGCCATCTGAATTTCAGTTAATTCCCTCTGGGGGCCACCATCTAATTTCCCATGATGCTGTTGTTGTTGTTTAGTTGTTTAGTCGTGTCCAACTCTTCATGACCCCATGGACCAGAGCACGCCAGGCACTCCTGTCTTCCACTGCCTCCCGCAGTTTGGTCAAACTCATGCTGGCAGCTTCGAGGACACTGTCCCACCATCTCGTCCTCTGTCGTCCCCTTCTCCTTGTGCCCTCCATCTTTCCCAACATCAGGGTCTTTTCCAGGGAGTCTTCTCTTCTCATGAGGTGGCCAAAGTCTTGGAGCCTCAGCTTCAGGATCTGTCCTTCCAGTGAGCACTCAGGGCTGATTTCCTTCAGAATGGAGAGGTTTGATCTTCTTGCAGTCCATGGGACTCTCAAGAGTCTCCTCCAGCACCATAATTCAAAAGCATCAATTCTTCGGTGATCAGCCTTCTCTATGGTCCAGCTCTCACTTCCATCCATCACTACTGGGAAAACCATAGCTTTAACTATACGGACATTTGTTGGCAAGGTGATGTCTCTGCTTTTTAAGATGCTGTCTAGGTTTGCCATTGCCTTTCTCCCAAGAAGCAGGTGTCTTTTAATTTCGTGACTGCTGTCACCATCTGCAGTGATCATGGAGCCCAAGAAAGTAAAATCTCTCACTGCCTCCATTTCTTCCCCATCTATTTGCCAGGAGGTGATGGGACCAGTGGCCATGATCTTCGTTTTTTTGATGTTGAGTTTCAAACCATATTTTGCGCTCTCCCATGATGTAGGGTTGCCATATTGAGCAGTTTTTGGGCAAAATTGCAAAGAAAGAAGACATTTTTTGAGCTATTTTTAAGGAAGATTGGCAAAAATGACACTGATGTCATGGGTTGCCATACATCCAGATTTTGCTGATTTCTGCCCAGACACTGCTTCCGACTGCAGTATTCCGGGTATGTCCAAGAAATCCCATATATATGGCAACCCTACAGTGCCCATCTAAATTTCCCATACTCTCCATTGGTGGCCACCACCTAAATTTCTCACGGGCCCCTGGAGTGGCACAACGTCAACAACATTGTGGGAAATTGGAATGGCAGCTTCCTAGTGAAGTGAGAGCTGGACGATAAAGAAGGCTGATCGCCAAGAATGGATGCTTTTGAATTCTGGTGCTGGAGGAGACACTTGAGAGTCCCATGGACTGCAAGAAGATCAAACCTCTCCATTCTGAAGGAAATCAGCCCTGAGTGCTCACTGGAAGGACAGATCCTGAAGCTGAGGCTCCAAGACTTTGGCCACCTCATGAGAAGAGAAGACTCCCTGGAAAAGACCCTGATGCTGGGAAAGATGGAGGGCACAAGGAGAAGGGGACAACAGAGGACGAGATGGTGAGACAGTGTTCTCAAAGATACCAGCATGAGTTTGACCAAACTGCGGGAGGCAGTGGAAGACAGGAGTGCCTGGCGCGCTCTGGTCCATGGGGTCACGAAGAGTCGGACACGACTAAACGGCTAAACAACAACAGTCCAGCTGCTTTTTAAAGGGGCTGGGGTTAGGGCAAGAGTTAGCCCTGGGCCTCTGCTAGGGTGCTAGCTAGGTTCTTGAGATTGGGGTGCTGACTCCTGCGACACACCTCCCCAAAACATTCCACATCCTTTTTCCAATTCGGGTATTAGAGGGTTGGTTCCTGGTGGTGATGGATTCATGCTACCAGAGCTGCTATTTAACTTTAAGAATGGGTATCTGAGTTTGCTTCTTTCCTCTTCCCTCCCTGCCCGATTTTCCTCTCATGCTGCGTCTTTTAGGTCCTAAGGCTGCATGCAGGGACTGTTTTTGTTTTAATGGGCTGCGTGTGAGCCACTCTTGGGAGCCCTTTTTGCTGGAGCAGGGGGTACAAAAGCTATCCATAAACAACTAAGTGGTTATGGAGTCTCTACAGTCTTTCAACAGTTGCGGAAAGAGTTTTAACTCTGGTAGGTACTGAGTTAATTCCTTCTTTTGAGGGAGCGGCAGGGCTTGGTGGATTGGAGCAGCTAGCGTGGAAGAATAACAGGAGCTCTCCACCCTCTTCTCTCTGGGTGCATGATCCCTAAAAATCCTCTGCAAAGGTGCTTAGAGGAGGCCGCAGGTAGGACTGTATTAAAACAAACAAACCCTGAAAAACCCTGCTGTCATTTAATCAATAACAGCATTCAGGTGGAATTAAAGCGGTACAGAAATGAAATGGGGAAAAAAACAATAATAATGATTAGAGTAATGTCAATCAACGTGAATAATTAGTTGCTGGAACACATCAGTTCCCAGGTATGGTATATCCCATATACTATATATTTATACCGCTTAGGCAGGAAATTGAAATATCAGACCCGGCGTATGAAAAGGGCAGCATTCCAATAAACTCCGGCTCATAAAGGGAAGAGGAGAAATGGGAAAGGAGATTACATGCTATTAGTCCCTCTAGAATTGGGGATCCTTAATCTGCCTTAAATTGAAAAGGAGATGGGAGGGTTCGTGGTTTCTCTGTCTGCTTGCAAGTAAAGGGAGGAGGGGGAAAGCGGGAGCCCAGGGGGATTGTCAGGAGGGAGAGAGTTGCGGGGAAATGGGTGTCTGTGTTTACTCATTAATCGGACTATGAAGGTGTTATTTCAAGGCCTAACGGAGCTCAATCATACAGACATAGCTACACAGTGGAGTTAGGTAAAGGTAAAGGGACCCCTGACCATTAGGTCCAGTCGCGGCCGACTCTGGGGTTGCGGCGCTCATCTCGCTTTATTGGCCGAGGGAGCCGGCATACAGCTTCTGGGTCATGTGGCCAACATAACTAAGCCGCTTCTAGCGAACCAGAGCAGCGCACGGAAACGCTGTTTACCTTCCTGCCGGAGCGGTACCTATTTATCTACTTGCACTTTGACGTGCTTTTGAACTGCTAGGTTGGCAGGAGCAGGGACAGAGCAACGGGAGCTTACCCCGTTGCGGGGATTCGAACTGCCGACCTTCTGATCGGCAAGTCCTAGGCTTTGTGGTTTAACCCACAGCACCACCAGCGTCCCTACACAGTGGAGTTAAAAGGGTCTAAATAGTAATTTCATGCCAGGGGACCTGGGAGTGCTGGTGTAGAATTCCCAGGACCTGCACATCACACAACTTATTTATTTTTCCTGAAGAAGAAGCCAGGGCACTTATACTGCTACAAACAAATATGGGTTGATTGTGTAGGTCGGCCATAAAATGGGACCACGGTAGTTATGAGTGAGGTGAGTAGAGGAAAAATGAATGAGGAGGGTAGAGGAAAAAATATATATTCCCTCTCCCCATAGAGCTTGCGATTGGGGTCATTTGAAGAAGTGGATTGGTGATGGGTTCAGGATGAGAATGGCCATATGACCTGGCTTTACAGAGGACACTCCTCTCTTTGAAGGAATCCTCTATTTGAACAGATGTCTGGTTTAGTGGCTGATCAGATAGATGCCCTCATGGGAAGCCTGAAGGCAGGACCTGAGTTCTCTCCACTCATGATTCTCAACAACTGGGATTCAGAGATAGACTGCCCCTGATCCTGGGGCAGCCATTGTAACTGGTTAAGATCGTCAGAAGGGACAGGAGGGATCTTGAAAGTTGCTCACCTGCAGCCTGAGAAATGTGACCAGTCACCTGCTCAGAGCCTTCCCCTGTGATGGAGAGATGAAATGAATGTGATTATTATCCAGGCATGCATTTATCCATTTTTTAAATCCATGTAGATTTTATCCCAGCATGGGCCTTTTGGAGGTTTAAGGGTAATAATAATAATAATTTATTATTTATACCCCGCCCATCTGGCTAGGCTTCCCCAGCCACTCTGGGCGGCTTCCAACAAAATATTAAAATACCGTAATGCATCAAACATTAAAAGCTTCCCTAAACAGGGCTGCCTTCAGATGTCTTCTAAAAGTCTGGTAGTTGTTGTTCTCTTTGACATCTGGTGGGAGGGCGCCACTACCGAGACGGCCCTCTGCCTGGTTACCTGTAACTTGGCTTCTCGCAGTGAGGGAACCGCTGGAAGGCCCTCGGCGCTGGACCTCAGTGTCTGGGCAGAACGATGTGGGTGGAGACGCTCCTTCACGTATACTGGGCCTTTGAGGCCGTTTAGGGCTTTCAAGGTCAGCACCAACACTTTGAATTGTGCTCGGAAACGTCCTGGGAGCCAATGTAGGTCTTTCAAGACTGGTGTTATGTGGTCTCGGCAGCCGCTCCCAGTCACCAGTCTAGCTGCCGTGTTCTGGATTAGTTGTAGTTTCTGGGTCACCTTCAAAGGTAGCCCCACGTAGAGCGCATTGCAGTAGTCCAAGCGGGAGTGATATGCAACTGGCCATCCCACACAGCACAGTCAGGAAAGAAAAGAATCATCTGGCCATCTATCCACCTTTTTCCTGAAAAGCTTTATCTGTCAGATCCACACTCCAAAATATGCACAATATTATCACCAGGGGTCCTTGGGAAAATTGCATCTCCTGTGGCTCCCATATCTTGGTGCACTGTTGGTTAGCATGTAAGCGCAGTGGAGAATATTCCTTTTTTTGTAACTGGTACCAGTGGGACTATTCTGTATTGCTCCGATTTGCTAGGCAGCGGTGCGCTTAGGTGTAGCGGCCATGGGAAAGGTAATTTTCCCAAGGGCTATGCCTTTCCTTTCCTGGTTAAAATAAAGGGGAGAAAAGGCAGCATGTTTTTGAGACTGGGGCTATCATGGATGTTTTCTGGGGCTGGGGAAGCCAGAGATCTAAGCCCAAGAATAATTCAGAGCCTTCAAAAGTTCATCAGACATGGGTTTCTTGACTGGCCACCACCCCTACCATAGCTGTCAACTTACAGATTTGAAAATAAGGGACCAGCAGCCTCAAAAATAAGGGACCAGCAGCCAAAATAAGGGATTTTCCAGGCACAGGTATGTTCAACTTCTGAGCCCCTCCAAGCCAAAGGCAGAAAGTCCAGCCAGCAGCCAAACGAAGCCTCAAGCGGTGGTTCCCACAGCGCAGCAACCCGGCAAAGGGGATGCAGCAAGGAAAACCACCGTCACCTCTCCGCTGGGAAGCGCTGAGCAAAGGCGAGTCCCCAGGCAACGTGGCTGATTTGATCGGCACAAGGCATGCAAGCTCCACCCCCCAGTCGTTCTCAGACTCCTTATTGGGTGAGCAACGCAGCCAAGCAACCCAGTTGGAGCCTCCCTCCTCCCTGGCTGGCAGGGAGGGAGGGAAAGGAGTTGCTTCCTTTGAAACCCGGGAAATTTAAGGGACGTCATCAATAAGGGACAGCAGTGGGAAATGGCGCTGGGATAATGGACTTTCCCACCAAATAAGGGACGGTTGACAGCTATGCCCCCCACACCATTTCAATTTCTGATCCTGACTCAGGAGAACTTTCCTCCATGGGGGGCCACGTTATAATACCTGTTGGGTTCATCAAGCTTATTGACTGGCAATGGCTCTCCAGGGTTTCAGGTAGGACATAGTCAAAGGTTGAAGCTGGGACCTTCTGCATGCAAAACAGCTGTCCTGCCAGTGAGCAATTACCTCGGAGGCGCCACTCAAAGTTCAAAGGGCTTTCAAAAATCTAAAAAAGCTCAAAGGATGTTTATAGTTCCAACCTCTATTCTAGGAAGTACAGATGAGATCAGTTTGCCATGGACATTCCAAGCGAACCAGTTCCCCAAGCAACCTCTATGAGCGTCACACTAAACGGATGAGTTCCTGCCCCTTATCCCAGTTTCACCCCTGCTCCCCAAAAAAGTCAACCATGGAGTTGCTTTCCTTTCAATGTTGACCTCCCTGCCTTCCCTTTTGGCTGAAAGTCATCAAAAGTGAATTCTGGACCGCCATTCAGGGCAAGGAGACAAAGAAAGATCAGATCAGAAACGCCAGAATGCTGGGAAGGAGTGACTCAGTTTACCATACTTAATTGGCAGCTGTTTCTTTGACGGAACGGCCAATGAGCTCATAAAAAGCCTTTTGACTTCATCCTTTGTGTGCTATCTCGGCTGAGCCGCAAATTCTCTTGCTTTCTGTGAGAAGCCAACATTTCTCGCTCGGAGCTGCTGCGGCAATTCTCAGGCTGCCTTTCTTCTCCTCCCAACGCACATGCACGACGCACTGCTCTGATGTCTGCATGATGCTGTGTATGTTGTGATGATGAAGACGACGATCATCGCCGCCCTTTGATGCTTTCGTTTCCGGACTTGTCCTTTTCGAGAATGGCTGGGGGCCAAGGCTGCAGCGACAGGGTGCAACAGCTGGCTACCTCCAGCACGTAAGGCCGGCGCTGAAAGCTTGAACCGGCTGCTTATGCACTACTGGGCCAGGTTAAGAACATAAGAGCCTTGTGGATTGGGACCATTGGCCCACCTTGGCACTCTATTGTCAAGCCTTCCTGTTAAGTATATTCAGAATTCTGAATGAGATTCTCCAGAGCAGAGAATGCTCTGGAACTGCTTTAGAATATAAGAACATGTTGTTGTTTAGTCGTGTCCGCCTCTTTGTGACTGCCTGGACCAGAGCACGCCAGGCACTCCTGTCTTCCACTGCCTCCCGCAGTTTGGTCAAACTCGTGTTTGTAGCTTCGAGAACACTGTCCCACCATCTCGTCCTCTGTCGTCCCCTTCTCCTTGCGCCCTCCATCTTTCCCAGCATCAGGGTCTTTTCCAGGGAATCTTCTCTTCTCCTGAGGTGGCCAAAGTCTTGGAGCCTCAGCTTCAGGATCTGTCCTTCCAGTGAGCACTCAGGGCTGATTTCCTTCAGAATGGAGAGGTGTGATCTTCTTGCAGTCCATGGGACTCTCCAGAGTCTCCTCCAGCACCAGAATTCAAAAGCATCCATTCTCTGTCAATCAGCCTTCTTTATGGTCAGAGAGCCAGTGTGGTGTAGTGGTTAAGAGCGGTAGTCATGTAATCTGGGGAACCGGGTTCGTGTCTCCGCTCCTCCACATGCAGCTGCTGGGTGACCTTGGGCCAGTCACACTTCTTTGAAGTCTCTCAGCCCCACTCACCTCACAGAGTGTTTGTTGTGGGGCAGGAAGGGAAAGGAGAATGTTAGCCGCTTTGAGACTCCTGAAGGGGAGTGAAAGGCTGGATATCAAATCCAAACTCTTCTTCTTCTTCTCTCACTTCCGTACATCACTACTGGGAAAACCATAGCTTTAACTATACGGACCTTTGTTGGCAAGGTGGTGTCTCTGCTTTTTAAGATGCTGTCTAGGTTTGTCATTGTTATAAGAACATAACAGAGGCCAACGACCCATCTAGTCCTCTTACAGCATCCAACCCAGTCTCATAGCTGGGCGTCAACTGGGACTTTTGCCCCGGGTCAAGCCTCCACTGGGGTGCCATGGAGGCTCCCAGCCTGCCAGCCTGGGTTCCAGGTGTTCGTTTGCATGCACAGCCTGCCCATTCCTAAGTTCCTTCCCCTTTCTCAGTGAAGAAGGGATGTCCCCAGGCGCATTTGCAAGCAGAGGCAGGGAGAGAACAAATCTGGGGAGACTGCTGGATACTGTGTGAGGCCACATGGTCTAAACCAGGGGTCTGCAACCTTTAAGACAAAAAGAGCCATATGGACCCATTTCCGAAGGGAAAAAAACTGGGAGCTGCAAAACTAGTCATTATAAAAATAACTTTTTTATTATTTCTGTGTTTGACCCCTCAGAATTACTCCTCCTCATAGAAATAAACGTTAAATTAACAAGTTACCTTTTTGTGTGTGTGTGTTCTTCACTCCCCTTCAAAACAGTGACCAGCGTACATGCCCCCTTTCAATGCAGTGACCAGTGTACATGCCCCTTACAATGTAGCGGGCGGGTGGGCGGGAAGGTGACGTCGGAACGGTGCGTGACTAACGCACACACCGCCCCCATGCGACGTCACAGCCAGTACAGCGCCCACCACACTGGGGAGTGTCGGGGCACACAATGCACCTCCTCCCCTCGCTAGTATCCGCCCCGGAGCCGTGGCAAAGGTGTAAAAGAGCCACATGCGGCTCCAGAGCCGCGGGTTGCAGACCCCTGGTCTACACCATGGGTAGGCAAAGTAAGGACCTTCTGAATTGCCTTCTAAATCCAGCCTACGGACGGTCCAGGAATCAGCGTGTTTTTACATGAGTAGAATGTGTGCTTTTATTAAAAATGCATCTCTGGGTTATTTGTGGGGCATAGGAATTCGTTCAGGGGTCCGAGGACCAAGAAGCAAGGAGTCACGAAGCCAAACGCAGCAAGGCAGGGAACGTGCTGCTGTGGCAAAGAGCCAAAGGGCTGACCTTATATTCCTTCCCGGCTCTTGCCACCAGGTGCAGTGAGTTACCAATCGGCCTCACCTGTACGGCTGTGCCTTGCCTCTCCAGAACAAACTTAGGAAGGCCCCGGTCCTGCGAAGCCCTACTGGTCACAGGGCCTGGCAGTGGCGTAGCGTGGGTTCTCAGCACCCGGGGCAAGGCAAGTAATTTGCGCCCCCTAACCCGTGGATTTTAGCACTCGAGTCTCTTCCGCACCCCCCCAGATGTTGCGCCAGGTGCGGCAGGCCCCCCTGCACCCCCCACGCTACGCCACTGCTCCCACCACAAGTCTTCAGGACAGCCATCCGAAGGCTGGCGGCGGGAGGAGGTCTCTCCGCCCCACCGCCAGGCTTCGGAGCATCCTTCCGAAGGCTGGCGCGGGGAGAAGGTCTCTCCGCCCCACCGCCAGGCTTCGGAGCATCCTTCCAAAGGCTGGCACGGGGAGAAGGTCTCTCCGCCCCACCGCCAGGCTTCGGAGGAGGTCCGAGGACAGTGGGGTTCCTGCTTCCTTGAGGAGGGCCGGCCAAACGCGCCCCCCCAAATGTTGCGCCCGGTGCGGCCGGCACCCCTGGCACCCCCCATGCTACGCCACTGGGGCCTGGCTCCTGCACGCATTCCTGACACCTCTCCTCCATCAACCCTCTTTCAAAGGCTGGTGGCCGCCACTGAGTCCTGGGACTATAAAGTTAAAGGGACCACTGACCATTAGGTCCAGTTGTGGCCGACTCTGGGGTTGCGGCGCTCATCTCGCTTTATTGGCCGAGGGAGCTGGCATGCAGCTTCCGGGTCATGTGGCCAGCAGGACTAAGCCGCTTCTGGCGAACCAGAGCAGCGCACGGAAACGCCGCTTCCACACTCTGCTCGCGTTCAGACGCTGTCGCGATGGGAGGCTATCGCTTGCCACTGTCACCACCATTGACTCCGCAGCCGTGATGATGACTCTACCTCGCCAGTGCAGGAGAAAGCGAGGCCAGATGAGGCTGTTTAGATGATATCATCAGAGGCGGCGAGAGCATCCAATTTCCTGAGCCGTTGTTTGAACGGCAAACCAAATAAGATAGGAAAGGGTTGCTGAGCGGCGGCAGTGGCGGCAGCGCCATGTTGATAAATATTGTCAGGATGGGAGCACTACATTTATTTATTTTTGAAAGACCCTCGTTCGAAATTATCTAACCCTCCCCATCCAGTGCCGCCACCTCGCCTGGGATATGTTCCTGCTCTTCTGTCAACAACTTAAGAAAATAAACACAAAACACATTTCAAAAGCCTAAGAGATGGCAAACCAATGCTTCCTGCACGGCAGAAGGAACCTTCCGAGGTCCGCATTCCCTTCTGAATGAGGTTCTGGGGGCCACCTGCGAGTGGTAGGCGGGGCCAGAGGCAAAAGTGGGCGGAGCAACAGATGCAATTCTTTTCCTTTCTGCAGTAGGCTGGGTTGCACACATGCACTCTAACGCAGCTCTCTGCCCTCCATTCAGACAAGCAAGAGGCATGAACAGAGTTCAAGGACATGTTCCAGCCAGCGCTGTTATGTACTGAAGTTCTCACCCTGGGCCAGCAGGGGGATACTGTAGATAGTTCAGGTCCACATATGCAAATAAGGGATCGAAAGTGACGTTCAGTGATTGGATAGTTACAGAAAGTTGTTACAGTTACGTTGTACTGGAGCTCTATATAAGCAGGCTGGCTGAATCATTCAGTTCAGTTCTGTTCTGGGCCTGTGAATAAACAAGAGCTGTTCGAAGAATTGCTGTGTCATCTGATATGTTCACCCACAACTTAACAAGCGCAAAGCAGGGCCGCGCGGATGTGTGGCCTTGGGAGAGTTCTTAGGGCCAGGTAGTCAAGTCTGAAGGGCCCCAAGGCATTCTCCACCCTTGAATGAAAGAAGTTGGTGGAAAAGATTTGAGTCCTGAGGCTGGGTGTCAGAAGTGGTTTTGCAAAGGAGAGCCAAGAGTGGGAGTGCCAGCTTTGCCTACAGAAGGTCTCTGGTTCAGTTCCCAGATAGGACTGGGAAAGACCCCCTCTGAAACCCTGGAAAACTGCTGCCAATCAGTGTAATAATAATAAAAATAATTTATTATTTGTAAACCCCTTGTAAAGCTTGGTGTTTGATGTAGTTCAGCTTGTAAACGGCCTTGAGTATTGAGTAAGATAGAAAGGCAGCATATAACTTAGAAGTATTATGTACTGAGTTGAATAGGATCCAAAATGCAGCGGTCTGATTAGTCCTAGAACAATAGGATTCAGAATGCGGCAGTCTGATTGGTCCACAGGAGCCACCCAATCCATCTCCGGGTGGAAGTGAATCCGCAACGTGATTGGCCTACAGGAAAATCCCAGAATTAGCCAATCACGTGGGGCCCATTGTGTAAATAATGTATAGAAAGCAGACATTTCGGAGGAACTTCCATTCCTCCTCACCACTATGAGCTGAATAAGGAGCAACGGGTCTGAACACAGCAACCATCTTACGACCGCAGCAGCGCCCACTTCTTACATGCTGAAAGCCAATTAAGCACAAACCTCAGTGAAATTGTGGCGGTGAGCCGTAGCCATGCGGACGCTGGAATGCGTGTTCCTCAGTGGGACTCTTTTCCATGTGATGCTCACAGTTGCTCCCCAACCTGCGGTGTGGGAGCACAGCTTGGAAATCCGGGGTGCTGGGAGGACAAGTGGCTGGTGACTCACACAGCCACCCGAGAGACGCACCGTTCTCTTGCGCCCGACCAGTTGCTACGAGGGTAGAGAAATGAATCATCCGTACGTGGAATGTGAAAGTCGTGTCATCCCAGAAACAGGCCCTAGCCTGTTGCTCCAGAAACAGAATGATTTGAATCAGCCACACCTCCCCAGAATTATTCCGTGGGTTTGTGCTGTTGTTTTTTTAAATGTGGGAAACCTTTCAGACTTAACAATCTCTCCCACTGCACTGTGTGTGTGTGTGGGGGGCAGGCGTGGTGGGGGCTGCTGTTAATCACAAAACGGAACCTGCCACCAGCTTTGATTTCTAGCAAGGGGGTTTCAAAGGTTAATGAAATTTCCTTGGAAGTGGAATCTACCGCCAACCGTGGGTGCCGCAAGGCCAAATTCTCTGCAACGGGGGCTTTCGTGAGTGGTGTCAGCCGAGGGGACTGCGCTGCCAGAAAAAGCTGACTTCTCTGCAGATGGAGGGGGTGAGGATGGAGTGGGGGGGGGGAGGGAAAATCTGGAAAGTCCTCCGGCTGTGATTAGAAATGGAGGCACCCACACATTCTGGCAGGGCATCTTATTCTAGCAGAAGCTGGTGATGGGATTCTTCTGCAGAGCTTCCGTTGTGTTAAAAGCAAAGCAAAACCCCAAGCCCCTAGACCTCAAGGTGGCAAACTTCTTTTTTAAAAAATATATTTTTTAAAGTTTTCTTGGTTTACAAAGGTATGCACAATGTCTCTTTTTTCAAGTTACATTTTCCATAGGCCAGTTTCATTTGTTGAGACATTAGGGTTACATTACTAAGAAAAAAGGGGAGAAGAGGTGGAGGGGGGCATGGGGGGTGGGGGTGGGGTCGGGAGGCGATACAGTGGTACCTCAGGTTAAATCCTTAATTCGTTCTGGAGGTCCGTTCTTAACCTGAAACTGTTCTTAAATTTTTATTTATACCCTGCCTTCCCTGGCCAGAGCCGGGCTCAGGGCGGCTAACACCATTAAAATTACAATAAAAACATAATGGGGGGGGGGGGAGAGAAGAAAAAAACCCAATTTAAAATACGGGTTAAAGTACAATTTAAAATGCAGCCTCATTTTAATAGTAGCCCATAGATCAAAACCATAAGGGGAGGGAAACATAAGGGTCAGACTGAGTCCAAACCAAAGGCCAGGCGGAACAGCTCTGTCTTGCAGGCCGTGCGGAAAGATGTCAAGTCCCGCTGGGCCCTGGTCTCTTGTGACAGAGCTTTCCACCAAGTCGGGGCCAGTACTGAAAAAGCCCTGGCCCTAGTTGAGACCAATCTAACCACCTTGAGACTTGGGACCTCCAAAATGTTGTCATTTGTGGACCTTAAGGTCCTTGGCGGGGCATACCAGGAGAGGCGGTCCCATAGGTACGAGGGTTCTAGGCTGCATGCTAATTGCTTGCTTTTTTAAAAAAAAATAGTACACAAATAATTACAATGTTCCTTTTGAATTAAGGAACGACTATCAGGGGCAACAGACCAAATACACCTGCTGAGCTAATCCCACCCCCTGCCAGTAAACCAAGGGCACCACCTTATATTGAGTATTGTTGACACAGTCAGCTGTTCCCCAGCCTTTCAGGCGGGGGCCTTCTCAGCCCCAACAGGAGATGTTGAGAACTGAACCCTGGGACCACCTGCATGGAAAGAAGACTCTACCACAAAGCTATGGTTCTTCCCCAACAAATCAAGTTAAGATTCTAGTCCTCATGTTTCCGAAGAAAGGGCTGCTTTAAACAGGAAAGCTACCTTACACCAAGCAACTGGTCCACCTCGTTCAGTACCACCAGCCTGGAGATGGTGGGACCTTCTGCCTAAATCACGGAATTGTAGAGTTGGAAGGGACCCTGAGGGTCATCTAGTCCATCCTCCTCCAAAGCAGGGATTTCAGCTTGATCATATATGGCAGGTAGCCATCCAACCTCTGCTTGAAAACTTCCAATGAAGTCCACCACCTCCTGAGGGAGTCCGTTCCACTGTCGAACAGCTCTTACTCTCTGAAAGTTCTTCCTGACGTTGAGTTTGGAATCTCCTTTTGAACTATACTCGGAGTCGAGAGTGGATTTCATGCTCTTTATTCAGCTCATAGTAGTGAGGAATGGAAATTCTCCCAAACTGTCTGCTTTATATACATTATTTACACAATGGGTCCCATGTGATTGGCTAGTTCTGGGATTCTCCTGTAGGCCAATCAGGTTGCGGATTCACTTCCACCTGGAGCTGGATTGGGTGGCTCCTGCGGACCAATCAGGCTGCTGCATTCTGGATACTATTGTTCTAGGACCAATCAGACTGCTGCATTTTGGATCCTATTCAACTCAATACATAACACCTATCCATTCTGAAGGAAATCAGCCCTGAGTGCTCACTGGAAGGACAGATCCTGAAGCTGAGGCTCCAAGACTTTGGCCACCTCATGAGAAGAGAAGACTCCCTGGAAAAGAACCTGATGCTGGGAAAGATGGAGGGCACAAGGAGAAGGGGACGGCAGAGGACGAGATGGTGGGACAGTGTTCTCGAAGCTACCAGAATGAGTTTGACCAAACTGCGGGAGGCAGTGGAAGACAGGAGTGCCTGGCGTGCTCTGGTCCAGGGGGTCACAAAGAGGCAGACACGACTAAACGACTAAACAACAACAACAACAACAACATAACACCTTTCTTGTGACTTGAGGCCTTTGGTTTGAGTCCTACCCTCCAGAGCAGGAGAAAAGCAAGCTTGCTGCGTCGTCCGTGTGATGGCCCTTTAGGTATTTGAAGATGGCTATCACATCCTTTCTCAGTATCCTCCAGGCTAAACAATCCTTTCCCCACTGAGCTAGGACCACCACCACCCCACTTCCCCCTCACCTCCTCTTCCCTCTTTCCCCCACTTCTTGAACGAGAAAAATGCAGGGGGAAGTCTGCCGTCTACAGGGAGGCTGTTGCTTAGTAACGGCTTTTGAAGCTCTTCTGGATAACTTGTGAACACTCCGGTGGCATATGAGGTCACGGATGAGAACAGCTGTGCCTGTCTATAGTGCATACACAGAAACCCGCACTCTCTCTGCAAAGGAAGGGAAGAGCCAGCGAAGCATAGATGGGTTTTGTTTGAATCCTGCCATGCTAGAGGATGGAGATTTGTGACAGAGGAACTGGGATGGAAGGAGACAAAGCGAGCCAAGGGGTGTGCGTTACCTCCATAGCTGTCAATTGTCCCTTCTTTGGCAGGAAAGTCCCTTATCCCAGCCCTGTGTCCCACTGCTGTCCCTTATTGATGATGTCCCTTAAATTTCCCGGGTTTCAAAGGAAGCAGCTCCTCTCCCTCCCTCCCTGCCGGCCAACTGTGTGGCTTGGCTGCGTTGCTCACCCAATAAGGAGTCTAAGAACGACTGGGGGTTGGAGCTTGCATGCCTCGTGCCAATCAAATTGGCCGCGTTGCCTGGGGACTCACCTTTGCTCAGCGCTTCCCAGCGGAGAGGTGACGGTGGTTTTCCTTGCTGCATCCCCTTTGCCGGGTTGCTGCGCTGTGGGAACCTCCGCTTGAGGCTTCGTTTGGCTGCTGGCTGGGCTTTCTGCCTTTGGCTCGGAGGGGCTCAGAAGTTGAGCATACCTGTGGCCGGAAAATCCCTTATTTTGGCTGCTGGTCCCTTATTTTCGAGGCCCCTGGTCCCTTATTTTCAAATTTGTAAGTTGACAGCTATGCCTCATGGACGCCGTGTGATTTATTGCGGACCTTCTCCTGGCTCACCTGACACTTATATTCCTTCCTGTCCAGGAAGACCCAACCGCCAAGCCAGCCCAGAGCCTGAATTTCGGCAATTCTGCCCACCTGTGCTTCAACAGCTCGCCACAAGGGGCAGCCACACACAAACATCCAGCAGCTTCCGAACTCCTCAATATGAGACCATAGGCGATGCAGACCATCTCCTTCCCTTGAACCTGACCTCCTTTAATCCCGGCTCAGAGTCCTTCCTACACCTCTTCTTTATTCACGGCCGGTTATTAATCCGACAGGGCCTTCCTCTGTTAGCATGCGGCAAAGAAGATCTTTATTCTCTTTCTCCCCAGTTCATTAATGTGTCCCAGCCAGCTGCTGCTACGAACATTTTGCAACAGGCTTCGCGTCGGGAGCCTCTGCCTGCAGCCGCGGAGAAGACTTCTCTTTGAAGGTCGCGGACACCAGAGGAAGCGCGCCAAATGCTCGGAAGATTAATAGCGCGTCGAGGTTTAGATCTCTAGCACGCCGACCGAGTCTGCAGAGAGGAGCAATAATGGCTAATGTGGTTCTACATTTAAATGAATCGTTTCAAGGGAAGACCCGCCACACACTAAAACCATCCCTGAACACCCCCACGAGTCATTTATTTAAAACAGAGAGAGGAAAATGCTCTCTGTTGACTTCCTGAGTGTACGATAAAATAAACGGGGAGCCTTATGGCCTGATCAGAGGTGGCCTTAAAACCAGACAAAGTGAAACAGAACATTGAGGGCAGAGGACTAGGTAGCTGTGGCAGAGGGGTGGTCTGCGAGGTGTTACGGAAAAATCCAGGTGTGAGGCTGCTCAGTCACCCAGCTCGTCGGGCAGAGCCCGTGGGTCCCTGCAGAATAAAGGAAGGATTCCAGCCACCAACCGGAGCAAATAGCTGTAGACCAAAGTTGATTGCGCAATAGGTTCAAAGAGCAAATTTGAACCCCGAGGATGGGGTGACAAAGACTTTCAAAACTTTCCCACCATATCCCAGAATACAGTTCGTGCAGCATCATTGCTACATCACTGACATGTCACGAAAGGGGAGGGGTTAACCTTGGCAAACATGTCCAGACAAGTCCTTGGTACAAGATTAGCATAAGCAGACATGGCGGGGCAAGACTCAGGTATAAGATTAGCCTAGACAAATACGTCTTAAGTACCCACCAGCCAAAAGTACAATAGAAGTTCCTTTGCATGTCTGGAGCCTGAGGCGAGTCAGGTGATGAGATCTGGCTTCCTTTGGCTAACAATAAGCCCAGAAATTGTCACCTCTGGGAACTTCCTGGAGTCCTTTTTCAAGGGGAAAATAGCTTTGGAATGGAGGAAACTGGCAAAGGAGATGATTTTATATTATTTTTTAAAGCTAGGTAACTCCCCTGAGTTGTCAAGTTGAAAGGATACAGTCAGGCATAATATTTGTAACATTTAACTTTAAAGATGTGCCCCTCCCCGGTAATTTCCGTAACAGAGGGCTGACCGCCCCCTCCAGCGCCTAAATGTTTGGCATTTTAACAATAAGAAGTAAAATGTATAATGTGATGAATGTAACCAATAGTAGTTGCAAATGATATATAGATAGACAATAAGAATTGCAGGTTTTGGTGTCTTCGGGTGTCTTCCCGTGTAAGAGTAGGGGTGTCTGGGCGACGTTTCGACGAGGTCTCACTCGTCATCTTCAGGCTGGTGCTTTCGGCTTCTTGTAAGCCGAAAGCACCAGCCTGAAGATGACGAGTGAGACCTCATCGAAACGTCGCCCAGACACCCCTACTCTTACACGGGAAGACACCCGAAGACACCAAAACCTGCATTCCTGTACCCGTGAAAATCTACGAAAACAATAAGAATTGCATATATAGATGGATTTATTTGTTTGCAGACACTTTACGGGCAAATGCAGAAGCAGAACAATATACAAAATGGACAAAGGCAACGCGGAAAATTGAGAGGTGATATAAAAAAGTCAGAAGAAGGAAAGAAGGAAGGAAGGAAGTCAGCTCCTAGGAGCAAGCAGCATATTTTTCGCTCTATAAGACGCACCAGACCACAAGATGCACCTAGTTTTTGGAGGAGGAAAACAAGAAAAAAAAAATCTGAATCTCAGAAGCCAGAACAGCAAGAGGGATCGCTTCGCAGTGAAAGCAGCAATCCCTCTTGCTGTTCTGGATTCTGGGATAGCTGCGCAGCCTGCATTCGCTCCATAAGGCGCAGACACATTTCCCCTTACTTTTTAGGAGGGAAAAAGTGAGTCTTATAGAGCAAAAAATACGGTACCTTGTGAGGCAGCTTAGGTTGAGACAGTGGTGGAGCAACATGCTACAGCTCCCGGAATGGAAAACAGGTGTGAGTATGGCTGGCGCGTATCCCGGGGGCATGATGTGTCACCCGTGGGGGCGTGTCGCGTGTCCGGGGAGGGGGTGGCCGGCCACGATGGCATCCTTTCCCCAAATGGTGCCCGGGGTGGTGTGCTCCCGGCCCCCCCTTCGTACGCCAGTGGGCTGGGAGGCAGCAAATGGCCCTCGAAGAGTCACAGCCGAGGGGGCAGAATTTGAACCCTAGTCTCCTGGGTCCAGCACTCTAACCACTGCACCACACTGCCTTAAATGGGGTGCTTTGGTGCGAAGCAATGCAGAATACCATGAGAATGCAGCTATCGCTTGTAGGCATTATTCTCACAAGCGGATTTCGAAATGTTCTATGCAAGTGTCGGAAAAACAACATTTGACGGCTCCAAAGGTTGATATGGAGCCTAACTCGTGTCGGGGGGAGAAGCCACTTCCTCCTTCATCCCTGTGCGCCTTTGTTGTGAGAGCTAAACCCCATTCATGCAGCCAGGATTATGTTTAGAGTTTTATAGCATTACACGCTGCCCTGATGGGATTTAAATGGTACAAATTAACCGGGTTATTTAATGGATTGTCCAGATTAGGTAGTGAAATATACCCGGAGTCGAGAGTGGATTTCATGCTCTTTATTCAGCTCATAGTGGTGAGGAGGAATGGAAGTTCCCCCGAAATGTCTGCTTTATATACATTATTTACACAATGGGCCCCACGTGATTGGCTAGTTCCGGGATTCTCCTGTAGGCCAATCAGGTTGCGGATTCACTTCCACCTGGAGTTGGATTGGGTGGCTCCTGCGGACCAATCAGACTGTTGCATTCTGGATCCTATTGTTCTAGGACCAATCAGACTGCTGCATTCTGGATCCTATTGTTCTAGGACCAATCAGACTGCTGCAATTTGGATCCTATTCAGCTCAGTACATAACAGGAAGGAATCCGTCAAAAGGCTGTTACTTCAAGGGGGATCCGTTCCCACCGAAGACGGGGATCTCGCAGCAAACTCTTCCCTTCCCTGGAGGATGCCTGAATTCTTGACAATTGCTGCCCCCTCATCTCTTCCACCCTCTGCCCACAAATGCTGACCTTCTCTAACATAGATCTTGGCAGGTTTGTGCTTGAATTGGTTGTTGCTATAATTTCATTTTTTTAAAAAAAATACCAAAACCCCCAAAACAGTCCTCTGGAAGTTTGAAGAATTAAAGGATGGTTGCATTGCTCAACTCATTATTTCCCCCTTCTCAACTATAGAGGTATTGTGTTGCTAATTGAGACATTGTTGTTGTTGTTCAGTGGTTTAGTCCTGTCTGACTCTTCGTGACCCCCTGGACCAGAGCACGCCAGGCACTCCTGTCTTCCACTGCCTCCCACAGTTTGGTCAAGCTCATGTTAGTAGCTTAGAGAACACTGTCCAACCATCTCGTCCTCTGTCATCCCCTTCTCGTTGTGCCCTCCATCTTTCCCAGCATCAGGGTCTTTTCCAGGGAGTCTTCTCTTCTCATGAGGTGGCCAAAGTCACCTTTAGGATCTGTCCTTCCAGTGAGCACTCAGGGCTGATTTCCTTCAGAATGGAGAGATTTGATCTTCTTGCAGTCCATGGGACTCTCAAGAGTCTCCTCCAGCACCAGAATTCAAAAGCATCCATTCTTTGGCCATCAGCCTTCTCTATGGTCCAGCTCTCACTTCCACACATCACTACTGGGAAAACCATAGCTTTAGCTATACGGACCTTTGTGAGCAAGGTGATGTCTCTACTTTTTAAGAGGCTGTCTAGGTTTGTCATTGCTCTTCTCGCAAGAAGCAGGCGTCTTAATTTTGTGACTGCTGTCACCATCTGCAGTGATCATGGAGCCCAAGAAAGTAAAATCTCTTACTGCCTCCATTTCTTCCTCTTCTATTTGCCAGGATCTGATGGGACCAGTGGCCACGATCTTCGTTTTTTTGATGTTGAGCTTCAAACCATATTTTGTGCTCTCCTCTTTCACCCTCATTAAAAGGTTCTTTAAGAGACGTTACAAGGCGTTATTTGCAAAAGAGAGAGAGAGATAACAAGGTTGTATGACCATCCGTTAAAAGCAGGATTGTGTGGCTTTAAACAGCCAAGATCTGGAGAAACTGTAGTTTGCTATGGGTGCCGAGAACTCTGGGAATTGTAGCTCCGTGAGGGGAATAGGTTTCTCCCAACAACTTTCAGTAATCTTGGCAAGTTCCTATATCTCCCAGGAGATCTTGTAGGAAGCAGTGACTATGTGAATAACTTCCTGATGGGAAGAGTAAGAGGCCAATCAAAACAAAAAGTCTATAAGGATTGGGGAATCTTTAAAGAATATTTAGAAAACTATGGAATAAAAGGAAACGTCTTGGCAGAATTAGGCTGATCCCTGTATTGTATAAATATAAGTTCGTAGGGAGGTAAAAATAAATTATATAAGAAATATGTAACTGTATGAAGTAATGGATAGATAAAGTACAGTGAGTTTAATTGGAAGTCAGTTTTAAATTTCATCACAATTTTATAATTGTGTTCAGTATCAGGAGTATATATGATGATGATAATAATAATAATAATAATAATAATAATATTTTTTATTTATACCCCGCCCCACCCTCCCCAGCCAAGGCCGGGCTCAGAGTGGCTTACAAACAACAATAAAAACAAGTTGAATGATTACAACTTAAAAACAAAATTAAAATACATTAAAATATTGAAACATTAAAATAGTAAAATGTAGCCTCATCGCAGGAGGAGAAGGAAAGGAAAAAGGAAAGAAAGGGAGAGAATCAAATTGGCTCCAAGCCAAAGGCCAGGCAGAACAACTCTGTCTTACAGACCCTGCGGAAAGAAATCAGATCCTGCAGGGCCCTGGTCTCATGAGGCAGAGAGTTCCACCAGTCCGGAGCCAGAGTTGAAAAAGCCCTGCCTCTGGTTGAGGCTAATCTGACTTCCTTAGGGACCACTAGGGTGTTGCTATTTATGGACCTTGAGGCTCTCCGTGGGGCATACCGGGAGAGGCGGTCCCATAGGTATGAGGGTCCTAGGCCGTGAAGGGCTTTAAAGGTCAAAACCAGCACCTTAAATCTGACCCTGTACTCCCCCGGGAGCCAGTGCAGCTGGAAAAGCACTGGGTGAATATGCTCCCATGGCAGAGACCCTGTGAGGAGCCTCGCTGCAGCATTCTGTACCCGCTGGAGTTTCTGGGACAGCTTCAAGGGCAGCCCCGCGTAGAGTGAATTACAGTAGTCAAGCCTAGAGATGACCGTCGCATGGATCACTGTGGCCAGGGCGGGGCGGGAAAGGTAAGGGACCAACTGGTTGATGCGGCGAAGGTGGAAAAATTTCGCCTTGGCTGTTGCTGTATCTTGCGCCTCCATGGAAAGGGAGGCGTCAAGGATTACACCCAAACTCTTAACGGAAGGCAGTGGCACTAACTGGGCCCCCGCAAGAAAAGGGAGTTGGTCCCTCATCCCCGTGCCATCCTGACCCAGCCATAGGACCTCTGTCTTCTAAGGATTTAGTTTCAATCGGCTCCCACGAAACCATCCAGCCACAGCTTCCAAGCATCTGGTCAGTGTGTTAATTATTATTAATAATTCTTAATTATTATTATATTAATAATTAATAATTATATTAATCTTCTTGTATCTTATTTGTGGCTTGTTTGATTTTTCTGTTGTTTGTTTGATTGTATGTTTGTTTACTTGTATGTACATCTGTTTTCTCATAAATGTATTGTTCTGGAGAGGCAAGGTGCGGCCGCACAGGTGAGGCCGATTGGTAACTCACTGCATCTGGTGGCAAGAGCCGGGAAGGGACATAAGGTCAGCATTTCCCTTGGGCTCTTTGCCACAGCAACATGTTCCCTGCCTTGCTGTGTTTGGCTTCTTGCTTCCTGATCCTTGGACCCCCGACTTCGTGACTCCTGGCTCTCTGACCCTCGGACTCTTGGCTTCTTGACTTCTGGACTCCCGTTCCTGCTCCCACCCCACCACCTTGCCCCTGACGTCCTCAGCCGGGACTTCGATCTCCCATAGACCGGACTGTGACACTCCTGTGCCACCGAAGCACGATTTCTGTTCTCATCCTGAAGCAAAGTTCTTAACCTAAGGTAATATTTCTGGGTTAGAGGAGTCCGTAACCTGAAGCGCCTGTAACCTGAAGCGTCTGTAACCCGAGGAACCACTGTAATAGGCATCTTCAAATATCTGAAGAGCTGTCACATGGAAGAGGGATCAGGCTTGTTTTCTCCTGCTCTGGAGGGTAGGACTCGAACCCATGGCTTCAAGTTATGAGGAAGGAGATTCCGACTCAATATCAGGAAGAACTTTCTGACAGCAATAGCTGTTGTACAGTGGAACGGTCTCCCTTGGGAGATGGTGGACTCTCCTTCCCCGCAGGGTCCCTTCCACCTCTACAATTCTGTGGCTTGATGATTCCATGTTTCATGAGACACGATTCATAAATGAAATGAAAGCTACAAGACAGAAGTACTGTTCTTGAGGGACAGGGGGCGAGAAGGTCTGGAGGATTCCCTGGTCCTGAATGGGGTAACTGTGCCCCTGAAGGACCAGGTGTGTAGCCTGAGAGTCATTTTGGACTCACAGCTGTCCATGGAGGCGCAGGTCAGTTCTGTGTCCAGGGCAGCTGTTTATCAGCTCCATCTGGTATGCAGGATGAGACTCTCCCTGCCCACAGACTGCCTCACCAGAGTGGTGCATGCTCTAGTTATCTCCCACTTGGACTACTGCAATGCGCTCTACGTGGGGCTCCCTTTGAAGGTGACCTGGAAACTACAACTAATCCAGAATGCGGCAGCTAGACTGGTGACTGGGAGTGGCCGGCGAGACCACATAACACCGGTCCTGAGAGATCTGCATTGGCTCCCAGTACGTTTCTGAGCACAATTCAAAGTGTTGGTGCTGACCTTGAAAGCCCTAAACGGCCTCGGTCCTGTATACCTGAAGGAGCGTCTCCACCCCCATCGTCCAGCCCGGACACTGAGGTCCAGCTCCGAGGGCCTTCTGGTGGTTCCCTCACTGTGAGAAGTGAGGCTACAGGGAACCAGACAGAGGGCCTTCTTGGTAGTGGCGCCCGCCCCGTGGAACTCCCTCCCTTCAGATGTGAAGGAAATAAGCAGCTATCTTCTTTTTAAAAGACATCTGAAGGCAGCCTTGTTTAGGGAAATTTTTTAATATTTAATGCTGTATTGTTTTTAACACTTGATTGGAAGCCGTCCAGAGTGGCTGGGGAAACTCAGCCAGATGGGCGGGGTATAAATAATAAATTATTATTATTATTATAAGAAATGCATCAGGCTTGCACTATCCCTTTGCTTAATTTCACACCACGCCAAGTGGCTTTTGCCGCTGCATTGCTACGTTTGCCAGATGTTGGAAATGCTGCGCTAAGACTTTTTAACAGGAAAGGCCTGGGAAAAAATGGCAGGAGACACTTTTACTGGTGAAATTGACGGCGCGCCGTAAATCTCAAGGTGAGTATTCTGCAGCCAATGAAATATGGGCGCTTGCTGCTTCCAGCGCGCAGAATGATTTGTCTGATTCCCATGGAAACTTTGAATGGCTCACCCTTGTGGAATTATTGGCTTTCTCAGAGCCCTGTACGCAACGCTTTGTGGTTATATTTACTTTCCCTTTTAACTAATTTTAGTTGTCTTTTCCTTCTTCCCTGCTCTGTTTGATTTAGGGCTAAAGCTTTCACTTCCATTTGTGTGAGTGTGACTTCCAAGAACCAAAGGCCCTCTGAAGCTGCAGATCTATGGCGCGGCCACACTCAAAATACTGGGCAAATCAATTCCGAAAACGTGATTGTGGAAGCTGTGGAGGTTTGGAAAAGGGCAGGCAAAGTGATCAAGGGGGTGGAAGTGAGGAAAGGTTACATTTCCTTGGGAGGCTGGATAGCCACCAGCTGGGGATTATTTAGTCGAGAACCTTGCATTGCAGGGGGTTGGCTTGATGGCCTTTGTGGGTCCCTTCCAAATCTATCATTTTTTTTTTAATTCCTGAGAAAAAGCAAGTAAAATTGTGCATGGCTTGGGGAAGGTAATAATAATAATAATAATAATTATTATTATTATTATTATTATTATTATTATTATTATTATTATTATTATTATTTGTACCCCGCTGTCAGGGAACTGACATCGGAGGAAAGGGAAGTGGTAAGGCTCCCAGAGACTGGGAGAGAGTCAACAGCCAAAGCAGGGACCAGCAGGGGGAGCGCGGGGTCTCTGGAGGAGGATCTCAGTAATGCTGAGAGAGACGCAGCAGCCCAGGCAGGAAGCAGCAGGGGAGAGAAAGGGGTGAGAGACACTTCGAGCGAAAATAGCGGGGAGGTGTCAGAAGCAACTGCAGGGAGACCCATACTTCGCCGGAAGCTGCCACGTCGTGAGTCCAGGAGACGCGTTTCCGTTAAGGAACTTCTTTGCTGGAAGCGCTTCCGCAGACAGCCACTGTCAGACTCTACTAGTGACTAGAGCAGACATGTCTGAGGAGCTCTGTCACACACAGAGGTTTGTGGGGTCGCACAAACTCTGAAGGGGCACAATTTTAAGCACAAGCAGCTAACCATCCCCTGACAGCAGTCTGACAGTCTCTGTACGCTGCCTGTGCAGGAGAAAGCATCATGAGCAACCCAGTCGGAACCGGAGACGCAGGGGTTGGAGCTGGTCCAAGCTTGGAAGAAAGGTATCAAGCTCTGGAGGTCCAACTTGCGCTGCAGACGGCGAGGCTCGAGGAGAGAAGGGCTCAGGATGCTGACAAAAAGGGGAGAACCACTCAGTTCCCCAGAAAGGTACCAGGATTGGTGCAGAAGTTTGGGGGGGACCCCAAGGATTACCATGCCTTTAGGACTGAGATGCAATATGCTCTGAATGTACAGTTTGATGAGTTCCCTGATGAGGAATCGCGAGTTGCGTTCGTAATTGGGCATCTTGAGAAGGGGGCGCGGGACTGGGTTCGACCCCTGATGGCAACGCACAACGATATCCTAAAGGACACTATGAAATTCTTTCGTGCAATGGATATCATGTTTTCCAGCGATATTGAGGAAGGGGCGGTACGCAGACAGCTAATGGCTTGCAAGCAGGGAAGCAGATCTGTCCGTGAGTACTGGACTGAATTTACCATGCTGATTCACAGATTGGGGTGGGATTTATCGGCGGCACCCATTCAGATGCTATTTGAAGAAGGTCTTTCTTCAGCTGTGAAAGACGAGCTGGCCAGGAGCCCCAGGGCGGGGTCTATGGATCAGCTGACCAAATCTGCGCTGACCATTGGAGCGCGCCAGGAGGCAAGAGCCTTGGAGAGGCGGGAAGGGAGAGGGGAACGTTGGAAGGAGTTACGCATTCCAGACATTCCTGAGCCAGCTTTCCCGCCGGCAGAGCCGATGGAAATCGGAACAGCCCGCGCGCGCGCAGTTTCAAAGCCCAGTGAGGGGGCGAAGAAGGAGGGAAAGGGAGCCCGGAAATGCTATCTCTGCCAACAGCCAGGCCACTTTGCCAGAGTCTGCCCCCAGAGGAAGGAATGGCAAGGGATGGTGGGAGCTGTTGAGGGGGAAGAGCAGGGAGAAACGGAGCAGGTAAAAGCCAACGCCTGGTTGCCAGCAGGGCACTGCAGCCAGGCCAAAGAGCAGTGAAAGTGCCCCTTCCCCAAGTGCCAGTGCCAGAAGCTCCTCGACCTGCTCTAGTGATTGAAGTGTCGCTAGAGCTGCAAAATGGACACCCCCTAAAAATAAAGGCGCTGTTGGACTCAGGCAGCTCCTGCAATTTCATGAGCAAGGAGTTTGCTGCTGAGCACCAGATACAGACTATCCCTTTAAGCAACCCCCTGCAGGTGACCACGATTGATGGCAGGGAACTGTTGGGAGGAGGCGTCAGCTTGCAGACCGTCCCAATGATAATGAGGGTGGCAAGGCACACAGAACTGATAGCGTTTAATGTGGCCACCTTGGGAGGCGCTCCCATTATTTTGGGAATGAGCTGGCTAGCCCTACATGATCCGCTGGTGGGCTGGCATCAAAGAGTGGTTTCCTTCGGTTCCGCACACTGCTTAGAACACTGCAGGGCGGAAAAGGGGTCAGCAGGGGCCCAAGCAACCCTAGCAGGGACGGAAGTGATGGAGAAGGGGAAGGTGCCACCACAGTATGCTGATCTCAGCGACGTGTTCAGCGAGAAGGAAGCGGACCAACTACCCCCGCATAGGCCCTTTGATTGCCAGATCAATTTACTCCCTGGAGCACAGCTTCCTGTAGGCAAGTTGTATGCCATGTCAGACAGGGAGATGCAGGAGTTGCGAGCGTTCATTGACAAGAACCTGAAGAGAGGCTTCATCAGAGAGTCCAAGGCAGCGGGGGGTAGCCCAGTGTTTTTTGTGGATAAAAAAAACACGGACAAGCCGAGGCTGGTATGTGACTTTCGGGCCCTAAATGCAGTGACAGAGCCGGCGGCTTTTCCTATGCCCAGGATTGATGATATTTTGACCAGGGTGCGAAAAGGAAAGATTTTTACAAAGCTGGGCCTAAGGGGGGCGTACAACCTGATACGTATAAGGAAAGGGGATGAATGGAAGACCACCATGTTCACCCCTTTGGGGGCATTTGAATACCTCGTTATGCCTTTTGGATTACAAACAGGCTCCGCGTGTTTTCAAGCCTTTATGAACCATGTACTGGGGCCTTTGCTCTACAAGAATTGCGTGGCCTTCTTAGATGACGTGTTGGTGTATTCGGAGAATGAGGAGCAACATGTGAGAGACGTCAGAGAAGTGTTGAGCAGGCTGCAAGCCAACAGACTGTGGGTGAAACTGGAAAAGTGTCAGTTTCATACCAAGGAGGTGGAATTCCTGGGGTACCGCTTGTCAGACAAGGGGTTGGCCATGGACCCCGGCAAGGTTCAAGCGGTGCTGGAATGGAAAACACCCAAGACCAAGAAGGATGTGCAGAGGTTCCTAGGGTTTGGAAACTTTTATCGTAAGTTCATCCGAAACTTCGCCCACCTGACGGCGCCCATCACGGACTGTCTCAGCAGCAAGAAGAAGTTTGTTTGGACGGGGGAGGCGGAGCGAGCGTTTGAGGAACTGAAAAGGGCCTTCGCCTCTGACGAACAACTTCTACATGTGGATTTACAAAAAAAGCTGAGGGTCGAAACAGACGCTTCTGACAGAGCCATAGGGGCGGTGCTTCTTCTGCAGCCGGGGAAGGAGGGGTCAGAGTGGCGACCGTGTGCCTTCTTTTCGCGAAAGCTGAACAAATCTGAGAGAAACTACACGGTGCACGACCGGGAACTTCTTGCTATTTATGAGGCCTTCCGGAGATGGAGGCACCTACTAATTGGTGCACAACAGAAGGTGCAAGTGTGCACGGACCATAAGAATCTAGAGTATTGGAGAACTGCGCGAGTGCTCAACCAAAGGCAGTTGAGATGGGCCCAGGAGTTCTCCAAATTTAACTTTGAGATTTGTTACGTACCAGGCCCGGAGAACGTTAGGGCGGACGCTCTCTCACGCAAACCTGAATATTTGGAGGGAGAGGGTGCACCCGAAGAGACCCATGTTATTCCCGAGGACCGCTGGGTGTGTGGGGCGGCTTTGGTGGGGCAAAGGGAACTGGTAGAGGGAACGGTGCAGGATGAATACGCCCAGGACAAACTCAGGGGTCTCAGGAGGGAGGGAGACAAACCCGGGGGTTTTGAGGAGAGAAACGGGGCGTTGTATTACAAGGGAGCGTTATACATACCTGAAGGGGAATTGAGGGAAAAGGTACTCAAGCAACTGCACGATAGCCCCACAGCAGGGCATTTTGGGCAACACAAAACCATGTGGCTGGTTACCAGGGAATTCTGGTGGCCCAAGGTCAGGGAAGATGTGCGTGAATATGTGAGAGGGTGTGACCGATGTCAACGAGCCAAGGGGGAGAGGCGGGCACCGGCAGGTTTATTAGAACCACTACCCACGCCGGAAAGACCATGGGAGGCAGTGGCAATAGATTTCATGACTGATCTGCCCAGGTCCAAAGGGAAGACAGCCATTATGGTTGTGGTAGACCTGTTAACCAAGATGGCCCACTTTATAGCCTGCTCACATGCGGTCACAGCAGAAGAAACCGCTAGATTGTTTGTGGAAAATGTGTTTAGGTTGCATGGTGCCCCCTTGAGGGTGGTTTCGGACCGAGGGAAACAATTTACTTCCAGGTTCTGGAGGAAGCTCATGAGCTTATTGCATGTAGAGGTGAATTTTTCCACTGCCCGTCATCCAGAAACCAATGGGCAGGCGGAAAGAGCTAATGGTGTCCTCCAGCAATATTTGAGGTGTTATGTGAATGACAGAGAGAATGATTGGGTGGAGAAGCTGGCGTTGGCAGAATTTGCCTATAACAATGCAGAGAACGTGTCCACGGGGATGAGTCCTTTTTTGGCCAATCACGGGTGTCATCCCCGAGCCTTCCCAGGGGGGGAGGGGGAGAACTGGAGCGTTCCTGCCGCAGAACAGTTCGTTGAAGAAATGGAACCGATCCATCGCCAGCTCCAACTTAATTTAAACAGGGCGAAGGAGGAATATAAGAGGCAGGCAGACAAAACCAGAAGGGAAGGGGAAAGCATTAGGGTGGGGGACCAGGTGTGGCTGTCCACCCAAGGGTTACCATTTAAAGGAGGTTGTAAGAAGTTAAGACCCAAAAGACTGGGCCCATTTGAAGTCACGCAACAGGTCAACCCAGTGGCTTTCAGACTCCGGTTACCGAACCACATGAAGTTGCACCCAGTGTTCCACAGATCATTGCTGTCACCGTATATAGGGGACAGAGAGGGGAGGGTCAATAGGGGACCAGCTATGGAGGAAAAAGAACACAGCTACCATGTAGCGGAGATTCTCGATTCTAGGTGGAGGGGAGAGCAAGTAGAGTATTTGGTAATGTGGGAAGGGGAGCCGGAGTCGGAAAACACCTGGGTCAGGGCAGAGGATGTAGATGACGAGGTTTTGATTGAAACTTTTCATCAGAGATTCCCTAGAAAACCCCAGCCAGTGGCGAGGTTCCGGAGGGAATACTTCGCCACCACCGACGACGAAGAAGAGTTGGAGGGGTTCGCTGATTCCGAGGTGGAGGAGGATTCAGCGAGTCGGAACGAAGACCGATGGAGGGAATTGTTCGAGACGTCTGAAGATGAAGAGGATTCTTTTAGGGGTTTCAGCTCCTCACCGCCCAGAGGAGAAAGTAGGGGCGGGGGAGAGGGGGGCCCTGGAGGGGAGGTGGATGTCAGGGAACTGACATCGGAGGAAAGGGAAGTGGTAAGGCTCCCAGAGACTGGGAGAGAGTCAACAGCCAAAGCAGGGACCAGCAGGGGGAGCGCGGGGTCTCTGGAGGAGGATCTCAGTAATGCTGAGAGAGACGCAGCAGCCCAGGCAGGAAGCAGCAGGGGAGAGAAAGGGGTGAGAGACACTTCGAGCGAAAATAGCGGGGAGGTGTCAGAAGCAACTGCAGGGAGACCCATACTTCGCCGGAAGCTGCCACGTCGTGAGTCCAGGAGACGCGTTTCCGTTAAGGAACTTCTTTGCTGGAAGCGCTTCCGCAGACAGCCACTGTCAGACTCTACTAGTGACTAGAGCAGACATGTCTGAGGAGCTCTGTCACACACAGAGGTTTGTGGGGTCGCACAAACTCTGAAGGGGCACAATTTTAAGCACAAGCAGCTAACCATCCCCTGACACCCGCCCATCTGGCTGGGCTTCCCCAGCCACTTTGGGCGGCTTCCAACAAAGATTAAAAATACATAAAAATGTCACCCATTAAGAACTTCCCAGAACAGGGCTGCCTATTTGTCAGAAATTCTGCTTTTTCCACATAGATTTTGATGTATTCCTTAATGATAGCCCACTCCTTATTCACTTTTTGTACCACATCTCCTCTTATCCTCCCTGTTAGTTCGGCAATATGGAAGTATTCCATCATTTTAGATAACCAGTCTGTTTTGGTTGGGAAGTTGCTGCTTTTCCAATTTTTGGCAATCAATAACCTTGCCGCCGTAGTTGCATACATAACTATTGGTCTGACTGTTCTTTTTATTTCCTCTGACATGATACCAAGGAGAAAGGATTCTGCCCCCCCCAAATGAAAATCTAAACATCCTTTTCAGTTCATTATAGATATTTTCCCAGAATCCCACTATCTCTTTGCACTCCCACCACATATGTAGAAACGTTCCTGCCCCGTTGTTGCATCTCCAACAGACATCAATACAGTTTTTGCACATTTTTGCCAGTTTGGCCAGGGTCAGGTACCATCTTCATTGCATTTTCATTACATTCGCTCTTAAATTATAGCATGCCGTAAATTTGATATCTCTTTTCCACAGCCGTTCCCATTGGCTCATCATAATAAAGGTAAAGGTAAAGAGACCCCTGACCATTAGGTCCAGTCGTGGCCGACTCTGGGGTTGTGGTGCTCATCTTGCTTTATTGGGAGCCGGAGTACAGCTTCCGGGTCATGCGGCCACCTTGACTAAGCCACTTCTGGCGAACCAGAGCAGTGCACAGAAACTCCATTTACCTTCCCGCCAGAGTGGTACCTATTTATCTACTTGCACTTTGATGTGCTTTTGACCTGCTAGGTTGGCAGGAGCAGGGACCGAGCAACGGGAGCTCACCCCGTCGCGGGGATTCGAACTGTCGACCTTCTGATCGGCAAGCCCTAGGCTCTGTGGTTTAACCATCACTGTCTTCACTTGCTCACGGAGGAGCACTCCTATTTGGAGGGAAGGATGCATGGCCACAGAAGAGACAAAGACGCAAAGCTGAAGCAACATCTCCCCTTCCCTGCTTTAATAATGTTATCTGCATCATAACTTCATTAACCGGAATCATAAACGAGAAGGGAGAAAGGGAGGCAGGCAGGAGGATATTCCAGCCAGCTGTTCCCTATTCTCTTGGGGTCGTCTTAAATTCACATGTACTGACAAATGCAGATTCATGCAAATGGAGCTGTGCCTCAAAGCTCGCAGTAATTAATTTGAACGTGTCAGGGAGCCCTCAGAGGAGGAGGACTCTATTTGGTGCCTTCCTGGGAGATGTTATCTTGGGGAAGGAGGGCTAAGAGGGGACAGTGCCAACATTGGAGCTGTCCCGGAATTAGATTTGCCTTATTAAATGAAATATACTCGGCGTCGGGAGTGGATTTCATGCTCTATATTCAGCTCAGAGTGGTGAGGAGGAATGGAAGTTCCCCCAGAATGCCTGCTTTATATATATTATTTACACAATGTGATTGGCTAATTCTGGGATTCTCCTGTAGGCCAATCAGGTTGTGGATTCACTTCCACCTGGAGCTGGATTGGGTGGCTGTTGTGGACCAATCAGACTGCTGCATTCTGGACCCTATTGTTCTAGGACCAATCAGACTGCTGCATTCTGGACCCTATTGTTCTTGGACCAATCAGACTGCTGCATTCTGAATCCTAGGACCAATCAGACTGCTGCCTTTTGGATCCTATTCAACATAACAGGGACAGTGCCAACATTGGAGCAGTCCCGGAATTAGATTTGCCTTATTAAACATCTAGGTGTTCTTGCAAGCAGAGAAGAAGAGATTCGTTCCCCCGGGGAAGGAGGGCTGCTTTTGAAAACCCCTTCCTCCGTGGCATGCGTACCTGTGGTACGGGAAAGTTAAAATCCATAAGAGCTTCTTGAATCATATTATAAGAAAATCCCTGTATATGGTCTGGAAGAAATATAAAGATCTCTTGGAGCGCAAAAAGCCTGGTTCAAATATCACCATTTGAAGCAGCTGTGGTGAAAAGGAAGAACATGGGCAGAAACTGGCCAATATACAAAACTCTAGTAAAGGAAGAAAAAAGCGAATTAAAATGGAAAAGTTTTGAAGAGATAAGAAGACTGGTAGCAGACTGGTTCCATTATTATCAATTGTTTGAAACATTTAAAACAGACACAAACAAAATTGCACTTGGGCAAAAAAAATGAGAGGCACAAATACAAGATGGGTGACACCTGGCTTGAGAGCAGTACATGTGAAAAGGATCTAGGAGTCTTGGTGGACCACAAACTTGACATGAGCCAACAGTGTGACGCGGCAGCTAAAAAAGCCGATGCAATTCTGGGCCTCATCAATAGGAATATAGCATCTAGATCAAGGGAAGTAATAGTGCCACTGTATTCTGCTCTGGTCAGACCTCACCTGAAGTACTGTTTCCAGTTCTGGGCACCACAGTTCAAGAAGGACACTGACAAACTGGAACGTGTCCAGAGGAGGGCAACCAAAATGGTCAAAGGCCTGGAAACGATGCCTTATGAGGAACGGCTAAGGGAGCTGGGCATGTTTAGCCTGGAGAAGAGGAGGTTAAGGGGTGATATGATAGCCATGTTCAAAGATATAAAAGGATGTCACATAGAGGAGGGAGAAAGGTTGTTTTCTGCTACTCCAGAGAAGCGGACACGGAGCAATGGATCCAAACTACAAGAAAGAAGATTCCACCTAAACATTAGGAAGAACTTCCTGACAGTAAGAGCTGTTCGACAGTGGAATTTGCTGCCAAGGAGTGTGGTGGAGTCTCCTTCATTGGAGGTCTTTAAGCAGAGGCTTGACAACCATATGTCAGGAGTGCTCTGATGGTGTTTCCTGCATGGCAGGGGATTGGACTCGATGGCCCTTGTGGTCTATTCCAACTCTATGATTCTATGATTCTAAAAGGGGGTTTGCACCAGAGCATAGCTGTCAACCGTCCCTTATTTGGCGGGACAGTCCCTTATCCCAGCGCCATGTCCCGCTGCTGTCCCTTATTGATGATGTCCCTTAAATTTCCCGGGTTTCAAAGGAAGCAGCTCCTCTCCCTCCCTCCCTGCCGGCCAGGGAGGAGGGAGGCTCCAACTGTGTGGCTTGGCTGCGTTGCTCACCCAATAAGGAGTCTAAGAACGACTGGGGGGGTGGAGCTTGCATGCCTTGTGCCAATCAAATCGGCCGCGTTGCCTGGGGACTCGCCTTTGCTCAGCGCTTCCCAGCGGAGAGGTGACGGTGGTTTTCCTTGCTGCATCCCCTTTGCTGGGTTGCTGCGATGTGGGAACCACCGCTTGAGGCTTTGTTTGGCTGCTGGCTGGGCTTTCTGCCTTTGGCTCGGAGGGGCTCAGAAGTTGAACACAGCTGTGCTCTGAAAATCCCTTATTTTGGCTGCTGATCCCTTATTTTCCAGGCTGCTGGTCCCTTATTTTCAAATCTGTACGTTGACAGCTATGCACCAGAGATATCTAGATTTGGTCAATTCAAAAACGAAAACTCTTTCAAAAATGTCAATTTGGTCAATTCAGCCATGAGAACTCTTTCAAAAATGTCAATTTGGTCAATTCAACAATAAAAACTCTTTCAAAAATGTAAGCTGCTGTGATTAAATCGGCCCAGGACTTTGGATATAAAATAGAAATAAAGAAATGGGAAAACCTACGGAAAGTGAATTGGAAATTCACAGCGTGTTATACTCTGAAGGAATTTTTTCTTCAAAAAATGTAATACTGCTGGCATTCTGGTATTTGACCCCATGGAAGCTTTCAAAAATGTATAAAAATATACCTAATACTTGTTGGAGATGTGGAGTAGAAATTGGTACTATGTTTCATATGTGGTGGCTATGTAAAAAATTAAGATTTTCTGGGACGACATTTATAGTGAACTTAAGAAAATGTTCAGGGTCTCATTAAAAAAAAAAAACCAAAAAAGAGAAGCTTTTCTACTGGGAAATACAGCACCAGACATTCCTAGAAATGCAAAAGATGTTTTTTTATATGCCACAGTCGCAGTGAGAATCTTAATAGCGACTAACTGGGAAAGTGATAAAATTCCTTCCAAATCAGAATGGTTACAAAAACCAGCTGAATATACAGAGCTGGCCCGACTATCTGAAAAAAATGAAAGATAAGTAAGAACAATTATTTATTGCAAAATGGGAAGTTTTCAAAACATATCTTAAAAATAAATGTGGCAGTATGAATTGGGTCACTGCCTTTGAATAATTTCTGCAGTTGTACTAAATAAAAAGAATAAGAAATAAAGACACAGAAGAGTAATATTGTGTTGTAAAATGAACATATAGATTTATGCAATAAATTTGCAAATATAGAAAGAGGACAAAAGGATGTTCCCTAAGAAGACTTACTGACAAAACATAAGAATTTACTTTTTTGTTTATTTTATATTTGAGGTGGCGGGTGATGTAGATGTATGGTTTTTCTTTTTGCTTTTTTCTCGAGTGTTATGTACTGAGCTGACTCCTCAAACAATAGGACCCAGAATGCAGCAGTGTGATTGGTCCGCAGGAGCCACCCAATCCAGCTTCAGGTGGAAGTGAATCAGCAACCTGATTGGCCTGCAGGAGCAGCCAATCAGACTTCTGGAGGAGGTGAATCCGCAACCTGATTGGCCTACAGGAGCAGCCCGGAATTAGCCAATCATGTGGGGCCCATTGTGTAAATAACGTATATATAACTAGACATTTGGGGGAAAGTCTCATTCATTGCTACTGTGAGCTGAATAAAGAGCATGAAATTCACACTCAACTCCAAATATATTTCAAAAAGCATACAAAATAATAATAATAATTAATAATAATAATAATTTATACCCTGCCCATGTGGCTGGGCTGCCCCAGCCACTCTTGGCGGCTTCCAACAAAATATTAAAATACCGTAATGCATCAAACATTAAAAGCATCCCTAAACAGGGCTGCCTTCAGATGTCTTCCAAAAGTCTGGTAGTTGTTGTTCTCTTTGACATCCTCCAGCGCTTACCGTATATTTTGCTCTATAAGACACACCAGACCATAAGATGCACCTATTTTTTGGAGGAGGAAAACACACACACAAAAATATTCTGAATCCCAGAAGCCAGAACAGCAAGAGGGATCGTTGCGCAGCGAAAGCAGCGGTCCCTCTTGCTGTTCTGGCTTCTGGGATATCTGCGCAGCCTGTATTCGCTCCGTAAGACGCACACACATTTCCCCTTACTTTTTAGGAGGGGAAAAAGTGAGTCTTATAGAGCAAAAAATATGGTAATTTTGAAAGCGAGGGACAGTCATCCTCCAGCTCCCATTGCAGCACCTTTATCTTATCCCAACTCCCATCATCGCAAGGGCCATCTCGCCCTGAGGGGGATGAAAAAGGACTGGGAGATATTCTGAGCCAGGAGCAAAGAGCCAGAAGCGTACTTAGGACTGAGAAGTCCAACTCAGAGCTGCAGGGGAAGCAGAAATGAAGAGCAAGTCGGGAGCCAGAGGCTAAAGAACGATCACATATGCAAGTAGACAACAGGGACTAGAAGGGCCACGCTGCCTCAGAGAGACACAACTGCAACAGGAAGTCCTTTTATGCTTGCTCCTGTCCAGAAGGATCCAATGGCCAGCCTGAGTCAAGGTCCTTCACCCAGACCAGCCACCTGAACGTCAGTCGTTCACCACATGAGGACGCTGAACTGGGATCCAGCAACTCCTAACCCTCTGCAACCTGGAGGGCAGGTATCTATGGCCTGGGCAATGCATTCTTGGGAGCTGAGAGGGTGCAGAAAGGTTAATGCCGCTGCGGGGGAAATTTGTGGGTGCAGGGCCCCTGCAGGGGGAAATTTGTGGGTGCTGTGCCCCTGCCTTGGGAAATCTGTGGGTGCTGGGCCACTGCAGGGGGAAATTTGTGGGCCCCAGGGAGTTGGCCCCTATGACCCAGGGCCCCAGGGAGTTGGCCCCTATGAATGGTTAAGTGATACCGTATTTTTCGCTCTATAAGATGCACCAGACCACAAGATGCACCTAGTTTTTGGAGGAGGAAAACAAGAAAAAAAATATTCTGAATCTCAGAAGCCAGTACAGTGGTGCCTCGCAAGACGAAAAGAATCCGTTCTGTGATTCTCTTCGTCTAGCGGTTTTTTCGTCTTGCGAAGCAAGCCCATTGACAGATTAGCGGATTAGCGCTATTAGCGGCTTTTAGCGGCTTTTAGCGGCTTTTAGCGGCTTAATTGCTGATCGGATCAGCTGATAAGCGGCTTAGTGGCTTAGAAAAAGGGGGGAGGGAAAAAACCCGCAGGAACTCGCAAGACATTGTCGTCTTGCGAAGCAAGCCCATAGGAAATTTGTTTTGCGAAGCACCTCCAAAACGGAAAACTCTTTCGTCTAGCGAGTTTTCCGTCTTGCGAGGCATTCGACTTGCGGGGCACCACTGTACTGCAAGAGGGATCGCTGCGCAGTGAAAGCAGCAATCCCTCTTGCGGCTCTGGCTTCTGGGATAGCTGCGCAGCCAGCATTCGCTCCATAAAATGCACACAAATTTCCCCTTACTTTTTAGGAGGGGAAAAGTAAGTCTTATAGAGCAAAAAATACGGTAGTTAAATTCCTTAAATAAAAACAAATAATATGGCAGTCCCTGCGCCTTTCAGATCTCTGTTCTCCTGGTTATCACTGCAATATCAAAACCTTTACATTTAAAGAAGCAATAGAGACTCCTTTAGGTGATATTCCTGCATAGCAGGGGGTTGGACTAGATGACCCCAAGGTCCCTTCCAACTCTACGATTCTACGATCTCTGCCCAGCTGGAACCTCCTTGGCTTCTTGTGTCCCATCCACAGCTCACCAGCAGTCTTCAGCGATCATGTCGTCCCCCTCCCCCCCATTCCATTGCACGTAGCCATAGCACTTGGGAATTTCTGTAATTTCTTGAAAAATGCCAAGAAGTTTTCATATTTTAGTCCTGCGTTCCATGACATTTAAACAAGAGCCTTATAAACTAGACACCGTCGTGCATCAGCAGGGACTGTGGCGGGGAGGGGGGGCAGAGAGGAAGATAAACTCCTCCTGTGATAATAATGTCCTGTTCTCAATGGGTTCCCCTGAGTAACTCATGTGACTTGCAAAATCAAGATGAGCAGCAAGGCGGGCCAGGATCCGGAGTTGGCCCAAGTTCATCTGAGTCCAGTTAAGCAGAAGTCAGGTGAGAAGCAAAGTCACAGCAGATCAAGGTCAGGTTTCGCATAGGCGAACACTGGCTCCCAGTACATTTCCGAGCACAATTCAAAGTTTTGGTGATGATCTTTAAAGCCCTAAATGGCCTTGGTCCAGGATACCTGAAGGAGCGTCTCCACCCCCATTGTTCAGCCCGGACACTGAGGTCAAGCGCAGAGGGCCTTCTGGCGGTTCCCTCGCTGTGAGAAGCCAAGTTACAGGGAACCAGGCAGAGGGCCTTCTCGGTAGTGGCACCCGCCCTGTGGAACGCCCTCCCATCAGATGTCAAAGAGAAAAACAACTGGTGCTGGAGGAGACTCTTGAGAGTCCCATGGACTGCAAGAAGATCAACCCTATCCATTCTGAAGGAAATTGGCCCTGAGTGCTCACTGGAAGGACAAATCCTGAAGCTGAGGCTCCAGTACTTTGGCCACCTCATGAGAAGAGAAGACTCCCTGGAAAAGACCCTGATGTTGGGAAAGAAGGAGGGCACTAGGAGAAGGGGACAACAGAGGACGAGATGGTTGGACAGTGTTCTCAAAGTTACCAGCATGAGTTTGACCAGACTGTAGGAGGCAGTGGAAGACAGGAGTGCCTGGCGTGCTCTGGTCCAGGGGGTCACGAAGAGTCGGACACGACTAAACGACTAAACAACAACAGCCATCCCTGCTGTGTAAAACCTGCAACCTCTTCCCCGGATTCAGAGTCAGAGCCTGACTTAACATACAGCAGTTCCTGGACCTCTGCAAGGAATCAGTTCAGATCCTTGGTGATGAGAGAGAGAAATGTGGGGCGGCATTTAGAAATCATCATGAGCTGTTTTGCGGAATTGCATGTGCGCGTGTGTGCATTCCCTCCTGAATGCACGCACACACACACACACACAATTCTGCGAGGCAGGCTCCACCCACTTCTGACTCTGGCTCCACCCACCATCAGATCTAGCTCCGCCCAAAGGCGCATGCTGCCTCCTCCAACTGACTTTTCCATCATTCAGTGGCTCTCTGCCTTACAGTAACTGTTATGTACTGAAGTTCTCACCCTGGGCCAGCAGGGGGGGATACTGTAGATAGTTTTCACTCAGGTCCGCATATGCAAATAAGGAAATGAAAGCGACGTTCAGTGATTGGGTAGTTACAGAAAGTTGTTGCTGTTGCTTTGTAGTTGAGCTCTATATAAGCAGGCTGGCTGAACCCTTCAGTTCAGTTCAGTTCTGTTCTGGCCTGTGAATAAACAAGAGCTGTCTGAAGAATCGCTGTGTCGTCTGGTATGTTCACCCACAACTTAACAATAACCTTGCAAAGTAGGTGCGTATTGGCAGCCTCTTAGTTCAGATACAGGTTGCTGAGTCAGAGAGAGAGAGGGGGGGTTCTTGCCCAGGGCCACTTCAGGGAATGAATATGAAATGTCAAGATTTGAACGAAGGGCTTCCTATTGTTTAGGTGTTACGTGACTCGAAAGGCGAGCAGTTCTAATTTTCTGATAGCGGTTGGCAGTTTATCCAAATGCTCACCTTTCCCCATGGATGTGCAAAAGTCACAACAATCACACACACACACACACACACACACACACACACACACACGAACACACAAACACAGTACAAATAACTGATGAGGAAGGGAAGAATAAATGTGGGTGAGGTTTTCCCCTTTCCTTTCCTTCTTTTTGGTACTGCGAGCTGTGAAGGCAGGAAGGAGGAGGCCTCCCTAATTCATTAGCGAATCAACATTATCAGATTTATGGACGGGGGTCCAGCTCGGGCAACCTTCCATTTAGATGGAATTACTTGTGTACATAAAAAAAAGATTGAAAACTTGTATGTTATTGGAAGAGCAATCTCGTCTCCTGCATGCTTAATCAGAGGGGGGGAGGGGGGAAAGGGGGGAGATGCCTGCCTCTCTCTCTCTCTGCACAACAAGACAGAAAAGGCAGACGACACCTTTGTCGAGACTCACAGGATCGGTGGTGGTGGTGAACGAAATTTTCCGTTTTGTTGTTCTGTATGGAACAATGACAATAAAGATTATTGTATCGTATCATACGAAACCCAGCTCTACCTCTCTTTTAAATCGGAACCAGTGAAGGCGGTGAAGGTCCTGTGTGAGTGTCCGGAGGCGGTTGGAGGATGGATGGCGGCTAACAGATTGAGGTTGAATCCTGACAAGACAGAAGTACTGTTTTGGGGGTACAGGGGGTGAACAAGTGTGGGGGACTCTCTGGTTATGAATGGGGTAACTGTGCCCCTGAAGGACCAGGTGCGCAGCCTGGGAGTCATTCTGGACTCACAGCTGTCCATGGAGGTGCAGGTCAGTTCTGTGTCCAGGGCGGCTGTCTACCAGCTCCATCTGGTATGCAGGATGAGACCCTCCCTGCCCACAGACTGCCTCGCCAGAGTGGTGCATGCTCTAGTTATCTCCCGCTTGGACTACTGCAATGCGCTCTACGTGGGGCTACCTTTGAAGGTGAGCCAGAAACTACAACTAATTCAGAATGCAGCAGCTAGACTGGGGACTGGGGGCAGCCACCGAAACCATATAACACCAGTCCTAAAAGACCCACATTGGCTCCCAGTACGTTTCCGAGCACAATTCAAAGTGTTGGTGCTGTCCTTTAAAGCCCTAAACGGCCTCGGTCCAGTATATCTGAAGGAGCGTCTTCATCCACATTGTTCCTGCAGTGGGAAATATTCACATCAACACAAGGCCCCCACATTCTTCCCCATGGCTCCATGGTGCCAAGAGAGCCAGTGTGGTACAGTGGTTAGAATGCTAAACTAAGAGCCAGGAGACCTGGGTTCAAATCCCCACTCAGCCATGAAACTCACCGGATGTGACCTTGGGAGCAAAGTCGCTGCCTTTCGGCCTGACCTACCTCACAGGGTTGTTGTGGGGACTTAATGAGGGGGAGAACTCTACAATTCTGTGATTCCCCTACATTCCTGACATTCCTGGAAACAGAATATCCTCCTCTCTCTTTTGTGAAACTAGAATAGGGCGAGGTACCCTTTTCGGCTTGAGTGAGAACTGTAGAAATATGAAAACATTGGCAGGATTGAATTATATCTTATGTCACGGAGTAATTTTTAACCAATGAAACTGTGAATTATAGATTGGAAGAAGAAAACATGCGGAAGGGAAGGACGGAAGTCAACAGCTCTATGGAGCATAAAGTAGGATTGTAGTGGGTTTGAGTTACTCGTGCGTAAACTGTCCCCGTTAGGGAGCCTAATTGCCTGGGTTAAACCGTCCTGACTGCACAGCCCCTTCTCATGGTGGCTGCCTCAGTCGCTAGCAGAATCTGTCTGTGGGCATTTCTTAAACCTTTTCCAGCATAAAAGCTGTTTGACTCCCAGTCGTCTCCGCCTCTCACTGCGCGGGAGTCTTCTGCACAGGGAGGGCGTGGGCAGTGGAGGACCAGTGCTCTCCTCACTGATGCCCAGGGAAGAATCCCGGAGCTCTGCCTCCGCTTCCCCCATCTGCCCTCCTGGATCCCTGGTGTTACGCCGATTTCCTCCCCCCTCTACCAAGCTGCATCTCCCCCTGGTGCTGGTACCTTCTCCTGCAGAATCGGGGAGCCTCTCCTTCTCCTTTCGCTCTGATGTCACTTCCCTGACAAGGATATATGTAATATGTAATAAGATTTGATGTTTTTGTTGGTTGGTGTTGGTGTTCTTAAATCTCAATAAAAAGCACTTGATTAAAAAAAAAGATAACGACAGCGATGTTGGGAAAACTGTTGCTCCTTGTTTCAAACTCTTCCAATACGTGGATTCAGATCGCAAGAAATGAGATTCTGTCTGAACACCAGGAAGAAACTTTTGTTGCTAAGAGCCATTCAAAAGTAGAACGGTTTCCCTCGGAGGGCGGTGGACTCTCCTTCCTTGGAATCATAGAATCATAGAACTGTAGAGTTGGAAGGGACCCTGGGGATCATCTAGTCCAACCCCTTGCAATGCAGAAATATGCAGCTGGTCCATACAGGGATCGAACCTGCAACCTTGGTGTTATCAGCACCATGGTCTAACCAACTGAGCTATCCAGGCTCAGGTTTTTAAGGAGAGGTTGGGTGGCCATCTGTCAGGGATTCTCAAGCTGCGATTCCTGCATTTCTGGGGGTTGGACTAGATGACCCTGGGGGTCCCTTCCATATGATTCTATGTAAAGGGACCCCTGACCATTAGGTCCAGTTGTGACCGACTCTGGGGTTGCGGCGCTCATCTCGCTTTATTGGCCCAGGGAGCAGGCGTACAGCTTCCGGGTCATGTGGCCAGCAGGACTAAGCCGCTTCTGGCGAACCAGAGCAGTGCACGGAAATGCCATTTACCTTCCCGCTGGAGTGGTACCTATTTATCTACTTGCACTTTGAGGTGCTTTCGAACTGCTAGGTTGGCAGCAGCAGGGACCGAGCAACAGGAGCTCACCCCGTCGCAGGGATCCGAACCGCCAACCTTCTGATCAGCAAGTCCTAGGCTCTGTGGTTTAACCCACAGCGCCACCCATGATTCTATGAGGAATGCCTTAAACTAAGGTTGCACACACACTGTAAAGTACATTTGAAGCACATCTCTTTCCCCTACAGGAATGCTGGGAACTGCAGTTTGTGAAGGATGGCAGGGAACTATAGCTCAACAAGGCACCAGTTAAATTGCCCAGAATTCTTTGAGGGAAAGGCTGCAGCCCCAATGAAGCTGATGTTTCCAGAGCCAGCCTGCTCGTAACACACTTCTCCCCCAATGCTAATTCATTCTGCCCACTTATCTCACCCCCAAACAATCCCCTGACCCCAGGCCGTTAAGCCTTGTTTCCCCTGGAGCCCAGCTCGCTTGTCCATTTCAATCTCCTTGTAATTGTTTTCTCTTCTTTGATCTTTTGTTCGCTGCTGATGAGTTTACAATCGGTTTAGCTCTCCTCTGACACACAGCCTCGTGCCTTTGGAGAAGGGACTGATTTAATGTCTTCTGTGACTCCGTGGACCCGTCCCGCACCAAACGCAGAGAGATGCCTTGCTGCAATGTCAGACCGCTGGCGCGTTCAGCTCAAGGTTGGCAGTGGTTCTTGAGGGTTTCAGACAGGGGGCATGCACAGCTCTACCTGGAGATGCCAGGAGATGGAACTGGAACCTTCTACATACAAAGGATTTGCCAAGCCCCGGAGACGGAGGTTAATTGGGAGAGGGGAGCAGAGTTAAGCCCTCAGTCAGCAGAGCATGAGACTCTTAAACTCAGGCCAGGTTTTGGGTTCAAGCCCCACGTTGGGGCCTTCTTCATGCAAAAGATGTGCCAAGCCCCGGAGACGGAGGTTAATTGGGAGAGGGGAGCAGAGGAGGGTGGTTGTGAACTGGGTGCCTTTAATCCAGAAAGTGATTGTGGGTTATAGTTAAGAGCATAGGAAGCTGCCTTCTGCTGAGTTAAGCCCTCAGTCAGTAGAGCATGAGACTCTTAACTCAGGCCAGGTTTTGGGTTCGAGACCCACCTTGGGCGAAACATTCCTGCATTGCAGGGGCTTGGACTAGATGGCCCTTGGGATCCCTTCCAGCTTTGATTCTATGAGTCTTTTCCAGCTCTACCTAGAGATGCCAGAGATTGGGACCTTCTGCGTGCAAAAGATGTGCCAAGCCCTGGAGACGGAGGTTAATTGGGAGAGGGGAGCAGAGGAAGGCAGACGTCACCCAGGGTGGGAATGCTACAATTTGCAGCCAGCTCCTTCCGGGTTGAAGCTTGCAATCTGCACAAGCAGCCTTCTTGTTAAATATGCATATATATTTATTCAGGCCCTCCCCCTGCCCACGGGCACCTGGAGGGGGCTGGAGAAACCTGGGGACTTCAGGTCAGAGCTGGAGGTTTGGCAACCCTAACTGCTCCATGACCCCAAGAGCAGTATTCACACACCAAGGCTGGCTGTCCAACGTGGTCACTGAGGTTCACCCAGAGGTCAGGCCTGTCCCCATCGGAGCAGCCAAGGACATCACCAGCTTCAAATTACTGCTGCGATCTCGGGTCCTTGTCTGATCGGAATGCGTCGCCATGCGCAAATTTTGGTTCTCACCCTCCCTCCCCGCAAAGAGGGAGATAATAAAAACAAATGAGAGTCTATCAGAAATTTAGCAAAGTCCATTAGGGACGGCACTTGGCGAGCGTTCGCTTATCTCCCAGGGAAGCAGCCGCAGCCGACTGGAAATGAGTTTTCTCCCGAGATGGAGGAAGATTCCCCGCCTCCTCTCCCCGACGCTTTCGGTTACAAAGAAAGCTGACTAGTCCGTTCCCGAATACATTTGGCCTTGCAAGCGTGCAAGATTTCTCTCCCCCCCCCTCTAAAAATATTATATAGCATTACATTCATTTTTCTTCCTTTTCGTAGACCTTTCTCGTGTGGTTATTTGTTCTTTAAGATGACATGCGGTTCGTTGTTTGTTCATTACAGAGGCGATGGTGTTCATTTCGGCAAAAATTTGGTCTGTGTTTATCTTTCTTTGACATTATTAGGACATTTGGGGTGGGTGGGAAGCCCAGGCTAAATCCCAGAAAGAGTTGCTGCCAGCCCGTGTAGGACAGTGATGAGGTAGGTGGAGCAATGGCCTGGCTCGGAGTAGGGCAACTACCTATGTTCGTGATGTACCGTATTTTTCGCTCCATAGGGCGCACCGGACCATAGGGCGCACCTAGTTTTTTTTTGGGGGGGGGGATAAAGAAAAAAATATTCCCCCCTAGCCCCAAAGAGCAAAGAAGCCAAGACAGCCAGCGGGATCCATCCTGTTGGCTGTCTTGGCTTCCTCTTTCGCCACGCACAACCTCTCCAGCCGGGAGAAGCTGCGCACGGCTTTGTTTTTAGCCCGAGCTTCCACCGACCCCAGCCCCCAGAACAGGCTGCTATCCGCAAGCCTTCGGAGCCCGGTGGGAACTCCCACCGGGCTCCGAAGGCTTGCAGGTAGCTTCCTGAAGCCTGGAGAGTGAGAGGTGCGCACCAGGCTTCAGCGAAAGCCTGCATTCGCTCCATAGGACGCACACACATTTCCCCTTCATTTTTGGAGGGGGGAAAGTGCATCCTATAGAGCGAAAAATACGGCAACACAAGTGGCTTTCCTGGTCTTTGTAGGGAAAGGAAATTGCACCCCACCCACGGGTGACTGCCATGCCCCTATACTAAATGCAGTGGGACAACAGAGCACCCAGGGCATTCTGGGAAAGGAAAATGGCAGCCTCCAGGAGCTTTTGGAAAAGCTAAGCCCCTGTAACAGCGGAACGAGGAACGGATTGTTATGGGCCAGAGTGACGTAAAAACCTGCCTATTTGCTAACAGGGGACCAAGGTTCAGTTGTGGAGCAGATCACAGAATCGTAGAGTTGGAGGGGGCAGTGGTGTAGCGTGGGTTGTCAGCACCCGGGGCAAGGCAAGTAATTTGCGCCCCCTAACCCGTGGATTTTAGCACTCGAGTGCGAGCGCACCCCCCCAGATGTTGCGCCCGGCCCCCCTGCACCCCCACGCTACGCCACTGGGGCTGGGGGCGAGCGAAGGAGCCAAGGACCCCCCCAAAGGCTCAGCAGGAATTTATTAAATTTATTATTTGCAGAGCCCCCGCGGGCCGAGGCAGCCGAAGCCCCCTCCCCTTGGGCGCCTCCCCGCCCCCTCCTCTCCTTGGGCTGTAGGTGAAGCTCCAGATCCGGGCTTGGCGACTGCCTCTCCTCCTCCTGGCCGGGTCCGGGGGCTTCCAGCCGTGCTCCGTCCTCGCCCCCCCCCCGCCGTTGAGACTTGCGCTGAGAGCCGGAGCCAGCGGCCCCCCCTTCTGCCGGGAGACCCTCGCCCACCCGCCGGCTTCCTCTCGGAGGGTTTTGGGGAGCGCAGGGCGCGGCGAGGCCCATCGGAGCTCTCCTCCCTCCCAGTCGGCAGAAGCAGCCACCGCCTGTGGCTGGGCCGAGGGGATGGCGTCCGTGTCGGGGTGCGGAGGCTGCCCGTGCCCGGCCAGGCGTCGGTAGCGGCGTCGGCGCTGCTGCAGCAGCTACTCCTCCTGCGAGCAGTGAGTGGAGCGCAGCCGCAGCGGGGGGCGCACACGCGCTAGGGCGCAAGGCTGGCGGCGGCGGCGGGGAGCCCGGCGGAGGAAGGAACTTGTCCCTTCCCTCTGGACTTGTGCCCCCCCAGATGTTGCGCCCGGTGCGGCCGGCACCCCTGGCACCCCTGGCACCCCCCACGCTACGCCACTGGGAGGGGGCCCCCTCAAAGGTCCTGTAGTCCAACCCTTTGCAATGCAGGGATCACAACACCCAGCCTCCCACCCTGTCTGAAACCAGACCAGACCCTGCTTAGCTTTGGCAAATGTGCAGCTAGGGGTTTTATTACTGCGCTACTGCAATGAGATGATTTGTGGTTATTTTGTTGACTATGGTATTGCCGTTGCCCTACATGCCTTGAAAAACAACCAATCTCTGCCCCGAGGGGCTTACAGTCTAAAACAGGCTCAAGGAAACAGCAGAGGAAGGGGGAGGAATGGAGGTAGGGGGAGGATGTGCTTTGGCTTTAATTACAGGGGATGCTCGGGTTGCGAACGTGATCCGTGCGGGATGCGCGTTCACACCCTGAGTTGCGATTCGGTGCTTCTGCACATGTGCAAAGCACAGTTTAGTGCTTCTGCGCATGCGTGAGTGCTGAAACCCGGAAGTAACCCATTTCAGTACTTCTGGGTTTTGGTGGTCCGTAACCCGAAAAAACACAACCTGAAGCGTCTGTAACCCAAGGTATGACTGTATATTTAATTGTCAATTACATTTACATCCCACCTGTTAAGTAGCCCCCCCTGTTAAGTTGTGGGTGAACATATCAGACGACACAGTGATTCTTCAAACAGCTCTTGTTTATTCACAGGCCAGAACAGAACTGAACTGAAGAGTTCAGTCAGCCTGCTTATATAGAGCTCCAGTACAACGTAACTGTAACAATTTTCTAAAACTATCCAATCACTGAACGTCACTTTCAATCCTTTATTTGCATAACTATCTACAGTATCCCCCTGCTGGCCCAGGGTGAAAACTTCAGTACATAACACCCCCCATTTTACCCTTACAACAACCCAGTGAGGGAGAGTTAGGCTGAGAAGGAGTGACTGCCCCCCCCAGGTCATCCAGTGAGCTTTGTGGCCGTGGGGGATTTGAACCCGGGTCTCCCAGTTCCTAGTCCAACATGCTAACCGTTACACCGCATGGGCCCTTGCCCGGCTGCCCCTCCCCTCAAATTCGACCCCTTGCAAATGGAGCAATGGATTTTGAAGGGCTGTTTCCCATTGCAAATGCACACATTCATATTCATAGTCAAGCGTTTGCCTAAAAAACGGGGACAGCTGCTTACCAGTAAAGTGGGACAACGCTCTGGCAAGCAGGGACCACTGAAGCGTATGAGCTGTTGTCTCTGTACCTGCCTAGAGGATAACATTTTATTTTGAGGAGCCTGTCTGTGAATCTGGAGAACCCATTTAAAGCAGAATTATAGGACTAGGATCCCCTATAACTAATGGGTCCCTGGCTCTCCCCTTAATGTCTGAAATACCGTATTTTTCGCTCTATAACACGCACCCGACCATAACACGCACGTAGTTTTTAGAGGAGGAAAAATCGTAGGCATGCCACCCGTAGGCATTCCCTCCATAACACGCACAGACATTTCCCCTTACTTTCTAGGAGGAAAAAAGTGAGTGTTATGGTGCAAAAAATACGGTACATACGTTCTCTGGGATAGCTCAGTCAGGAGAGCATGAGACCCCCAATCTCTCAATCTTATGGGTTTAAGCCCCACATGGAGCCAAAGATTCCTGCAGTGCGCAGAGGATTGCGTGGTCCCTTCCAGTTCAGTAATTCTATGATTATGTGTGGGGTTTCATCAATGGAAAGGCTGGATTGCCATCTGCCATGGATGCTTTAGTTGAGTTTCCACCAGCTGAGATTCTTGCATCGCAGGGGGTTGGGCTGGATGACCTCGAGGTCTCTCCCAACATGATTCTTGTGGGAATGTTAAGGATAGCAGGAAAGGATATACTGAATAATGATGGAGTTTATGGAGCTGGCTGACCTCACCGGGAGAATCCACGACCAGAAAGAAGAGGAACACCAAGAAGATTGGAAGAAATTTAAAGACTATTTGAATAAATATTCCTTCCAGTAGCACCTTAAAGACCAACTAAGTTAGTTCTTGGTATGAGCTTTCGTGTGCATGCACACTTCTCACACGAAAGCTCATACCAAGAACTAACTTAGTTGGTCTTTAAGGTGCTACTGGAAGGAATTTTTTTATTTTGACTATGGCAGACCAACACGGCTACCTATCTGTAACTGAATAAATATTGTAATATTAAAGATATGTAATCACTTGAAAGAAACAATTAGGCCTAGGATTAAAATGGAATTAAATTTATAAATAAGAAAATGTACGATAAGGAAAGTTATGTAATATGATTAGGACTGTGATATGGTCTTTTGAAACACTGATATTGGAAACTGCTACATATAATTACTAAGAAATTCGGATGGAAGAGATTGGAGGAAGTCAAATACTATGTTTATGAAGATGGACAGTACTTAATTTTAATTAATTAAGTGGCAATATGTTGTATGTATCTTTTCCCTCTTTTCCCTTTTTCTCCTACTTTTTGTTTGTCTTTATTATTGTTAATCTCTTCTTTTTTATTATGTTTACCTACTGAAAATAATAAATATTATTTGGAAAAAAGGATATATTGAATAAGAATTATCCTTCCTTCACTCATGCTAGTGAGTGATGTAGCAGAGCACATTCCCCACAATATATCTGGAAGCCAGTTTGCAGATTCGTTTGAATCTCTTTAGTTAAGTAATCCAATGTGGCTTGCCCAGATGGATTATTCCTGGTGTCCCTCTTAAAAGAATAAAGACACAGGAGTCTTTCCTTAAAAATAACTAGAAGTTTACTCACATTTCAGTTCATGATTAGATCCCTGAAAGGCAGGCTTTACTTGGTAGTTACACAAAGAAACAGTGAGTTTATCTCATATGGAGACTGAGCTCATGTGCGGCTGGCTGAGAGCCAGCAGACAGCAAAATTTACATTAAGAGAAGAAAATGTCTGCAGGAGAGCAGCATAGCAGCAAGAGAGCAGCAAGCAAGAGAGAGAAACTGGCTGTGTGACTTGGCTGCTTTATGCAGCCAGGGCCGTGCCCATCTCTGTGGTCACATGCAGTGGGAGGACGCTCCAGACCAGTGTAATAGGAAGGGGGAGCCTTCACCCCACTGCCCTGAAGAGGCTTTGCACGGCTATCCCAGAAGCTGTGCAGCGATCCCTCTTGCTCTTCTGGCTTCTGGGATTCAGAATATTTTTCTTCTTCTTTTCCTCCTCCAAAAACTAGGTGCGTCTTGTGGTCTGGTCAGTGGCGTAGCGTGGGTTGTCAGCACCCGGGGCAAGGCAAGTAATTTGCGCCCCCTAACCCGTGGATTTGCGCCCCCTAACCTGTGAATTTTCGCACCCTAACCCGTGGATTTGCGCCCCCTAACCCCCAGATGTTGCGCCCGGTGCGGCCGCCCCCCCCTGCACCCCCACGCTACGCCACTGGGTCTGGTGCATCTTATAGAGTGAAAAATACGGTATTCCAAGGCTTGAGTTGTGAATATGCTGACCGAGGCCCCCTTTGGAATCGGAGGGCCAGGCTAAGTGGCCCATATGCCCCCCCCCTCTGCTTGGGTCTGCCTGCAACAGCATCCAGCAATTCAGCCTTGGGTCAGGAAGAGAAGTCAGTATGCCAGGCCAAGGTTTCAGACAAGGACACTGTTCAGTCCTCAAAGAAGGATGCTTTCTGGAAGAGGAGATGGAGCAGGAAAGGATGTGGGGAGTGGGAGATGCTTTTGCCCCCCCCCCTTGCTCTAAGCACTCAGAGCCCGCAATATCTCTCACTGGTTTTCCTTTTAAGAAAACGGTCTGCTGACTCAGACCTGGGAGGGGTGCTGGAGGAGAGAGAGAGAGAGTAACTTGGGGGGGGGGGTTGGAGAGGAAGGAACCCATCCTCTCCCCACTTTACTGGGTTGTAAATAAAACAAATTGAGAGCAGCCTCAGCAGGCACCACGGCAGGAGTGGCCATAAACCTCGGACCGTGCCAGGGTCACGTCAAGTCCCTGGGAGAGGGAGGGGGGGGAAATCATCGTTGCTGATTGTGTGCAAAAATGCAATACTTCCATATTGCCGAACTAACAGGGAGGATAAGAGGAGATATGGTACAAAAAGTGAATAAGGAGTGGGCTATCTTTAAGGAATATCATGGCCACTGGTCCCATCACGTCCTGGCAAATAGAAGGGGAAGAAATGGAGGCAGTGAGAGATTTTGCTTTCTTGGGCTCCATGATCACTGCAGATGGTGACAGCAGCCACGAAATTAAAAGACGCCTGCTTCTTGGGAGAAAAGCAATGACAAACCTAGACAGCATCTTAAAAAGCAGAGACATCACCTTGCCAACAAAGGTCCATACAGTAAAAGCTATGGTTTTCCCAGTAGAGATGTATGGAAGTCAGAGCTGGACCATAAAGAAGGTTGATCGCTGAAGAATGGATGCTTTTGAATTCTGGTGCTGGAGGAGACTCTTGAGAGTCCCATGGACTACAAGAAGATCAAACCTCTCCATTCTGAAGGAAATCAGCCCTGAGTGCTCCCTGGAAGGACAGATCCTGAAGCTGAGGCTCCAATACTTTGGCCACCTCATGAGAAGAGAAGACTCTCTGGAAAAGACCCTGAAGTTGGGAAAGATGGAGGGCACAAGGAGAAGGGAACGACAGAGGATGAGATGGTTGGAGGGTGGTCTCGAAGCTACCAGCATGAGTTTGACCAAACTGCGGGAGGCAGTGGAAGACAGGAGGTCCTGGCGTGCTCTGATGGCTGAGAGTGGAGCACCTGCAGGCAATGGGTCCTCCATCACCTCAGGGGCCAGAGCAGACTCAGTTGGTGCCTGCACCTGAGGATCCAGCACAGGTGAGGACCCTTCAGGTTCATGCCCCAGCCCCGGCTCAGCTGGTTCTGGAGGCGGGGACTCCTGTGCAGGCTGGGATTCCTCAGGTTCAGCCTCCGAGTCCGAATCCCAGGCCATCACACCCTCAAAGAGGCCGTTGATGATGGACCCGTGGCACGAGGAACCTGGCTCTCCTGTGGGAAGGTCAGCAGGGTCATTAGCGCAGGCTGGGCTAAAATCCATCCATCCAAACATTATGTGACAAGCTGCAGTCATCAGCTGGGATGTCCTTGGACTCCAACTCCCATCGGCCCCAGCCAGCATTCGCAACACTCAGGCATGATGGGAGTTGTAGTCCATCTGAGAGGACCAAGGGCTCCCAGTCCCTGAAGTTGGGCAAGCTTTGTAAATCTGAATCCATTATGCAGAATTTATTCACCGCAGCACGCCTGACCATCATTCATGGCACCCCAGGGGATCAAAATTGGGGTCATATGGGGATCATAGATGTCAACATTTCCCTTTTTTAAAGGGAAATTCCCTTATTCCGAATAGGATTCCTTGCAAGGAAAGGGAAAAGTTGGCAGCTATGATGCGGATCGAACCTGCAACCTTGGCGTTATCAGCACAATGCTCCAACTGACTGAGCTAGATAGATTGACCAAGGCCTACTCAATGAGCAAGCTGAATACCTTTACTCAAAAGTAAGGTAAAGGTAAAGGGACCCCTGACCATTAGGTCCAGGCATGACCGACTCTGGGGTTGCGGAGCTCATCTCGCTTTACTGGCTGTGGGAGCTGGCGGACAGCTTCCGGGTCATGTGGCCAGCAGGACTAAGCCGCATCTGGTGAACCAGAGCAGCGCACGGAAATGCCCTTTACCTTCCCACCGGAGTGGTACCTATTTATCTACTTGCACTTTTGACGTGCTTTCGAACTGCTAGGTTGACAGGAGCAGGGACCGAGCAACGGGAGCTCACCCCGTCGCAGGGATTCGAACCGCCGACCTTCTGATTGGCAAGTCCTAGGCTCAGTGGTTTAACCCACAGCACCACCCGCGTCCCTTACTCAAATGTAAGTGCTGTCAAAATCAGTGGTGCCTGCTTCCAAGTGAAGAGACTTCATAGTGGTTGCCGGGCTGCCTCTCTCTCTCTCTCCTCCATTGGCCACCCTCCAGAAATTGGATTTCCAATTAATAACTGAGACTTCAGCTGGCTCTTCTCTGGGATGAGACTCCGCTGAAGGTCAAAAGGCCCTTGGACATGCCAAGGGAGATTTACACTTGGACAAAATCCACAGAAGTTATCAAAGGGACAAAATGGGCGTGAGCATAATAGAGTCTGTGCCTGCGAAGGTCAGTGCAGCTGCTTTGGGGAGAAAGGCGGTTGGCCGTATCCCAAGTCGAACCCAGAGTAGGGAATCCATGGACACAGCTTACTTCAGCCCACGGATCCCTGCTCAGAGTACGACTTCCTTCCAACATTTGTGGGTGGCAGTGCAGTGGATTTGCCTCCTTTCAGGGCGTAGGTACCGTATTTTTTGCTCTATAAGGTGCACCAGACCACAAGACGCACCTAGTTTTTGGAGGAGGAAAACAAGAAAAAAATATATTCTGAATCTCAGAAGCCAGAACAGCAAGAGGGATCGCTGCGCAGCGAAAGCAGCAATCCCTCTTGCTGTTCTGGCTTCTGGGATAGCTGCGCAGCCTGCATTCGCTCCATAAGACGCGCACACATTTCCCCTTACTTTTTAGGAGGGGAAAAAGTGAGTCTTATAGAGCAAAAAATACGGTAAATTACGTGTGCTGGGCCTGGGCGTAACCCGAGCAACGCGGTCCAGGGCTGGTCCAGAATCCGAAGGTTCCGCTAGGAGTCAGTCCGACAGGGTCAAGGCAGGAAACCAGGCAAGGACAGGTACAGGATCTCAGGCAGGATCTGGCATACAGCAACGTTGCTCCCGCAACCTGGGGCGGGGTCTGACAGCCTTTTACCTATGTCGGGGTAGCGGCTGGTCCTGATCCTCCCTGTTTCGCCCGAAGGTGAACACTCCTCCTGCAAGTACTTAGGTCTCTCCTTCTCTCAGACCTGAGTCTCTGCAACTCGGGAGACGTCGGTGGGTTACTAGACCCAGGGGCCGCCTCAGCCTCCCCTGACCCAACCGGCAGTGGAGCAGCTGTAAGCGATGGCCCAGCTGGAGGCCACGAGGTCATCCCCGCATCTGGAGCCAGGGCAGGCTCAGGCCCCAGACTCGGCCCAACTGGTGCTTGTTGCAGGGGAACCTGTGCAGACTGGGACTCTTCAGGATCAGGCCCCAGACTAGGTTCAGATGATGCCTGGGGCAAAGGATCCGGTGCGGAGTGAGTCTCCTCTGGCTCCGAGCCCGAGTCCCAGGCCATCACACTATGGAACTCCCTGCCACAAGGGAGGCAGTGATGGCCACTGACTTGCATGGGTTTAAAAGAGGGTTGGAGCATTCTAGCCAATGATGGCCTCCACTGTTGGAGCCAGTCGTGTTTCTGAATACCAATGGCTGCAAAACACCATAGAGGAGAGAGCATTAGCCTTTTTCTTTTTTTGCTGCTGCCTCGCACTGTGGACTCACCTTTCGCTTGTGGTCCACTAAGACCCCAAGACCCTTTTCACATGCTGGCAAGCCAACTGTCCTAGTCTACTGGGAATCAGGTGAAGGCTTTTTCAAGGTTCCTCCGGTGCTTTTAAAACGACACACATTTTACATAATAACAATAATTTTTTATTTATACCCCACCCTTCCCGGTTCAGAAAGCCGGGCTCAGGGCGGCTAACAACAACAAATTTAAAACACTTAACTGATGCAACAACAAAAAACAGCATAAAACACAGTATAAAACGTGAATAACAATAAATTCAGAATTCATGGGGTTTGCTTGTTTTGTTTTTACTGTTCTAGTGCTGTTTGCACTGATCCTGTTCTCTAATCTCGCTCTCCTCTTTCTCTGTTCATCTCCATCCATCCATTCATCTCTGGGAACAGGCCCAGAAAAAATTCAGTTAATGTGTGCAGTACACACATGGCAAAGCAGGAAGGTATAGCTCTCCAGATATTGTGGACTACTGTTTGCAGTCCCATCACCTCCTGGCAAATAGAAGGGGAAGAAATGGAGGCAGTGAGAGATTTTACTTTCTTGGGCTCCATGATCACCGCAGATGGTGACAGCAGTCACAAAATTAAAAGACGCCTGCTTCTTGGGAGAAAAGCGATGACAAACCTAGACAGCATCTTAAAAAGCAGAGACATCACCTTGAAGACAAAGTTCCGTATAGTTAAAGCTATGGTTTTCCCAGTAGTGATGTATGGAAGTGAGAGCTGGACCATAAAGAAGGCTGATTGCCAAAGAATGGATGCTTTTGAATTCTGGTGCTGGAGGAGACTCTTGAAAGTCCCATGGACTGCAAGAAGATCAAAGCTATCCATTCTGAAGGAATTCAACCCTGAGTGCTCACTGGAAGGACAGATCCTGAAGTTGAGACTCCAATACTTTGGCCACCTCATGAGAAGAGAAGACTCCCTGGAAGAGACCCTGATGTTGGGAAAGATGGAGGGCACAAGGAGAAGGGAACGACAGAGGACTAGATGGTGGGACAGTGTTCTCGAAGCTACCAGCGTGAGTTTGACCAAACTGCAGGAGGCAGTGGAAGACAGGAGCGCCTGGCGTGCTCTGGTCCATGGGGTCACGAAGAGGCGGACACAACTAAACGACTAAACAACAACAACAACTGTTTGCAGAAGCGCAGAGTTGGAAGGGACCATTGAGAGTCATCTAGCTCCAAACCCCCTCCAGTGCAGGAATCTTTTTGCCCGACATGACACTTGAACCCAGGACCATTAGATCAAGAGTCTCCTACTCTAGCGACCGAACTATCACGGCATGTCTCAGCCCTGACCCTTGGCCATGCCAGAAGCTGAGGCTGCTGGGATTTGTAGTCCTGCAAGGCCAGAGCTCCCACCCTATTTCCCTCTTGTGAAGGAAAGAGATAGATGGGGCTGAAACCAGAGCAGAACATCTTCCCTGGGACTCAGCTCAGCCTCAAATTAATCCCCCTTGACATCTTTCTCCAGGGCCATCCTCTCTTCTTTTCATCTTCTCTCTCCCCTAGTTATCAGCGGCGCTTTTGTAAGGCTCCTTAAAGAGTGTTTTGTCGAAGACACCACTGAGATCATTCCTGCTTTTGTACTGCTCTCCGCTCTGCTTTCTTCCACGATGAGCAATGATCTGAGGCAGCCTCTCAAGGGGCGGAAAAATTAGAAAACAGCAGCTCCCATTATCGGTGCTATTGCGCCCGTAATCCGGGAGTGATAGCAATCTCCTCTCTCTCACACACACTCGCATACACCAATACACACACACACAAATGCGGCTTCTGTTCTTATCTCTTAATTGGATATATATGGAGAGAGATGCTTTCAGTTGTTAATAATTTCATAAACTACCTTTTGAGGGCGATCAAAACAGACAGTGTGCACAATTGCATTTCGTTCAAAATCTCTCCTCGATAAACGAGTGGTTTGGTGGCATTTGAAAGTGATTGGGGTTGGGGTTTTTTTTTTTTTGGGGGGGCCTGCCATCTGGGGATTCTTGAAAGGGATCCTTTGTGATGAACACGGTTTTAACAGTGAATCCATAAGTGACTGTGGGGGCCAATTCTGGATCCACACGTCCTTCCACAGTGGGGACATAGGTTTCCAGGCGGGAGTTGATCCCAGTGAGGATTTGCCAAGCTTACTGTTATGTACTGAGCTGAATCCTAGAACAATAGGATCCAGAATGCAGCAGTCTGATTGGTCCGCAGGGGCCACCCAGTCCAGCTCCAGGTGGAAGTGAATCAGCGACCTGATTGGCCTGCAGGAGCAGCCAATCAGACTTCTGGAGGAGGTGAATCCGCAACCTGATTGGCCTACAGGAGCAGCCCGGAATTAGCCAATCACGCGGGGCCCATTGTGTAAATAATGTATATATAGCTCGACGTTTTGGGGGAAGTTTCATTCATTGCTACTATGAGCTGAATAAAGAGCATGAAATTCACACTCGACTCCGAGTATATTTCACTTGCCTTCCTCTTAGCACGTTTCTCCCTTTTGTCCTGAGTTCAAGCGTCTTCAAAGCCCATGACATCTTTGGTCAAGGCTGTTCTCCAGCTGGAGCACTCGCAGGCCAGTGTTTCCCAGTTGTCGGTGTTTATACTACATTTTAAAAGATTTGCCTTGAGAGAGTCCTTAAACCTCCTTTGTCGGCATTACGCTTTCCATTTTTAAGTTTGGAATAGAGTACAGTGGTACCTCAGGTTAAGAACTGAATTCGTTCCGGAGGTGCGTTCTTAACCTGAAATTGTTCTTAACCAAAAGCACCACTTTAGCTAATAGGGCCTCCCGCTGCTGCTGCGCCGCTGCTGCACGATTTCTGTCCTCATCCTGAAGCAAAGTTCTTAACCTGAGGTACTATTTCTGGGTTAGCAGAGTCTGTAACCTGAAGCGTATGTAACCCGAGGTATCACTGTAATTGCTTTGGAAGACGATAATCAGGCATCTGCACAACATGGCAAGTCCAACAAAGTTGATGCTGAAGAATCATTCCTTCTTCCAGGACACTGGCATTAGTTCGCCTGTCTTCCCAAGTGACGTGTAAAATTTTTCGGAGACACTGTTGATGGAATCTTTCGAGGAGCTGGAGATGACGTTTATAAGTGGTCCATGTTTCACAATCGTATAATAAGGTTGGTAGTACAATAGTGGGACGTGGGTGACGCTGTGGGTTAAACCATAGAGCCTAGGACTTGCCGATCGGAAGGTCGGCAGTTCAAAACTCCGCGACAGGGTGAGCTCCCATTGCTTGGTCCCTGCTCCTGCCAACCTAGCAGTTCGAAAGCACACCAGCGCAAGTAGATAAGTATGTACCGCTCTAGCGGGAAGGTAAATGGCATTTCCGTGCGCTGCTCTGGTTCGCCAGAAGCGGTTCAGTCATGCTGGCCACATGACCCAGAAGCTGTACGCCGGCTCCCTTCGCCAATAAAGCGAGATGAGCGCCGCAACCCCAGAGTCGGCCACAACTGGACCTAACGGTCAGGGGTCCCTTTACCTTTAACCTTACAATAGTTTTGTAAACAAGCATTTTGGTTTCTCTGTGAATGTCCTGCTCTGCATAGAAGGAATGATGAGAGGTGTACTATGTCCAAATTTCCCCACTTGGCTGCTGAATTCTACACTAGCTGAAGTTTCCGAACCGTCTTCAGAGACTAGAAGCCACTCATAGCCTACATGACTTTGTCCATTTCCTCTTCAAAAGCCGCCTGAGTTTTTCCACTGTTCTGTCAGCAGCGCTTTTTTCAAGAAAAGTCGGTGCCAGAACTTCTCTATGAAGTTTTTACAGTGAGTCGCTGGGTGACTTGGCGCAGCACCGAACAGATGCCGGTTTGGACAACAGCCGTGTTCACCGCCTGCAGAGGTGCTAAAAACTATGGCAAGTTGTCTCCCTAGCTGGCTTAAAGGTCACCCCTGGTTCTGGTCAAATAAATGCGCCCTTGCGCAAACGCACATGTGTGCAATGATAGAGGCCCGGCTGGAATGCTCAAAGCCCGCTGCCACTACATGCGAGACGGACTAGAGAAAAGGAAATATGAATTGGTCTGCCATGTAGCTCGATCAGCTGTGGCTAGGAGCTGGGTGGAGTCTTAGATCTGGAAAAAAAAATGTCTACACTTGCACATTTTGGACTTCTTGGAACACAAGAAGCAGGCGCGGGGAGCGCTAGCCCAGAATGGCGCCCACCTGAGAGGTGCCGGAACTGTGCTCCGGCTGGAAAAAAAAAGCACTGGTCCTGCCTCAATCCAGCATCCCCTTTGCTTCAGTTCCACACCTCTCTCCTTTAGCATTGCCAAGTCGAAATATCTTCTTCCCTTCCCTCACAGGAGGAGAACTGCAAGCATTCCGCTAGCTGGGGTTCCCTGAGCAGTTGCAAATATTCATCAACATTCTGCAGCCACAACCCAGTCTAGTCAACAAGATCTCATGGTCAAAATAAAAAAATTCCTTCCAGTAGCACCTTAAAGACCAACTAAGTTAGTTCTTGGTATGAGCTTTCGTGTGCATGCACACTTCTTCAGATACACTGAAACAGAAGTTGCCAGATCCTTCTATATAGTGAGAGAAGGTGGGGAGGGGTATTACTCAGAAGGGTGGTGGGAATGGGAGATTGGCAGATAGCTGGGATGAGCCTGTTGACGACTCTTAACGACTGTAATAGGTCTTACAGGAAAAGGCAAGGGGTGAGAAGGTGAGAAATGGCTTAGTCATGTATAATGAGATAAGAATCCAATGTCTTTGTTTTCCTGTAAGACCTATTGCAGTCGTTAAGAGTCGTCAACAGGCTCATCTCAGCTATCTGCCAATCTCCCATACCCACCACCCTTCTAATACTCCTCCCCACCTTCTCACTATATAGAAGGATCTGGCAACTTCTGTTTCAGTGTATCTGAAGAAGTGTGCATGCACATGAAAGCTCATACCAAGAACTAACTTAGTTGGTCTTTAAGGTGCTACTGGAAAGAATTTTTTTATTTTGACTATGGCAGACCAACACGGCTACCTATCTGCAACAAGATCTCATGGCTTCTCCATCATAGGCATGATATAATTGAGGGCAGAGGAATAATAATAATAATAATAATAATAATAATAATAATAATAATAATAATAAATTTATTTGTATCCCGCCCTCCCCAGCCGAAACCGGGCTCAGAGCGGCTAACAACAATAAAATAATACAGCATTCTAAAATCAATTCATTATAAAATCAGTTCAGTTCAAATCAAATTAATGGCAACTATTGGGCTAGAGTTCTGTGAGGATTACCAAAGAAGGGGGTCAGACTGTGCCTTGGCCAAAGGCCTGGTGGAACAGCTCCGTCTTGCAGGCCCTGCGGAAAGATGTCAAGTCCCGCAGGGCCCTGGTCTCTTGTGACAAAGCGTCCCATCAGATCGGGGCCACGGCCAGAAAAACCCTGGCTCTGGATGAGGCCAGCCTAACCTCCCTGTGGCCTGGGACCTTCAAGATGTTTTTGTCTGAAGACCGTAAGGTTCTCTGTGGGGTATACCAGGAGAGGTCCCGTAGGTACGAGGGCCCTAGGCCATATAGGGCTTTAAAGGTTGAAACCACCACCTTAAACCTGATCCTGTACCCCACCGGGAGCCAGTGCAGCTGGTATAGCACTGGGTGAATGTGATCCCGCAGTGAGGACCCTGTAAGGAGTCTCGCCGCAGCATTCTGCACCCGCTGGAGTTTCTGGGTCAGTCTCAAGGGCAGCCCCACGTAGAGCGAGTTACAATAATCCAGTCTGGAGGTGACTGTTGCGTGGATCACAGTGGCTAGGTCAGGGCGAGAGAGGTAAGGAGACAACTGAAGGGAAACCTTTGCAGGACACAGTCTCCCATGGCGAACCATGGGGGAGACAAAAGAGGTCTGGTCAATAGATGCAGCTCTTGTTGTTGTTGTTTAGTCATTTAGTCGTGTCCGACTCTTTGTGACCCCCTGGACCAGAGCACGCCAGGCACTCCTGTCTTCCACTGCCTCCTGCAGTTTGGTCAAACTCATGCTGGTAGCTTCGAGAACACTGTCCCACCATCTCGTCCTCTGTCATCACCTTCTCCTTGTGCCCTCCATCTTTCCCAACATCAGAGTCTTTTCCAGGGAGTCTTCTCTTCTCATGAGATGGCCAAAGTATTGGAGCCTCTGCTTCAGGATCTGTCCTTCCAGTGAGCACTCAGGGCTGATTTCCTTCAGAATGGAGAGGTTGGATCTTCTTGCAGTCCATGGGACTCTCAAGAGTCTCCTCCAGCACCAGAATTCAAAAGCATCCATTCTTCAGCGATCAGCCTTCTTTATGGTCCAGCTCTCACTTCCATACATCACTACTGGGGAAACCATAGCTTTAACTATACGGACCTTTGTTGGCAAGGTGATGTCTCTACTTTTGCAGCTGTTACCTTTGTACATTCTAGCCATGCAAACGTTGGAGACAGAGATGCTCATCTCTCCATCCTCCATCCAGGCAAGCAAGAAAATCACAGAATCGTAGAATTTTAGAGTTGGAAGGGACCCCAAACACCATCTAGTCTGACCCCGGCAATTCAGGAATCACAGCTAAAGAATCCCTGACAGATGGCCACTCGTGCAACAGATTAGGGTTACCTGCCAGCCAGGTGTAAATACTCAAAGAGTGCTCTAGAGAGGGGTGTGTTTTGGGGTGGGGTGGGGACATGAGAATCTCCAGGGCCACGTAGAGAGACCTGGAGGGCCGCATTCTGCCCAGGCATGATGGTTCTCCATCCGTGATCTGGAAAACCTCCCTGAGCTGCTTGTGTGATCTCACCCGCCCCCCGCAAAGTGCTCCTCCCAGCACAAAACTATTAAAGAATTGCCGTCTCTTCTTGTGTGTGAGTTCTTGAACTGACGAGTCTAAAGAGGAACATGGGAGGAAACCCTCTCCAAAATGTCACGCATATTTCCCCCATAATAATTGGGTTCCATGTCACCATAAATTACATTCAAAAGGTTGTAACCACCAGGGTAGCTATAAATACAAGCCGCGCATATTGATCATGGACTAACTACAAAATAATGAAAGGGAGACATATCCTCTCTCTTTCTCTCCGAAAGGGACAGAGGAACTAATCTAATAAAAGGAATTCCTTGCCAAAGTCCCAGATGGGTCCTTAAAGCCTCCGCCATCATTTCTGAAGGCTCTTGTGCCGTCAGAATGAGACCTGGGGATTGTATTAGCCAGGCCTTCCCCAATCGCTCCAAAGAGATGAAGGACAGCGTATTGATTTCCATGTCTGGCAAAAATTAAAAGCTGCCTCCCCCCTCCCTCTTAGTTAAAATGCTGCTCAAGCAATTTTTCTAATGTAATGTCGGTGGCCCCGTTCCAGAGCTTTTGCAGCTATGTGGAGGGGAGTGTGCCGGGTTGGGGGGGGGCGGGAAACAATTTTTGCTTTGACAAGAGTCATCGGTAGGAGAGAAGATTTAATATGATTGCCTGGCTTTCACGATAATTGATGACACCATGAGAATAGCTCAGAAACCAGCCGCCTCGGCTCTCCTTCTTGGGGATTTATTAAAGGTGTAATCATTAAATATGTAAATAGTTGATTTATAACCAACAACACAAGGCGGTTAATTGATTTCGCTCAAGCCCACCCCACCCCCCAACAACGTGTGGATTTATGTTGCGGGGAGGTGATGAGTCTGGGGAAATGTTGCCTCTTCCGCAGTCCAGATGGATTTGAGTTCAAGATTCCATGATTTGTTGAACTGTAAGATTCGGTTATCATTGTGCTGGAAGGTTACCCAAAGGTCATCGAGTCCAGCCTCGAATCACAGCTCATTATCAAGGACCTAAGAGAAGTTCTAGGTTTCCAATAGTATCCAGCTGGATTTTTCTGGGAAGGTCAAAGATGGGAGGCGGGAAGCAGCAATTCTCCCATATTCCTTGTGCCCCACTCCTGCTATTTGGAGGTAAAAAGGTAAAGGTAAAGGGACCCCTGACCATTAGGTCCAGTCGTGGCCTACTCTGGGGTTGCGGCGCTCATCTCGCTTTATTGGCCGAGGGAGCCAGCGTACAGCTTCCGGGTCATGTGGCCAGCATGACTAAGCCGCTTCTGGCGAACCAGAGCAGCGCACGGAAACGCAGTTTACCTTCCCGCCGGAGTGGTACCTATTTATCTACTTGCACTTTGACGTGCTTTCGAACTGCTAGGTTGGCAGGAGCTGGGACCGAGCGATGGGAGCTTACACTGTTGCGGGGATTCGAACCGCCAACCTTCTGATTGGCAAGTCCTAGGCTCTGTGGTTTAACCCACAGCGCCACCCACGCCCCATTTGGAGGTACACTGCCCCTAACCTTGCAGGTTCTCTTTATTGCTCATGGATGTCAGGAGCTGGAGCAAGTCAGCAATAAAAAACCCGGTGACACTGAGGTTAACTCTTTATTCAACTCTTCCCAGTAGGTCTTGCCCCTGTGATAAACAAAGATCTGCCCTTATTCCCTTACAAGGAACACCAGAGCCCTTATAGAGTCCTTTGTAGGTTCTCCATCAGTTGGAGAAAATAACAGAGGCCAACCAGAGAATATTCAGAAGCAAAGCAGCTAGTAAGCTTGATCTTTATTGAACTGTTGCAACAGGGTGTTCCCCTCACACGCAGGAGAAGGAGGAGGACCCCAAACCAAGGTGTGCCCGCCCTTATATAGACATTTTAAATTGCCCACCCTGGAGTTCAAGACCACCCCCATATACATCATATGTACATCACTGAAAAGGTGGTCTACAACAGAAATCTGAGTGCATTATTTACCTCCTGTCTGGCAGACCTGTCACTTGATTGGATACCTGGGGAGTTTGGCCAGTCTTTTTGTAATGACAAATACTTTGTTCCTGAGCCAGGTCACAAGCTCACACTATTCATACACAGACATGCCCTTAAGACGGGATTTGTGAAGGAGCAGACAATGGAGAAGGCTGCGTACAGTTCTGGTTGCCTCGACTCAAACAGGGTATTGGAAAAGGTTGGGGCTGTAAATGGCTCCTAGCCACAATTCTACCTCCCCTGTCGGAGGCAGTTGGGGAGAGTTGTGGCTTTTGTTTGGTGATGATACACAGAGGTCAACAAGCTTTTCCCGCTGTTCTTCTGCAAGAGCCAAGGATTTTCCTTTCCTCTCCCACTGCCCCCCGCAACTCCTCGGTTGTCTGAACTGGAATTGGACGAGCCTAAAAATAAGATCCAGACCTCTGCCGGGTCCTTTTGCTATTGCTTCGGAAAGCTGTCAGTGCACCTCCACAACTGACTGCCAGGCCCATTTTGAAAGCCCCCGCAAGCTGGTGCCTATCATGTGCCAAGGAGTTCCACTGGTTAATTAGACAGGTTGCTTCTCTGGGGTCGGGATGGAGGGGAAACCGGTCCTTGACAGACTCTTTTATTCTTTCTCTGACTTTGGTATTCCCCCGCTTTCTGGACGCCTCCTTTTTGCTATATTGTCTGAGGCGGACACCTCAGGAGCTGCGCTAAATCAAATAAATGGGCAGTTCTGAGTGAAATATTCTCCCTTTTCTGTGCTTCTGCCTGTGCCTAAAGGGGTCTCTTGGAAACATTTCAGCCTTGAGAGCAGTAAGAAGATCCTCTCTCTTGGCTTCATGATTGCCCAGCCCCACTACAAAGAGAGGCTCGTGTTTGTCCAGGCAGAGAGAGGTATTGGGTAGAGTCAGGAGAGAAATTTGTTTGGTCTCCTTTTAATGAGAACCTAGCGGCAATTGGCGGGACGCGGGTGGCGCTGTGGGTTAAACCACATAGCCTAGGACTTGCCAATCAGAAGGTCGGTGGTTCGAGTCCCTGTGATGGGGTCAGCTGCCTTTACTCAGTCCCTGCTCCTGCCAACCTAGCAGTTCGAAAGCACATCAAAGTGCAAGTAGATAAATAGGTACCGCTCCAGCGGGAAGGTAAACGGCGTTTCTGTGTGCTGCTCTGGTTCACCAGAAGCGGCTCAGTCATGCTTGCCACATGACCCGGAAGCTGTACGCCAGCTACCTCGGTTAATAAAGTGAGATGAGCGCTGCAACCCCAGAGTTGGCCACAACTGGACCTAATGGTCAGGGGTCCCGTTACCTTTACCTAGATTCCACCATGGGGAGGGCATAACCAAATATTATCTCCTCACCTCCTCTTTCCTGTTTGCCCTCATTCAGCAATGCAGATCACCTGCTAAGTCTGAGCTCCAGACTTAAGCATGTCTTTTTCACTGAATTAGCATTTTTAAGCCTGCTCCGGAACAGAGCTGCTGTATCTGTTACTTTCGCCAGTGTGTAAATGTTATTTTTGCCTTTTACAAGACTGTTTTTGCGTTTATCTTGTTTGAAGGGGGAGAAAAGGGGGTGACACCAGGAGAATCCAGTCTGCCTTAAAGCATCCTGGATTACTTAAACCAAAAGGCTAAAATCAGCCTAAACTTCCTTTTTAAGCGGCAAAGGGGTGGCACTCTGCTGAATACACAAATGTGAAGGAGGGAGGATAATATCAAATAAATATATCCCCTCCTAGCTTCTGTACACATCCTAACGAATTCTTCTCGCAGATTCTGACTTCTACAGCTATGGCTACAAGAAATGTCTTGACTCCAGACATGTGCTAAGCACTGTGCAATGAATTGAAAAGGATGTTCAAAATAACTTTTGTAAAACAACAACAACCAGAAGCTTTTCTTTTGGGAATTACAAGGACAGAACTAACTAAATTGTATGGAAATTTATTCATGTTGGCAAGGTGATGTCTCTACTTTTTTAGACAGCATCTTAAAAAGTAGAGACATCACCTTGCCAACAAAGGTCCGTATAGTTACAGCCAGTGGCGTAGCGTGGGGGGTGCAGGGGGTGCCGGCCGCACCGGGCACAACATCTGGGGGGGGGGGGCGCTCGCACTCACAGCTCTCTGCCCCTACCTGGCTCACTCTCTCTCTCTCACTGCAGTGCTGGCTGTGCAAATCTGATCCGAGACGCTGGGTCCCCGCCCACTGTGGAGGGGGTGGGTGCCAGGGGTGCGGTGTGGAGAGAGAGCGAGGGACTATCTGGGGGAGGGACAGTGCAGTGGCCGCCCAGCGCAGCGCTGAGCGCGGGAGAGAACCACACCAGACCAGACCAGGCAGCAGCAAGAAGAAGCTGGCAGCGGCGGCAGGTTAGGGGTTAGGGGGCACAAATTACTTGCCTTGCCCCGGGTGCTGACAACCCACACTACGCCGCTGGTTACAGCTATGGTTTTCCCAGTAGTGATGTATGGAAGTGAGAGCTGGACCATAAAGAAGGCTGATCGCCAAAGAATGGATGATTTTGAATTCTGGTGCTGGAGGAGACTCTGGAGAGTCCCATGGACTGCAAGAAGATCAAACCAATCCATTCTGAAGGAAATCAGCCCAGAGTGCTCACTGGAAGGACAGATCCTGAAGCTGAGGCTCCAAGACTTTGGCCACCTCACGAGAAGAGAAGACTCCCTGGAAAAGACCCTGATGTTGGGAAAGATGGAGGGCACAAGGAGAAGGGGACGATGGAGGACGAGATGGCTGGACAGTGTTCTCGAAGCTACCAGCATGAGTTTGACCAAACTGCGGGAGGCAGTGGAAGACAGAATTGCCTGGCGTGCTCTGGTCCAGGGGGTCACGAAGAGTCGGACACGACTAAGCGACTAAACAACAACATGCTACTACAGCGGCAAGAATGCTACTTGCCCCAAATTGGAAAGAAGAAGAAGTCCCAGCAAAGGAAGAATGGATACAAAAACTTATGGATGATGCAGAAATGGCAAAACTTCCCGGAAGAATAAGAAATCATGATAACAAACTTTTTATAAAAGAATGGAAATGGTTTCTTGAATATTGACAGATAAATTGTAAAAACATTGGCAGGATTATTGTAATAACCTGCAGTTTAACGAGAGTATATATTTAAAGTGGCTAATTAAATGAGCAAATTAAATGAATTTGGATATACAGAAGATATTAAAAAGTAAATTTAAGGAACTGCAGAAGGAAGTCAAACTTCGAAATGTTAAATTGATTGTAAAACTGCTTTGTAAAAAGTATGATGGGCGTTGTATTTCAACAGCACCTGGAGGGCCAGAGTTCCTGGGCTGTTCGGCTGCAAATCTGTACAGACTCACACAAGAAAAAGCTCGCTTGAACTTGATGGGACTTGCTCTTGAGTAAGCTAGCACGGAGTAGCACCATAAGGGAACAAGCATGAATATTTTTAATCGGATTATAGGCAAGAACGGAGAGAGATGAGGAAGATACTAGAAGGGCCTTATTTCAATCAACATGCCATCTTTACATTTATTTCTGGCTCTTGGGAAATCACTTGACCATAGCCACAGAGGCTGTCAATCAGTCTGTTCCATTTTGACACCAATTCAAATAAACGGCGGCATTTTCTTAATGCAGGATTTCGCGAAGAGTGTTGCGATCTTGGGACTTGCAGAGGGATGGACTTGATGAACCTCGGGGTCCCTTCCTGACTGTACAATTCTGTTCTTGACATAAATCTGTAAATTGTTGTTGTTTAATCGTTTAGTCGTGTCCGACTCTTCGTGACCCCTGGACCAGAGCACGCCAGGCCCTCCTATCTTCCACTGCCTCCCGCAGTTTGGTCAGACTCATGTTTGTAGCTTCGAGAACACTATCCAACCATCTCGTCCTCCGTCGTCCCCTTCTCCTTGTGCCCTCCATCTTTCCCAACATCAGGGTCTTTTCCAGGGAGTCTTCTCTTCTCATGAGGTGGCCAAAGTATTGGAGCCTCAGCTTCAGGATCTGTCCTTCCAGTGAGCACTCAGGGCTGATTTCCTTCAGAATGGATAGGTTGGATCTTCTTGCAGTCCATGGGACTCTCCAGAGTCTCCTCCAACACCATATTTCAAAAGCATCCATTCTTTGGCGATCAGCCTTCTTTATGGTCCAGCTCTCACTTCCATACATCACTACTGGGAAAACCATGGTTTTAACTATACGGACCTAAAATCTGTAAATAAAACCCTTAATTCTACCAGGTTGGCTCAGTGCACGATTGCACTGCTTTGCTCTGAAAGCTGGCTTCACGCCTCCTAATGCAAACGTCTAATTTGCTGTGTTTACAAATGCTAACTTGATGATATGCCCTAGATGGATTGGGTTTCAGTCTGAACCTAGAACTCCCCCCCCATAAAGGATGGAAGAATATTTAAAGATATTTCTAGGCACCCTGTCTTAAAAATTAACAACAATTCCATTTTCTCAAGCAAACTTAATCAGTGTATCGGGGATTTTGCTTGGTTTTAAGAAAATGAAATGGGTGTTCGTTTCTGGGAAGGCGAGAGACTTTCGCAATGCCCAGTGGAGTCTTCTCAAGCAACACACACGCAGTTTGAAACTTTTCGCTTCCTCCTGCAAGGCTGTCTGGGTAGCAGCTGTTTGATCGCACTCAGTTTTGTAAGTGTGCGGTCTCCATGGAGACAAGCGAATTTGTCTCGAGTTTCCACTTACTGTCACACAGCTCAGAGGAGTCCGATTTGGTCCCTGCAGTAATGACAGAATGCCCATTCCCCGGGCAGATTGGCATCGCTCTTCTTCGTCAATGCTGCCAGTCTGATCTCTTGGAAGGGCCTGTCTTGAGGCCAGAATCCTCACGCTCTTCAAGCTTCAAGAAAGGAGATTCCAACTCAATGCCAAGAAGAACTTTCTGGCAGCAAGAGCTGTTTGACAGGGGAATGGACTCCCACGAGAGGCGGTGTAGTCTCCTTCCGTGGAAGTCCTTTTTTGGGGAAATAATTTGTATTTGGTTTTGCAAGTGTAGAGTTATAACAAATGCAAAATGCATATCCATATTTGGAGATTTCTCCGAATCTCTAGACTTCACACCTTCCCCTCCATGGGTCCTATTATAAACTTTTTCTACTGCATATTATTTCATCACCCAAATTTTACGTCTCTCCATTTTATCCGTAGTATCTTCTACGTTACAAGTGTTACTGCAACCCTCCTGGTGTTTTCATCTTCTTACAGTGGTCTCTCAAGTAAGTTATAATTTTTTCCGATTCTTTACAGTCATACCTCGGGACGAAGACGCTTCAGGTTAAGCATTTTCGGGTTGTGTTCTGCGGCGACACGGAAGTAACGGAACGCATTACTTCCAGGCTTCGTCGCTTGCGCATGCGCAGATGCTCAGAATGACATCACACGCATGCGTGGAAGCGGCGACCCGCGACCCGCGCATGTGCAGACATGCAGTCGCGTGTTACGTTCGCTTCAGGACACAAACGGGGCTCCGGAACGGATACCATTCGCATCCAGAGCTACCACTCTATTGATGTTTTGGTCTTCTTGGTTCCTGAGTTTTCCAGTCAGTTTTGCCATTTCAGCTTAGTCCAACAGCTTAGTTTGCCATTCTTCTCTTGTAGGGACTTTGTCTTCTTTCCATCTCTGGGCTAGTAACATCCGTCTGGGTGTCGCTGCATACATAAAAAGTCTTTTCTGCTTCTTTGGGATCTTGGTAACTTGAATTCCTAGTAAAGAAGCTTCTGGTTTTTTTTAACAAAAGTTATTTTAAAGATTTTTTTCCAATTCATTATATATCATTTCCCAGAATGCTTTTGTTACCTTACACGTCCACCACATATGATAAAAGGTGCCTTCTTTGGAAGTTTTAAAGCAGCTTCAGCTGAAATCCCTGCCTTGCAGGGGGTCGGTCTCTTCCTGACAGTAAGAGCTGTTTGACAGTGGGATTTGCTGCCAAGGAGTGTGGTGGAGTCTCCTACTTTGGAGGTCTTTAAGCAGAGGCTTGACAACCATATGTCAGGAGTGCTCTGATGGTGTTTCCTGCTTGGCAGGGGGTTGGACTCGATGGCCCTTGGGGTCTCTTCCAACTCTAGGATTCTATGATTCTATGACCCTTGGGATCCCTTCCAACTCTGCAATTCCATGGTTCTAACCCTTTGCCGAGGCCTGCACCTTTTCTCACTGCTCACTGGGGTCACGAAGAGGCAGACATAACTAAACGACTAAACAACAAGTTGCTTTGGGAGACGACAATCAGGCATAGCCCAGTTCTGTGAAGCTTGGAGGTGGGGTGTGAGGCATCTGGGCTTTAGCAGTACAGTGGTACCTCGGGTTAAGAACTTAATTCGTTCTGGAGGTCCGTTCTTAACCTGAAACTGGTCTTATCCTGAGGTACCACTTTAGCTAATGGGGCCTCCCGCTGCCGCCGCACCGCCAGAGCACGATTTCTGTCCTCATCCTGAAGCAAAGTTCTTAACCTGAGGTACTATTTCTGTTGAAGCCAAGCCCTGGGTCCATGGCTTGCCTGAACCAAGGGAATCCTCCTGCCACCAAGTTGGGAGAGACCCCCTTCTTTCATCACTGAATGGCCACATCCTGAGAGCGATGGCGGCTGTGCTACTGCTTCTAAGTCCAGCTCAGCTTCAGCCCCCCCATGCCGCCTTCTAGAACCCACCGCTCTCAACCGACTCTCACCTGCCCCCCCTTCAAACTCCCTTTCCAAGCCTCCTTCCATCTTCCGTCTCCACCAGAATACCTCTCTCTCTCTCTCTCTCTCTTCCCCCTCCCTCCCTGCTTGACATTCCCTTTGGAATTGTAATAGCATCACCTCCATTGCCATATTGCAGAAACAGGGGAAGAGGGGGCTGATGGGGAAATGTCCAGGAATCCCAAAGTCTAAACTCAGAGACTCTGGCTTATGTCTCGCAGGAGGACTCAGGATCTACCCTGAACCTCAACCATTCTCTGTTCCCTCCCTGTGTCATACTAAAGATTGCAAGCTCCTCGGGGCAGGGCCTTTAGATCAAGGTTCTAGTTACAGGTAGGTAGCAGTGCTGGTCTGCTGTAGTCAAAAAAATATATTAAAAAATCCTTCCAGTAGCACCTTAGAGACCAACTAAGTTTGTTATTGGTATGAGCTTTCGTGTGCACGCACAGTTCTTCAGATATCTGAAGGTATCTTCAGATATCTGAAGGTATCTGAAGAAGTATGTATGCACACCATCTGTTGTAAACAAAAATTGCCCTTTTCCCTTATGGGGTATCCAAGAGCCCATATAGAGTCCTTACATAGGTTCCCTATTGGTAGGAGAGAATAACAGAGGCCAACCAGAGAATATTGAGAAGCAAAGCAGCTAGTAAGCTTGATCTTTACTGAACTGTTGCAACAGGGTGCTTCCCTCACCCGCAGGAGAGAGGACGTGGGTGGCGCTGTGGGTTAAACCACAGAGCCTAGGACTTGCTGATCAGAAGGTCGGCGGTTCGAATCCCCGCGACGGGGTGAGCTCCCGTTGCTCGGTCCCTGCTCCTGCCAACCTAGCAGTTCGAAAGCACGTCAAAGTGCAAGTAGATAAATAGGTATTGCTTCAGCAGGAAGGTAAACAGCGTTTCCGTGCGCTGCTCTGGTTCGCCAGAAGCGGCGTAGTCATGCTGGCCACATGACCCGGAAGCTGTACGCTGTCTCCCTCGGCCTGTAAAGCGAGATGAGCGCTGCAACCCCAGAGTCGGTCATGACTGGACCTAATGGTCAGGGGTCCCTTTACCTTTACCTTTATTGCATAGGTCAATGAGACGCTGGATGGAACCATAAAGGTCCTTGTGTGGCTGCAGTGACTGCTTTGGGCTAGGCAGAATTCCAGGTCTCTTTTTCCCCACAAGTTTCCCCCAACATTTCTGTAGTGGAGACGTTGGCTACCCCTCTGCTCACTGGGTGGTGAAAACCCGCAGCTCTGTATCATATTTTTTTGAAGTGTGGCAGCCTCAGCAGCCTCAGTATAGGGCTGGGCAGGAGGGAGGGAGGATGAAACCTGCCTGTGCCAGAAATAAATAAACAAACTGCTCTGCCCTGAATGAAGGAGCTCCAGGATTTAATCTGACAGACGCGGAGACGCTTCATTTGAGACAGAAGGGCAGAGGCCTGGTGACTGGCAGGCATCTGGAATAATGGCTCTCGGTTTTGTCATAACATTGCAAGATCATCCGAGGAGCAGCCAGGACCAGGCATCTCGGCACCCGCTCTGGGTCTGTTTCGCTCGCTGTAAAAAGCCGTCGGCTCAGGGAGGAAGGAAAGGAGCCCAGGGCTGGGGGCGGGCGGGAGAGATTTATGCCTCTCATCTCTGACTCAGTTTTAGACTCCTGCAGGTCTTAAAAATGGGACACGGGTGGCGCTGTGGGTAAAACCTCAGTGCCTAGGACTTGCCGATCGTATGGTCGGTGGTTCGAATCCCCGCGGCGGGGTGAGCTCCCGTCGTTCGGTCCCAGCTCCTGCCCACCTAGCAGTTCGAAAGCACCCCTAAGTGCAAGTAGATAAAATAGGGACCGCTTTATAGCGGGAAGGTAAACGGCGTTTCTGTGTGCTGCGCTGGTGCTGGCTCGCCAGAGCAGCTTCGTCACGCTGCCCACGTGACCCGGAAGTGTCTTCGGACGGTGCCGGCTCCCGGCCTCTTGAGCGAGATGAGCGCGCAACCCTAGAGTCGGTCACGACTAGCCCGTACGGGCAGGGGTACCTTTACCTTTACCTTTAGGTCTTTAAAAGCTTCTAACGCTGCTTGTGGGTTTGTCCCGGGGCTTCAGCTGTAGGATGGTAGAATCATGAGATCATAAAACATTGGAGTTGGAAAGGACCACAGCTAATAAAAGGCCATGTGACCTCTGTTTGGAAACATCCAAAGAAGGAGATCCCACTACCTCCCAGGGAAGTCTGTTCCACTGTCAAACACCTCTTCCCACCAGAAAGTTCTTCCTGATATTTCGTTAAAGTGTCTCTTTTCTTGTCATTCGAATCCATTGGTTCAGGTCCATCTTCTGTGTGATGGCCCTTCAGATCTTTGAAAGTGGCAGAAGTTGGTCCGACCGTCGAGAAAACAGTTTCTGCATGTGCTGTAGAGAGGGCAAGTGTGGCTCGTCCACCTGGGAAAGGAGCCCATCTAGGTGATGGAAAACTGTGATCCCAAACGTCCGCTGCCTTGCAAGACATCTTCAAGATAATAATAATAATAATAATAATAATAATAATAATAATAATAGTAATGCCTTTATTGTCAATGTACAACCTGTGTACAATGAAATTAAACAAGCCAAACACTCAATCTCATTGCACTCTGTGCTTATCACACCACACACTACCTCACAAGTCAGTTGCGCTATGTTATTTTCTGTTCAACAGCCTAACAGCCCACGGATAGAAGCTATTTTTTAGGCTGTTGGTATGGCTGATTATACTTCTATATCTCCTGCCCGAGGGTAGAAGATTAAAGAGGTGCTGGCCGGGGTGTGAGTCATCCCTGAGAATTTTTTCACGCTCTCCTAAGGCACCGATCCCTTGCGATGTCATCTAGCCGACTCAAAGGACAGCCCACAATATCCTGTGCTGTATTCACCACCCTATGTAGGGACTTTCTGTCCGTGGCTGTCAGGCCAACATACCACACTGTGATACAATATGAAAGGACACTTTCTATTGTGGACAGGTAAAAGGAGTTCATCAGTTGTTGTTTAACATTATTCTTTCGCAAGACCCCGAGGAAATGAAGTCTCTGTTGGGCCTTTCTGACCACCTGAGCTATGCTGATTTTTCAAGTGAGTGTTGGGATACTGCCAGGGAGATAAAGTCCATCATGGCCCCCAAGCTCCTGCTGGACGATCCATCGATCTCCCGTAGTCACGCAGTATGAGCGATTAGCGACACGAGTTTCCTGAAAATACCATGCCACATTCCAGGGCTCGTGCACACTCTTATCAGCAGATAATGCACAGCCAGAAGTCGCACTCAGGAGAGCATTATTTACAAGCTTTTATTCAGCGTTGATCAGAACAAAGAAAGACACGACTGCCTGCGACAGTGTCTTCGACAGAGAGAGAGAGACAAAAGCAAAAAGGCCCACTAAGGTAAATTCCCAGGAGAAGAAAAGGCTAAGTTGTAAACAAATCCAGATTGAAGTCCCCTAAAACAGTTCGATGGCGCCTTGTAAACCTCCTTCTGGCAACTCCTGTAGCCAAGATTCCACCTAAACATTAGGAAGAACTTCCTGACAGTAAGAGCTGTTTGACAGTGGAATTTGCTGCCAAGGAGTGTGGTGGAGTCTCCTTCTTTGGAGGTCTTTAAGCAGAGGCTTGACAACCATATGTCAGGAGTGCTCTGATGGTGTTTCCTGCTTGGCAGGGGGTTGGACTCGATGGCCCTTGTGGTCTCTTCCAACTCTATGATTCTATGATTCTATGATTCAAGCCGGTGCCAGATGTCTTGCTCTGCTTTCCTTCGGACAACCTCAGTGGGGCCGAGAGGGGAGTCTCAATGTCTGGGCAACCAGGACCCCAGACACACTGCCCAAGCCATATTCTCTTTGTTGTTGTTTAGTTGTTCAGTCATGTCCGACTCTTCGTGACCCCCTGGACCAGAGCACGCCAGGCATTCCTGTCTTCCACTGCCTCCCGCAGTTTGGTCAAACTCATGCTGGTAGCTTTGAGAACACTGTCCCACCATCTCGTCCTCTGTCGTCCCCTTCTCCTTGTGCCCTCCATCTTTCCCAGCATCAGGGTCTTTTCCAGGGAGTCTTCTCTTCTCCTGAGGTGGCCAAAGTCTTGGAGCCTCAGCTTCAGGATCTGTCCTTCCAGTGAGCACTCAGGGCTGATTTCCTTCAGAATGGAGAGGTTTGATCTTCTTGCAGTCTATGGGACTCTCAAGGGTCTCCTCCAGCACCAGAATTCAAAAGCATCCATTCTTCGGCGATCAGCCTTCTTTATGGTCTTGCTTTCACTTCCATACATCACTACTGGGAAAACCATAGCTTTTACTATACGGAATTTGTCTTCAAGGTGATGTCTCTGCTTTTTAAGATGCTGTCTAGGTTTGTCTTTAGTAACAGACAAATGCCAACAACTATATATATAAACACTCACATATAATATAAATGCTCACACACAACATGAGCAAAAAGTATCTGCAAGCACTGCTGAGAATTTGTCCAGAAAAAGAGAGGAGGCGGTGTTTTGCTTTTTTGACCTCGGATTCCGCTGTAAAATGCTTCCGCAAACAGCGAGTCAAATCGGTTCTCCCCCAATGCTGTTTTTGTCAGAAAGGCTGTCCAACTTTCCCATTGCTTTGGGAAATAAGTGTCGGCTGGAATTGGACGCAGACTGAAACAGCCCCAATCAGTCGCACTCTGGCTGTTTTCGATGCTGGGATAGCCTTGAACCTCGCTCTCCTCCCTCTCTGCTAGATTTTGGGTTAGCTGTCTGACTGCTGAGAGATAAGCCATTATGGGCTGAACCTGCAAATGAATTGATCATCTCCCTATGATCTGTGGCCACATTCCCCTGGCATGGGGGGGGGGGACGGGGACGGGACACAAAGAATCCAACAAAGGATCAGAGCAGAGCGAGAGAGCGTCAGAATTTGCAGGATAATTGTATGGATTCTTTTAAAAAAGGAAAGGGAAATATTTTTGACAGCTGTAGTTTAGTCATCCTTCTTCCCGGAGCCAGATGGAACCTTGCTATGCAGTCTAATTTCTTTACATTTCACAGAGCCAGAGTGAACGTATTTGCAAACATTTGGAATTTCCTAATTTCACCACTTTGCATGCTAAATGCGACTTTTCCCACCACCACCACTTTGAACACTCGAAATTGGCGTTTGGGTTGTTAAAAAATTTAAAGAAGGGCTGTGGAACAATGTGGCATCACTTAAGAAAAGAAGAAATCTGTTTTCTATATAAACATATAAGATGCAGGAGGTTATCACGGGGAGTCTTTTGTGGGCAAGAGGGATTGGGACCTAAGGAAGAGAGGAGTCCCATACAGCTGCTGCCAGCCAGAGCCAATAGGCCTCATTCATCCTGAAGCAGCTTCTGCATACTCTGCAAGTGAGCCTTACACTGCCTACTCAGAAGTAAGTCCCATTGAGTTCAATAGGATTTACTCTGGTATGTCCCTGATCATTCTCACAGTTTCCATTCTCCTCCTTCTTCACCTTTTCCCCTGACTACAGCTAAAATTTCATTTCGTTCCATTTATATGTGGAAAATGTTGATCCTTTCCCTTTGCAACAATCCTGCGAGTTAGGTGAGGTGGGGAGGTTGCGATTGGCTCAAGGTTTCCCTATTTCACTTGAGAAATCTTGGAGGGAGGGTATGTTTCTAGTGGCCCTCTTGATAACATTTGGGTATCCCCAAGGGCAGGCATCTCCAAACTCATCCTTCCAGATGTTTGGGAACTACAATTCCCATCATCCCTGACCACTGGTCCTGTTAGCTAGGGATTATGGGAATTGTAGTCCCAAAACATCTGGAGGGCCGAGTTTGGGGATACCTGCTCAAGGGCAATACTTCCTGTCGCAGAAGCAGTGTCATTCCTTGGACCAGTGTGGAAGCCATGATTCTTCAACATCAGCTTCGTTGGACTGGTCATGTTGTTTGGATGCCCCTGATTATTGTCTTCCAAATCAACTCCTCTATTCCGAACTTAAAAATGGAAAGTGTAATGCTGATGGTCAACAAAAGAGGTTTGAAGACTCTCTCAAAGGAAATCTTAAAAAAATGTACTATGAACACCGACAACTGGGAAACACTGGTCTCCGAGTGCTCCAATTGGAGAGCAGCCTTTACCAAAGGCATCCTGGGCTTTGAAGACACTCGAACTCAGGACGCAAGGGAGAAACATGCTAAGAGGAAGGCACGCTTGGCAAACCCTCACCAGGATCAACTCCCACCCGGAAACCTATGTCCCCACTGTGGAAGGACATGTGGATCCAGAATTGGCCTCCACAGTCACTTATGGACTCACTGTTAAGACCATTTACAGATAGGTAGCCGTGTTGGTCTGCCATAGTCAAAATAACTTAGTTGGTCTTTAAGGTGCTACTGGAAGGATTTTTTTTTTTTGTTAAGACCATGTTCATGGAAGACAATGATCGCCAAAGAAAGAAGAAGACTTTCTGTCGCCACCTAGTGTCACATTTGTATTTTGCACTTTACAACACATTTAAAACGTTTTATTTGCAGCTGTGTAGATGAGTCCTAGGTCATAGAATCATCAAGTCGAACCCTCTGCAATGCAGGAATCAGCCCATGAATGACTCGGGCAAGGCTCTCTCGGTCCAGGAACGGCTATAGCTGCTGAGGCAGTTGCAGTTGACTTCCAGCCACGGAGGCCACCAGAGCTGTCAGTGACTGGATCCAGAAACACCCCCAAACTGGGGAGCTGCTCCTGCAGGGGGAGGGCAACCTGATGCAGAGAAGGCAGTGGGCATGACAGGGTTGGAGATGATGGGGATCTAATTTGGGACTTTCTGCATTCAGGCAAGGCCTGTGACCATTCCAAAGCTGTCCCTCTGCTTCTGAACTTGAGCTATATGTTCAGTCATTTTGGACTCACAGCTGTCCATGGAGGCACAGGTCAAATCTGTGTCCAGGGCAGCTGTTTACCAGCTCCATCTGGTACGCAGGCTGAGACCCTCCCTGCCTGTGGACTGCCTCACCAGAGTGGTGCATGCTCTGGTTATCTCCCGCTTGAATTACTGCAATGCGCTCTACGTGGGGCTACCTTTGAAGGTGACCCGGAAACTACAACTAGTCCAGAACGCGGCAGCTAGACTGGTGACTGGGAGCGGCTGCCGAGACCATATAACACCGGTCTTGAAAGACCTACATTGGCTCTCAGTACGTTTCCGAGCACAATTCAAAGTGTTGGTGCTGACCTTTAAAGCCCTAAACAGCCTTGGTTCAGTATATCTGAAGGAGCGTCTCCACCCCCATCGTTCTGCCCTGACACTGATGTCCAGCACTGAGGGCCTTCTGGCGGTTGCCTCACTGCGAGAAGCGAGGTTACAGGGAACCAGGCAGAGGGCCTTCTCGGTGGTGGCGCCCTCCCTGTGGAACGCCCTCCCACCAGATGTCAAAGAGAACAACAACTATCAGGCTTTTAGAAGACATCTGAAGGCAGCCCTGTTTCGGGAAGCTTTTAATGTTTGATGTATTATAGTATTTTAATATTCTTTTGGAAGCCGCCCAGAGTGGCCGGGGAAGCCCAGCCAGATGGGCGGGGTATAAATAATAAATTGTTGTTGTTGTTGTTGTTGTCATATGATAACCCTTTATGAGCAACCCCCCCATGTCTTTCCTGATTATGCAGCCTGAAGTGGTATCTCCCTCTTTTTGAGGGGTTGCGTTGAATATGAGTCCTACTCTGAGTAGAGACGTGGAATTTTAGAGGGACCACAAGAATCATCTAGTCCAGCCCCCGGCAATGTTTCACCCACAACCCTGAGATTAAGAGTCTTATGGAAACAGCAGGAACTTCCAACATTGGAAGAATGGCAGGTAAAGATGGTGGAATATGTAGAATTGGCAAAGCTGACGGGGAAGATCAGGAATCGGCGTGACGAACTGTTTCAAAAGGACTGGAGCAAATTTATATCTTATATGAAAGAAAATTGCAAACGTTTGAAAACGTCTGTAGGTTTGAGTTGAAATGTTTTTTAATGTGAATATAAGGAGCTGATTTACATATAATGAGGTGAAATGTTAAAGGAAGATAGAAAGTAAAAAGGGGATTATAGAGATGCTAAGAAGTAAAGATGTTTGGAAGTCAGAAAGAGGGAACAAAGGAGGTCGGTGCTCAGTTGAGCAATGTTTAAGGTTATTGTTGTAGGTAAAAAAAATGTGTTTATGTTAAATATGGAAAACTCAATAAAAATTATTATAAAAAAGAGAGATTCAGAGTCTTATTCAGTAGACTGAATTAACCCTCAGGACCCACTGAAATGGACAAACTTAGACCCATTATTTTCACTGGGTCTGCGGTGAGTAGGATTTGAGTCCACCCTTTTCTCCCTTTCCCTTCCAGTTAACCAACATTTTGTATTTTATTTTATTGTGTACCATATTTTTCGCTCTATAAGATGCACCAGACCACAAGACGCACCTAGTTTTTGGAGGAGGAAAACAAGAAAAAAAAATTCTGAATCTCAGAAGCCAGAACAGCAAGAGGGATTGCTGCGCAGCGAAAGCAGCAATCCCTCTTGCTGTTCTGGCTTCTGTGATAGCTGCACAGCCTGCATTCGCTCCATAAGACGCACACACATTTCCCCTTGCTTTTTAGGAGGGAAAAAGTGAGTCTTATAGAGCAAAAAATACGGCAATTATTAGCATTTGCTCGAGGGCTTTTGTGTGCACGTGTGTGCTTATAAATCTGAAAAGGGATTCATTTGCAAATATTTCTCAATTGAATATGAATATTTTGCAGACCCTTCGCTTTAAATTCTTACTGTGATTTTGTGTGTGTGCGAGAGAGAGCGCACACGTATAGATCCGGGGAAAAGGGGAATAATAAATCATTTGTAAGTGTCTCTCAGTTCAGAACACTGGACCTGATTTTTAAATCTCTGAAATGTCATGCAGAATCCCTCTGCACCAGGCTGGCTTGCTGGCGCTTCTTCCTCTCCTCTCGAATAAAAGAGAATCATTTTTAAAGGAAATCATATAAAAAATACACCTGGTTACTGTTACATAAGGATCTCCCCCCCCCCACTTCGCCTTAAAAAAAGAAAGTCTGAATTTCCTATTACTGCTAAACCTAGTACAACCCTTGTCTCACACAAAATGTTCTGTTTCTCTGTGCTCGGAACAGATTTCCCCACTGTTGGATACATGAAAACACCATCCCCTCCTAAAGGAGATACCAGATGGGAGATTTAATAAGCATGGATGCTGATTTTTTTTCATTGCCTGGAGTTTTGTGTGTGTGAGAGGGAGACAGAGAGTTTTTGCCACCAAATTCCATCTGAAATGGGAACATTTGAAGACTACAGAAAGAAGATCTGAGGAATTCTGAAAGGAAGCAAGAAAGTTTTAAGGATATCGTGAGGGTGCGGGGAGGAAACCCCATTGGTAGATCAGCTCAAAATGGAATTTTTACACCATGGTCTTGGATGTAACGCACCCAAATGCCTCCGAAAAACCCTTAGGGTGATGGTTCCCAGATTTTTTTGGGGGAGCCCATGTCCTCTGATGGCCAGCACCCCTTACCCTGCCCTACAAAGATCATTATTCAGAATAGTGGTTTGTGAGATCCGCTAGGAAGATAATAGCACAATAAGACTCAAAACTAAGGTAAAGGTAAAGGTACCCCTGCCCGAACGGGCCAGTCTTGACAGACTGTGGGGTTTGTGCGCCCATCTCACATCTATTGGCCGGGGGCCAGCGCTGTCCGGGGACACTTCCGGGTCACGTGGCCAGCGTGACATCGCTGCTCTGGCGAGCCAGAGCCGCACACGGAACGCCGTTTACCTTCCCGCTGGTAAGCGGTACCTATTTATCTACTTGCCCCCGGGGGTGCTTTCGAACTGCTAGGTGGGCAGGCGCTGGGACCGAGCAGCGGGAGCGCACCCCGCCGCGGGGATTCGAACCGCCGACCTTTCGATCGGCAAGCCCTAGGCGTTGAGGCTTTAGCCCACAGCGCCACCCGCGTAGGGTCAGTAAACTTTTTCAGCAGGGGGCCAGTCCACTGTCCCTCAGATCTTATGGGGGGCTGGACTATATTATGAAAAAATAAATGAACGAATTCCTATGACCCACAAATAACCCAGAGATGCATTTTAAATAAAAGGACACATTCTACTCATGCAAAAACACGCTGATTCCTGGACCGTCCACGGGCCAGATTTAGAAGGCGATTGGGCCAGATCCAGCCCCCGGAACTTAGTTTGCCTACCCATGCTCAAAACAGTAACAGTTAATTGCACATTTATTCAAAGTCCAATTAAAACTACAGAGGTACCTGGGTTACATAAGCGTCAGGTTACATACGCTTCAGGTTACAGACTCCGCTAACCCAGAAATAGTATCTCGGGTTAAGAACTTTGCTTCAGGATGAGAACAGAAATTGTGCTCTGGCGGCACGGTGGCAGCAGGATGCCCCATTAGCTAAAGTGGTGCTTCGGGTTAAGAACAGTTTCAGGTTAAGAACAGACCTCCAGAACGAATTAAGTACTTAACCCCAGGTACCACTGTATTTGGCTTCATGAATTCAACAAAATAGATCAACTTGATCCAAACTTGATTTCAAAGTCTAATAGTCATTGACTCCTCCAGTACCCCCTGGCTGCCCCCTCGCCTCTTGGCAGCTCACCACGTAATAGAAGAGTGACTAGTGGGGTGCCACATGGTTCTGTCTTGGGCCCGGTCTTATTCAACATCTTTAACATCGACTTGGATGATGGACTCAAGGGCATCCTGATCAAATCTGCAGATGACACCAAACTGGGAGGGGTGGCTAACACCCCAGAGGACAGGATCACACTTCAAAACGACCTTGACAGATTAGAGAACTGGGCCAAAACAAACAAGATGAATTTTAACAGGGAGAAAAGTAAAGTATTGCACTTGGGCAAAAAAAATGAGAGGCACAAATACAAGATGGGTGACACCTGGCTTGAGAGCAGTACATGTGAAAAGGATCTAGGAGTCTTGGTTGACCACAAACTTGACATGAGCCAACAGTGTGACGCGGCAGCTAAAAAAGCCGATGCAATTCTGGGCTGCATCAATAGGAGTATAGCATCTAGATCAAGGGAAGTAATAGTGCCACTGTATTCTGCTCTGGTCAGACCTCACCTGGAGTACTGTGTCCAGTTCTGGGCACCACAGTTCAAGAAGGACACTGACAAACTGGAACGTGTCCAGAGGAGGGCAACCAAAATGGTCAAAGGCCTGGAAACGATGCCTTATGAGGAACGGCTAAGGGAGCTGGGCATGTTTAGCCTGGAGAAGAGGAGGTTAAGGGGTGATATGATAGCCATGTTCAAATATATAAAAGGATGTCACATAGAGGAGGGAGAAAGGTTGTTTTCTGCTGCTCCAGAGAAGCGGACACGGAGCAATGGATCCAAACTACAAGAAAGAAGATTCCACCTAAACATTAGGAAGAACTTCCTGACAGTAAGAGTCCTATCGGTAGGAGAAAATAGCAGAGGCCAACTAGAGAATATTGAGAAGCAAAGAGGCTAGGCTGGTGACTGGGGGTGGCCGCCGAGACCACATATCACCAGTCCTGAAAGACCTACATTGACTCCCATTACATTTCTGAGCACAATTCAAAGTGTTGGTGCTGACCTTTAAAGCCCTAAACGGCCTCGGTCCTGTATATCTGAAGGAGCGTCTCCACCCCCATCATTCTGCTGGGTGACCTTGGGCCAGTCACCCTTCTCTGAAGTCTCTCAGCCCCACTCACCTCACAGAGTGTTTGTTGTGGGGGAGGAAGGGAAAGGAGATTGTTAGCCGCCTTGAGACTCCTTCGGGTAGTGATAAAGCGGGATATCAAGTCCAAACTCCTCCTCCTCCTCCTCCTCCTCCTCCTCCTCCCCTTCTTCTTCTTCTTCTTCTTCTTCTTCTTCTTCTTCTTCTTCTTTGTGGGATGTGAAACACAAGAGCAGTCAAGTACAACATTCCTAGAGTGAACATGTTTATACATGGGGAGAAATGTTTTTCCAGCCAGCAGGTAAACTTGTTTCCTTCTGGGCTGGGACAGACTTCTTCTGCATGTGACTAGAGGTGGGTGTGGCCTCACCTGTGCAGGTAACGAAAAAAGCACAGGGCAGGGCAGCCACCTCTCTCTCTATGACTACATGCATCGAAGAAGCAACATCTGCTTAGCCAAAGATGCTCTCTTGGCTTCTTTTTATACTTCTATAAGAGTATAAAAAGAGTTTACTCACTCACATTCTGTTCACAATTGGCTTCCAGCCAAGGGAGGACAGAGGGACTGTCTCTTTATGGGATAGTTTCCAGGTATATGTTACTTTTCTAAGCTAAGTCTGTCTTCTGGGATCCGATTGTGAACAGAATGTGAGTAAACTTTTTTTATACTTTTATAGAAGACTGTGTCAAGTCTTATCTTTTATGAGGGAATAAGGGGAAAATACCAGAACAGTTATTATAGAGGCTTTAGCGAGCCTGACCAAACGCATCCGCTGCAAGTTTAAAAAGGGGAATGTTACTCTGCTAAAATTGCGAACTTGTTAACACAAGTTGGAAAGGCTATAATCAAACAATATATCCTCTCTTGCATCCCTGAACATTCCCACATACAGTGGTGCCCCGCAAGACAAATGCCTCGCAAGACGGAAAACTCGCTAGACGAAAGAAACGAATCTCCTATGGGCTTGCTTTGCAAGACGAAAATGTCTTGTGAGTTCCTGCGGGGTTCCCCCCTTTTTCTAAGCCGCTAAGCCGCTTATCAGCTGATCCGATAAGCCGATAAGACGCTAAAAGCAGCTAAAAGCCGCTAATAGCACTAATAGCGCTAATCCGCTAATCCGTCAATGGGCTTGCTTCGCAAGACGAAAAAACCGCTAGACGAAGAGAATCACAGAACGGATTCTTTTTGTCTTGCGAGGCACCACTGTACTTCTTCTTCTTCCTGTTCCAACCTCCACAGCTGGAGGTAGCAATGGTTCTGAATTAGCAGCTGCTGGAAACCCCAGGAGGAGCTCTTGTGGTCAAGGGCTGCTTGCTGGTTTCCCAAGGCCATCTGACCAAACAGGCTGTTCTTATGTCCCTGCAAAGCATGGATGCTCTCCTGTTGGGCTACAGCGCTCCCCCAAACAAGCAAGCTGCCGGATAGGTCTAAAACAAGCCACACTGAGTTGCAGATTGCAATTATGGCATCTCCGATGAGCACCGTTCCCCCCTGAATCTCTCTGACAGGGCCAAGTGTCTCCTTATTACTTGCTTTCGCCACCCTGCCTCCAAAAATCACACCCGCAGCCAGAGCTTTCTCTTTGAGTTGGAGGAAGTGTCTTTCTCCCCGAAAGGGGCCATTGTGTCAGTGACAGGCCCTGCCCTGAGGCTGCGTGCCCAATGAGCAGAAAGTGACTCTGAAGGATGAGCTGCAAGCAGCACTGTTGGTGGTGTCCTCAGCACAAATCTCATTGCTGTGTGAAAGGGAGGAGGAGGCAAAGGAAGAAGAGGTGCAAAGGAGCTGAGGGAGCCGGGGCTCACAAATAGAGAAAGGCAGGAAAGGCAGGAAACTGAGTCAGGCCAGTTGTCCATCGAACTCAGGATTGCTGCAGCGAGGCTCCTTACGGGGTCCTTGCCGCGGGATCACATTCATCCAGTGCTTTACCAACTGCACTGGCTCCCGGTGGAGTACAGGGTCAGGTTTAAGGTGCTGGTTTTGACCTTTAAAGCCCTATGCGGCCTAGGACCCTTGTACCTATGGGACCGCCTCTCCTGGTTTTGCCCTGCGGAGGACCTTAAGGTCCACAAATGACAACACTTTGGAGGTCCCAAGTCGCAAGGTGGTTAGATTAGTTTCAACTAGGGCCAGGGCCTTTTCAGCACTGGACCCGACTTGGTGGAACGCTCTGTCACAAGAGATTAGGGCCCTGCGGGACTTGACATCTTTCTGCAGGGTCTGCAAGACAGAGCTGTTCCACCAGGCTTTTGGTTTGGACTCGGTCTGAGCCTTATGTTTCCCTCCCCTTATGGTCTTCATTTGTTGGCTATTTTAAAATGAGGAAGCATTTTAAATTGCAATTTAACCTGTATTTTAAATTGTTCCCCCCTTTCTCCCCCCCATTATGTTTTTACTGTGATATTTTTATTGGTGTTAGCCACCCTGAGCCTGGGTCTGGCCGGGGAGGGCGGGGTATAAATAAAATTTATTATTATTCTTTATTACACTGACTCAGGGTTTCATGCAGGGCACATTCCCTGCTGGAGAGGCAGGTATTTGAACGTGGGTCCTTCTGCATGCATAGCAGGTGTCCTCCCATTGACCTACAGCCCTTGGAGGCTGTTAAAGTAGTTCTATCAGTCCACAGGGGGCCTCTTCAGAAGCTGATGGCATGAGCTCAGTTGACTAAATGACACCTGGACAGTTAAGTCCAGTCAAAGGCAACTACGGAGTTGCGGTGCTCAACTCGCTTTCAGGCCGAGGGAAGCTGGCGTTTGTCCATAGACAGCTTTCCGGGTCATGTGGCCAGCAGGACTAAATTGCTTCGGGCGCAACGGGACACTGTGATGGAAACCAAGAGCACACAGAAACGCCACTTACCTTCCCGCCACAGTGGTACCTGTTTATCTACTTGCACTGGCATGCTTTCAAACTGCTAGGTTTGCAGGAGCTGGGACAGAGCAATGGGAGCTCACCCCGTCGCGGGGATTCGAACCGCCGACCTTCTGATTGGCAAGCCCAAGAGGTTCAGTGGGGTAGACCACATCGCCACCCGCTGTCAGCTCCTGGAGTCAGGAATAGGCCAACAACCATTCTCAAGATGCCAACGAAGTTAAACTCTTTATTCAAAGTAACTGAAACAGCTCAGGCTTACTGATCCCAGCAACCCTTCCCAGTAGGGCTTGCCCCAATGAGGCAGTTGTGTAGACTGAAGGTCTTCCCACTGCTCTGTAAGACTCCCCTGCAGTTCCTTCCCTGGCAAGCTGAGGCTCCATCGTCTTGTCTCTCTCTGCTCTGCGCTCTTCATTCCTCTCTGAGATCTTGGGAGACCAGAGGGAGGGGAGCTTGTTGCAGCAGGATGGGGAGACCCCTACAACTCTTCACCAGCCTGACTCATCCCTGCCTTCTGCCCCACCCCAAACCCGCCTCTCCTGCTTCAACATCTGATTCTGGACTGCTCTCTGCCCCAGCCTCTTCCTGCTCACTAAACCCTGTTGCTTCTTCAGCTTCAAACATCTCCTCCTCCCAGTCTTCTCCCTTGTGATCACTGATCCTCACCCACCACCAACCCCTGGGCTGTGAGCCTTCTTCCCTTGCGGGTTCCCTTCTGGGTTCTCCAACTGATGCCTCCCACTGCTCCTTTGCATGCAGCCGGTCTATGACATTGATGCAACATCTAAAGGCTTCTATAGCACAGCTCTTCTATTCTAGGACTCTGGGGTTCTGGAGCAAGGCCTCTTGCCTTCTTTAGCTGATCTTCCTCCCATCTCCTCCTTTAGCCAGAACACTCTGGGAGCCATGCCCACCTTGCCAACGAGAAACAGGTGCCCTGCAAAATCTCACAACAAATCTGGTGAGATCTTGGCAGAATCCACCAGCGCTGCTGCTGCTCTGGCAGGGATGCTTGGGCAGCGGGGCAGAGTGGCACCTCCCTGTTTTGCCTCGGGTAGCAAAACTGGACATGTTGCTCCTGCTGGGAGTGCATGGCCTTCTGTTGTTGTTTAGTCATTTAGTCCTGTCCGACTCTTCGTGACCCCCCTGGACCCCACCAGGCACTCCTGTCTTCCACTGCCTCCCACAGTTGAGTCAAACTCATGTTGGTTTCTTCAAGAACACTGTCCCACCATCTCGTCCTCTGTTGTCCCCTTCTCCTTGTGCCCTCCATCTTTCCCAACATCAGGGTCTTTTCCAGGGAGTCTTCTCTTCTCATGAGGTGGCCAAAGTACTGGAGCCTCAGCTTCAGGATCTGTCCTTCCAGTGAGCACTCAGGGCTGATTTCCTTCAGAATGCAGAGGTTTGATCTTCTTGCAGTCCATGGGACTCTCCAGAGTCTCCTCCAGCACCAGAATTCAAAAGCATCAATTCTTCGGCGATCAGCCTTCTTTATGGTCCAGCTCTCACTTCCATACATCACTACTGGGAAAACCATAGCTTTACCTATACGGGCCTTTGTTGGCAAGGTAATGTCTCTGCTTTTTAAGATGCTGTACCTCCAGTCAACAGTTCGAGATTTGCTTCCTACAGCTAGCCCACGTCACCGGATGACGTAACGTTCTGGCGTTATGAAACAAACGCCTGCAGTGCGTAGGGATGAAGGGCATGTGGCTCCCCCCCCACGCCAGCGGATGGCACTGATCTTTAGTCCCCCCACCGGTGTGAGATAAATCCATTTTGGGGGTGTTGCCCGAGGACCATTGTTAACCACTACCCCCCTCCTGATAAATCTGCACAAAACTACTGCATCATTTTAACTTTGGAGTAGGGGGCGGTCGGGGGGGGGGGAGAGAGTGCCTTCTTATGTTTTGGTCCATTTATTTGTCTCCTCTGACAAAATCACAGCCTCGGAGATTGCAGCTAACCCCCTAATAAGTGAGGAAAACGCTCTCCGTCCACCGCCCCATTCTCTCCCCCCCCCCAAACCGGCTGCTGTTATCTCGGCATGAAACTGGAAATTGGAGGCACGATTGACCCAGTAATTGTCTAAATCAGCGCAGCTCTAATTTAGTGGAATATGGTTTGAGCTGCTAAAATGCAGCCCCTACTGTGCGGGAGATGGAGCCTGCCACCAGGGTTTCCGCAGGCTGAGAACATTTGCTTAAATGGCGTCGTCTGGCTGCAAGGCGCTGGAGGGGCCTGGGCGTACCACAGGGAGCGCTTAACCCTCGGAGGCGGAAATTAGGTCACCGAAGAACCAAAGCTTCCAGCGACAACTGGAGAAGGGGAGGCGAAGAAAGTTAACTTTCTGCAAAGGAGGAAGGAGAGGCGAGGCTCAGCGCTGCAGTCGGGAACTGCCTTGCACACTTGAAGCGCACAAAGCCCCCCCCCAAAAAAAATTGTGGGGACCTTCGTTGGCATCCGTCATGGTACTGGAGTTCCAGGAACCCTTGGCCAACAGCAGGCCTCAGGATTCTTTGGGGACTAGTCCTGTGCTTTAAATACTGTAACTTCTGTGCATGAGGCCTAAGAGATCTGAGGCCCAAGGGGAATGCTACAGATAGAGGGATGCGCTTCTGATTTTCTGCAGGATAAGAGCATAAGAAGAGCTCTTCTGGACCAGGCGCATCAGGGCGGTTCACAAAGAAAGGTCACAATTGTTGTTGTTTAGTTGTTTAGTCGTGTCCGACTCTTCGTGACCCCATGGACCAGAGCACGCCAGGCACTCCTGTCTTCCACTGCCTCCCGCAGTTTGGTCAAACTCATGTTGGCTTCGAGAACACTGTCCCACCACCTCGTCCTCTGTCGTCCCCTTCTCCTTGTGCCCTCCATCTTTCCCAACATCAATGTCTTTTCCCGGGAGTCTTCTCTTCTCCTGAGGTGGCCAAAGTCTTGGAGCCTCAGCTTCAGGATCTGTCCTTCCAGTGAGCACTCCGGGCTGATTTCCTTCAGAATGGAGAGGTTTGATCTTCTTGCAGTCCATGGGACTCTCAAGAGTCTCCTCCAGCACCAGAATTCAAAAGCATCAATTCTTTGGCGATCAGCCTTCTTTATGGTCCAGCTCTCACTTCCATACATCACTACTGGGAAAACCATAGCTTTTACTATACGGACCTTTGTTGGCATCACAATATATAACAACAAAATAACACCCCCCACCCAAAGAGCCACATTTTAAAGAGTATACAGGGGTGCCCACATTTTTTTCCAAAGAGTGCTAGATTTGATGAAGTGAACATGCCTGAGGGCCAACCAAAGATCAAAGTTGTTGAATTTTGTAAAGGATTTTTTTTTACAATTTTACTCCAAATTTGTTAAGATTTTTTTAAATCGACCAGCGAGCCGAATATTAGGCCCCCCCAAAAGGACTTAAGGACTTTGGACATGCCTGGTATAGTATATTGACCAGGTCAAGGGAAGGCCTGGTTGAAAAGCAACGTTTTTGCCTGGCACCTAAAGGTATATAATGAAGGCACCAGGTGAACTTCCCTGGGTTAGAGCCATTCCACAGATGGGGAGCCACTGCAGAGAAGGCCCTGTTCTCGTCGCGTTGCCACCCTCCGCACCTCTTGAGGAGGAGGCACATGAAGGAGGGCCTCAGAAGATGATCTCAGGGTCCGGGTAGGCTCATATGGAAAGAGGTGGTCTTTGAGGTACTGCGATCCTGAGCCATTTAAGGCTTTATAGGTCAAAACCAGCACTTTGAATTGGGCCCAGAAACTAATTGGTAGCCAGTGCAGTTGGACAAGGACTGGTGTAATACGCTCAAATTGTCTTGCTCCAGTGAGCAACCTGGCCACTGAATTTCCAAACCGTCTTCAGAGACGGCCCTACATATAACAGATTGCAGTAATCTAACCTTGAGGTTACCATGAGACTCTTCATCTTAGGGTTGTGGGTTCACGCCACAGATTGGGCAAAAGATGGCAGGGGGTTGGACCAGATGTGGTCCCTTCCAACTCTTCCGTTCCAGGATTCTAGGGTTTTAGTCTAGCATCCTGTTCCCCCAGTGGGAAACTGGCAAGTAGAACCAAAACACAAGAGACCTCTCCCTTTATGCGGCTTCCATCAACTGGTCTTTGAAGCATCTCTGCCTCTCACTGTGGAGACAGAACAGAGAGCCTTCATGGCTAGCAGCCTTGGAGAACCTTCACTTCCACAAATTTGTCTCACCCTCTTTTAAAGCCATTGAGGTTGGTGGCATCCATTGCTGCAGGGCTGAGTTCCACAGTTTATTTATGTGCTGTGTGAAGAAGTAGAATAGGCTGGTGACAGGAGTGAGTCAGCAGGAAATGACACCAAGGAAGCTGGAGTTAACTCTTTACTAGCAATTGTTGCTGTTGTTTAGTTGTCCGACTCTTCATGACCCCATGGACCAGAGCACACCAGACACTCCTGTCTTCCACTGCCTCCCACAGCTTGGTCAGACTCATGTTTGTAGCTTCGAGAACACTGTCCCACCATCTCATCCTCCTCTGTCATCCCCTTCTCCATGTGCCCTCTATCTTTCCCAACATCAGGGTCTTTTCCAGGGAGTCTTCTCTTCTCATGAGGTGGCCAAAGTCTTGGAGCCTCAGCTTCAGGATCTGTCCTTGCAGTGAGCACTCAAGGCTGATTTCCTTCAGAATGGAGAGGTTTGAGCTTCTTGCAGTCCATGGGACTCTCAATAACAGGATCTAAACAGGGGCGTCAGGCCCAATGAGCACAGCAACCCATCTTCATCAGATCTTGCTCCCATGAAGCAGTTGTAAAGGTCCCTGCCTCCCCATAGCTGACTATGTCTCCTCCTCTCCAGGGTGTTTTCCATGCAGTCGGAGACTGTGCCTGCTTGTCTGCCTTTGCTCCACCCGCTTCACACCTCTCCTGGTACTTGAAGACCAGGGGGAGGGGGGCTTGTTGCTGCAGGAGGGGAGACACTCTTCATCAGTTTGACCCATCTCTGCTTCTTGGCCTCCCTCCTCTCCTATTTCTGCTTCTGTTTCTGAACTTTCTCTGACACAGACTCTCCCCGCTCACTAAGCCCTGTTGCCCCTCAGCTTCTGACACCTCCTCCTCCCAGTCTTCTCCCTCTGACCACTCATTGCCATCCCACCATCCCTCCCCAGGCTGTGAGCCTTCTTCCCTTGGGGGTTCCCCAGCTGGTTACTTCCACTATTCCTCTGCATCCCACTGGTCCATGACAGCTGGTTTCTGCACACTGCACACCCCTGTCTCTATTCTTCATCCATGCAAGCAATAAATATTATCAAGGTCTTGTTCTGGGGAAGCAGAAATTGCACAAGGTGGAAATCCAAGGCAGGGCATAGGAGGGAGTTTGGCTTGGGGAGAGTCCCAAGGCCCAAGTGGAAAGGCATGGGGGCACATTTGACACCTTCCCTGGACCTGATTGGCTCCCCATCCCTGACATAACTTGTACTTGTTAGGATATAGTTCTGTTCCACCTTAAATGGTCAGGCATGATTGTTGTGTGTCACATGCCTGTTTACTTCCTGCTCACTGGGAGTAAGACAGCATCTTAAAAAGTAGAGACATCACCTTGCTAACAAAGGTCCGTATAGTAAAAGCTATGGTTTTCCCAGTAGTGATGTATGGAAGTGAGAGCTGGACCATAAAGAAGGCTGATCGCCAAAGAATTGATGCTTTTGAATTCTGGTGCTGGAGGAGACTCTTGAGAGTCCCATGGACTGTAAGAAGATCAAACCTCTCCATTCTGAAGGAAATCAGCCCTGAGTGCTCACTGGAAGGACAGATCCTGAAGCTGAGGCTCCAAGACGTTGGCCACCTCATAGGAAGAGAAGACTCTCTGGAAAAGACCCTGATGTTGGGAAAGATTGAGGGCACAAGGAGAAGGGGACGACAGAGGACGAGATGGTTGGACAGTGTTCTTGAAGCTACCAGCATGAGTTTGACCAAACTGCGGGAGGCAGTGGAAGACAGAAGTGCCTGGCGTGCTCTCGTCCAGGGGGGTCATGAAGAGTCAGACACGACTAAACGACTAAACAACAACAACACTGGGAGTTTCTGTTTTTCTATATAGCTTTTGTTCTGGCTGCTTTTTCCTGGACACGGATGCATGCAGTCATGTTTTCCCTTTGTTTTGATCTACGTTGAATAAAGCTGTAAATATGCTCTCCTGGCTGAATCTTCCTTTGTGGAAACTTTGCAGAAAGGGTGCGCATGAGTCTTGGAATGTGTCTGAGGCTCATGTCACTAATTGACTGATGCTGGTTTACGGGAGACTGGAGATCGTCTGGAGTCGACATGGAGGCCTGACTGATGTCTCCGTCTCCGTGACAGTATCCCAACAGTACTGACCGCTGAAGGAGAGCCTTCAGGATCTCTGTCAGACCCCTATGGCCTGGCTGCGCAATCTGACAGACACCTGCCCGCTTGTGTGGAGAGCTCGGCACTGTTCTTTGTCCTGGATTTGTGATGTCATCACAACATTCACTTCCTACTGTCGGGTTTGCGTGTGCACACACGGTCAGGGAATTGTCTGAAGATGAGGACTGGGGAAGGCACTTTATGGCTGACCAGCCGCCATTGTCCACAGCATGTTCAGAAGCAGAGGGAGAGAGAGAGAATCTGAACAGCTTAGGGTGGAGTTACCCAGTTACGAGATAATGACAAGAGAACAGGAAGGGAGGGGGCAGCCAGTTGACACCTCACTTGAGAGAGTGGGGGACCCCCCCCCCAACCACGGACTCAGAGGTCCGAACGTATCAGAGAGCAAAGGAGTCAGAGGGAGGGAGGAAAATGGAGAATTTAGAGTAGCCAACTGCTCTCCTTGCGGAGAGCTGTGTATTTCTGCTCGCAACATGATGCTGTAATAAAGGGACTATAAATCTATCAACTGCTTGTTAATTCTTATCTGTGAAGTTACCAAAGGGAGGGGAGGACTCCCCACGCCTCTCTCTCTCTCTCTCTCTCTCTCTCTCTCTCTCTCTCTCTCTCACACACACACACACACACAAACTGTGTCTCATCAGGGAGGCAATCAAGTCTTCACCTGAACATGCTTTCAAAGTCTGTGTGCATCAAAATACGTTAACAGCGTAGTTTTGTAATTATGCTTTTTAAAGAAACAAAAAAACAGAGAGCGGGGGGGGGGGAGGAGACAGAATAGGGAGACATTGTCGCTCACCTTGAGGATGCCTGCATTTTAACACTGTGAGGGTCTTCACCGGGTGGGTCAGGAAAGCGGTTGATTCTTGGCAAGAGGAAGGGAAGCAAATGCACTCTCTGCTATTGTTTTATGAAAAAAAAAATTTTTTTGGGGGGGGGCTGCCTTCCTGAAGTGCAGCTATTTCATCTCACTCATCAGCCCCAAATGTATTCATCTGCCTTGGTAAAGCTGCCTTCGTTTGAAGCATACTTTGCTGTCAGTTAACTTTCATTTCTGCTTTGCCGTTATGTGCAAAGAGCTAGATGTTTTTCGGCAATACTGAAATCATTCCGTGTTTGATAAATGGTTGGGGTTTTTTGCCATTCTGAATTTACGGACCTGCTGTGCATGTTGTCTATATTTGTATTTCCAGTGTTCTCTGTTTTAATGTTTTGATTTATTGCTTTTAAGCAGCTTCGGACACAGTTTGTGGGAAAGTGGCATTGTAGCCTTATTGGAGTTCACCGATTGGGTCTGCGTTGCTCTCGGACAGGAGGAAGGAAGTCAAATGACACCGAGGGCTGGTTCAGAGAAAGAGTTCTTTATTTCTGCTCTCCGGAACAGCAGAAAGGCACTTGCGTGGTCAGTCCACAGCAAGTCCAGAGAAATGAGAAATTTCATACAGTATATATATCCTCCAGGCACCCTCTCCCTCCTTCCCCTGGAATCCAACCACGTCAGCCTATACACGCAGGTTGACATCACATATGTTCCTGTTCTGGTATTCTTAACCATAAAAGGATATTCCTTCCTGTACTTCTGACCATAAAAGGATCTTCCTGCTCCTACTCTTATCTTGGAGCAAGAGGTCACCATCTCTAAGAACACCCTCTGGCACTGTTCCCAGACTAGGTCTGTGCGTCTTTGTGGCCAGGACATAAGATAAGGCACAGATGTGTCTTCCCTGTTCTACTGGTACAGTCAAGGCCATCCTTGCCGTCACAAACTGATAAAGGAGAGGGCTCTGAGCACTTGTCTATACAGCCGGGTTTTTGTTTATACATTGACTCAGAGCTCAAGTTAATGGATTTTAGCTAAGGAAAAATAGGGATTTTGGTGCCTATTTCAAACTGCCTGCACAGTCAGTTTTGGGTTTGGGAAACCCATTCCTTCATCATAAAAGTAAAAACCGATCAATCAGTCTTTGCAGTCTCTCTCCGAGGAAGAAAGATGGAAGAGGACAACCTTGCAAGCAGGGCAAAGAAAACATGTCCTCTCTCTGTCTTTCTTCCTCGGAGAGAGACTGCAAGAGCAAAATCAGTGTATCTCAATTTCCTCTCACAAGACTCCAACAATCAGTGCTGGAATATAAACAGACATGTGACATGTAACAATACCCCCCACACACCTGCAGCTCGGGAGGATTGGAATTCTCAAAAATGGGGACCTGAAGGATAATCTAGTCCAACCCCCTGATAGGCAGGAATGTGCAGCTGCCCTAAACAGGGATTGAACCTGCAGCCTTGGCTTTACCAGCACCACACCCTAACCAAGTGAGCTATCGGGCCTTTACCTGTTGGAACTCCCTCCCTTTAAATATTAGGCAGGTAGCCTTCGTCTTTCAAGAAGCCTTCGCAAATCCCAAGGGCATTATAGGAAGTGGGAAAATCTGGAGAATGCAAGAGAAGTGTGAAAAGAATTTTAAAATTATAATTATAAGACAGAAGTACTGTTTTGGGGGGGGGACAGGGGGCGGGCAGGTGTGGAGGATTCCCTGGTCCTGAATGGGGTAACTGTGCCCCTGAAGGACCAGGTGCGCAGCCTGGGAGTCATTTTGGACTCACAGCTGTCCATGGAGGCGCAGGTCAATTCTGTATGCAGGGCAGCTGTCTACCAGCTCCATCTGGTATGCAGGATGAGACCTTCCCTGCCCACAGACTGTCTTGCCAGAGTGGTGCATGCTCTAGTTATCTCCCGCTTGGACTACTGCAATGCGCTCTACGTGGGGCTACCTTAGAAGGTGACCCAGAAACTACAACTAATCCAGAATGCGGCAGCTAGACTGGTGACTGGGGGCGGCTGCCGGGACCATATAACACCCGTCTCGAAAGGCCTACACTGGCTCCCAGTACGCTTCCGAGCACAATTCAAAGTGTTGGTGCTGACCTTTAAGGCCCTAAAAGGCCTCGGTCCAGTATACCTGAAGGAGCGTCTCCACCCCCATCGTTCTGCCGGGACACTGAGGTCCAGCGCCGAGGGCCTTCTGGCGGTTCCCTCATTGTGAGAAGCAAAGCTACAGGGAACCAGGCAGAGGGCCTTCTTGGTGGTGGCGCCCGCCCTGTGGAATGCCCTCCCGTCAGATGTCAAAGCGATAAACAACTACCTGACATTCAGAAGACATCTTAAGGCAACCCTATTCAGGGAAGTTTATAATATGTGATATTTTAGTGTATTTTTGGTTTCTGTGGAAGCCGCCCAGAGCGGCTGGGGAAACGCAGCCAAATGGGCGGGATAGAAATAATAAATAATAATAATAATAAGGTAAAAGGAATATCGAACAAACCACTTTCCAGTCTTTGAATGGGGCAGGAGGGAAGGGATGCCTTCTAAAAGTCCCTGGAATAAAAAGAACAGGAAAAGAGGGTAAGCAGCCGAGATGTCTGATGGGTTTGGCCAGAAATAGAGATGGAAGATCATGAATTAAATACACGGCCATCTCTCTCCCCTGTCTTGTCTCCAAAGTTCGACTCGGGTAATTTTCAGTCTCTTTCCTAGATGAATGGAAATTTGACTTGATTTATTGTATTTCTATGCCGCATTTCACAGAATTATAGGGTTGGAAGGGACCACGAGGGTCATGTAGTCCAGCCCTCCGCAATGCAGGAATCTCGAACCCATGACCTTGAGCTTAAGAGCCTCATGCTCTGCCGACCGAATCCTGAAGCAGTTTACGAGCAACAAATAATAATTATAGAATGAAAATTTATAGTCACAGGTAGGTAGCCGTGTTGGCCTGCCGTAGTTGATTTTTTTAAAAAAAATATATATCCTTCCAGTAGCACCTTAAAGGCAAAGGGACCCCTGACCATTAGGTCCAGTCGCGGATGACTCTGGGGTTGCGGCGCTCATCTCGCTTTACTGGCCAAGGGAGCCGGCGTACAGCTTCCGGGTCATGTAGCCAGCAGGACTAAGCCGCTTCTGGCAAACCAGAGCAGGGCACGGAAACACCGTTTACCTTCCCGCCAGAGTGGTATCTATTTATCTACTTGCACTTTGATGTGCTTTCGAACTGCCAGGTTGGCAGGAGCAGGAACTGAGCAATGGGAGCTCACCCCGTCACGGGGATTCGAACAGCCGACCTTCTGATCAGCAAGTCTGATGGTTTAACCCACAGCGCCACCCGCATCCCAGTAGCCCCTTAGAGACCAACCAAGTTTGTTATTGGTATGACGGCAGAGAGCATGTCCGCCAGGACATTTTCCTGCTTGATTGCCACCGCCACGCCGGGGATCGGGGCGGTGGGGGAGGCAGAGGACATTTTCCACTGCCCCCTCTCTTGTTTTGGAGTTGTCGGGGGCGGGCGGGCGCTGGAGGGATCTTTGCACCACGGCGCCAGACATGCTTAAGATGGCCCTGACCAAGAAAGGCTGTAGCTCAGCATTAGAACATCTTCTTTGCATGAAGAAGGTCCCAATCCCCAGCGTCTCCAGTTAGGGCTGGGAGAGAGACCCTCGGCCTGAAACCCCGGAAAGCCACTATCCATCAGTGTGAACAATACCGAGCTTTCAAATGTGGGGGGAGTCTTGTGTTAGTTTTCCTGAAGTTTACAAAAGGCGTTTGTAATAGGTATGAGTTACTCGTGTGTAAACTGGTGCCTTTCTTGGTTAATTTGCCTTGTTAAACCTTTCTGACTGCACAGCCCCTTCTCATGGTGGCTGCCTCAGTCACTGGCAGAATCCGTCAGTGGGCGTTTCTTGAACCTCTTCCAACATAAAAGTTGTTTGACACCCAGTCTCCTCCTCCTCTCACTGCGCGGGAGTCTTCTGCGCAGGGAAGACGTGGGTAGCGGAGGAGTCCTGGAGCCCTCTCTCCAATTCCCCCGTCTGCCCGCTTTATCCCTGGTGTTGCGCTGATCGGCTTCCCCCTCTACTGAGCTGTTTCTCCCCCTGCTGCTGGGTCCTTCGCCAGCATCATCTGGGAGCCTCCCCTTCGCCTCTCCCTCCGATGTCAGTTCCCTGACAGCGTTGTTCAGTTGTCTCCAGAAACGAAGGGGAGAGGAAGCAATCCTGTGCATTTATTTATTTATTTACCTTTCTCTTTTAGACTTCCTCCCTTCCACTCTTCCAAGGAGCTTGGGGTGACATACACGGTTCAGCCCACTTCCTGTTTCATGGCATCAGAGTTGGAAGGGGCTCTAAGGCTCATCTAGCCCACCCCACCCCCCGAAATCCCAACAGACCTCTGCCATCCAACCTCTGCTTAAAAACCTCCAAGGAAGGAGAGCCCACGAGCTCTTAAGGGAGACTGTTCCGCCGTCGAATAGCTCTTCCTGTCAGAAAGTTCTTCTTGGGGTTGAGTCAGAATCTCCTTTCTTGTAACTTGAATCCATTCATTCAAGTCCTACCCTCCAGAGCGGGAGAAAACAAGCTTGTTTCCTCTTCCGTGTGGAAGCCCTTGATATATCGGAAGATGGCTCTCATATCTCCTCTCAGTCTCCTCTTTTCCAGGCTAAACATACCCAGCTCCTTCAAGCGTTCCTCATCAGGCTTGGTTTCCAGACCCTTCACCATCTTGGCCATCCTCTGTCAGGAGCTCAGCCTACACTCGAGTAGGACCCTGGCAGAGACACATGCCCGACTGGCATGTTCTCTCCCTCCTGGTCATTCATTCAGGAGCTTCAAAAGCTTTCTTCTGCCCAAACATCACAGCGACCGACGCCAACACTTAAGGATCCGCAGAGTTTGCCCATCATGCGTAACAGCAACTCAGCATTTTGGCTAATCTACTTTATTAACACACACGGAGCACTGCAACATGGCTCCCTCTCCTTCTAGCATCAGACAGCAAAGAGAAAAAAGAAAGGACAACAGACCCACTTCACGGAACACAGTAACACAAACATCCGTCACTTCTCACTCTGTGGAGTTAAAACATATACCGTCATGTGAAAGACAACAATCCCATGACTGCAGTCATGGAGCAGGAATTCTAACTTCCTCCTCTGCACCTGTTCCAGCTTGTCAACACCCCCTAGCTTGTCATCATCACAATAACCCTTTGAGGTAGGTATACGTTGTACTTGAGCTTCCATTACTGTTGATTCCCAATATTCTGGAAAGATTTAACCCGCTCTGGCATTCACTTTTAATTTCCTTTTAACCAACCCCCTCTTTAGCTAACCCCTCTGGCTTGGATCTTCTTGACACTTGTTTATTTCTTATTATTTCTTCTTCATTTGCTACGCCTACACCCTGGGCTTCCTCCAAGTTGATGCACGTGGCTCTTGCCCTCCCCAACTTTATCCCCACAACAACTCTGTGAAGAAGGTTCAGCTGAGATGTGGCGACAGACCCCAAGTCACCCGTGAGCTTCCTTGAACCCTGGACTCCCAGCTCTAACCACTGCACAACCCTGCCAATGACCCCTGACAAAGGGAAAGCCCTGACAAGGGAGCTCTGCTTCCTCCCTGAGCTTTCTCCTCCTCTTGCCCGGTTGAGGATTTGACAAGCAAAGGAAGCAAGACGGCTTGTTGTGGGGAGCAAATAGGGAGGTGTCAACCGTAGCCTCGTCCCCCAACATGCCTCCCCACTGCCGCCGCCCGCCTGCCTGGCGCACCTTCCTTCTGCCATCGCAGCTGCTTTCCTGACAGGTTAAGAGTCTCCCACCGCCTCCTTTTCACCAGGAGCTTTTTGGCAGGTCTGCTAAGTGGAGGCCTCAGCTGACAACCAAAGGTGAGTCTTTTTCCGGGAAAAGCCAGAAGCCAATTAACCTGCGGAGAGGGATGGAGGGACAACAAGCAAGCCGCGCAGGAGGCAGCAGCCTGTGGTGTGTGTGTGTGTATAGAGGCGGTGGGGAGAGATGCAGTGTTGAAAAACACCTGGATGATACAACAACAACAACAACAACAACAACAACAACAACAACAACAACAACAACAACTTATTTATACCCCGTCCATCTGGCTGGGTTTCCCCATCCACTCTAGGCGGCTTCCAACACAATATTAAAAACAGTACAGTGGTACCTCGGGTTAAGTACTTAATTCGTTCCAGAGGCCCATTCTTAACCTGAAACTGTTCTTAACCTGAAGCACCACTTTAGCTAATGGGGCCTCCCGCTGCCGGAGCAAGATTTCTGTTCTCATCCTGAAGTTCTTAACCCGAGGTAATATTTCTGGGTTAGCGGAGTCTGTAACCTGAAGCATATGTAACCTGAAGTGTATGTAACCCGAGGTACCACTGTACTTAATTCGTTCTGGAGGTCCGTTCTTAACCTGAAACTGTTCTTAACCTGAAGCACCACTTTAGCTAATGGGGCCTCCCGCTGCCGGAGCACGATTTCTGTTCTCATCCTGAAGTTCTTAACCCGAGGTAATATTTCTGGGTTAGCGAAGTCTGTAACCTGAAGTGTATGAAACCTGAGGTACCACTGTAATGCCTCAAAAGCTTCCCTAAACCTCTAGGCACCCTGAAATATACTCGGAGTCAAGAGTGGATTTCATGCTCTTTATTCAGTTCATAGTAGTGAGGAATGGAAGTTCCCCCAGAATGTCTGCTTTATATATACATTATTTACACAATGGCCCCCATGTGATTGGCTCATTCCGGGATTCTCCTGTAGGCCAATCAGGTTGCGGATTCACTTCCACCTGGAGCCGGATTGGGTGGCTCCTGCGGACCAATCATACTGCTGCATTGTTCTAGGACCAATCAGACTGCTGCATTCTGGACCCTATTGTTCTAGGACCAATCAGACTGCTGCCTTTTGGATCCTATTCAACTCAGTACGTAACACCCACAAACAACAGAAAGGCATTTTCTTCCGGCATTGGCGCCCCCTTGGCTGCAGGGGTTGGCAGAAGAAGGCACCACCCAAGTGTTTTAGGGACTCCACTCTGGATTTGCCCAGAGTATTTTACCCCTGAGTACTTTCTCCTCCCAAAGATGTCACTCAAGGCAGCGGAGCTTTAGGATCTGAGTTCTCCTTCTCCTTTCCAGGATGGAGGAGCCCCTGAGGAACAAAAAGACCAGGATCTGGAGAAGACACCACTAATATCACGGCCTTGGACCCTCGTACCTACGGGACTGCCTCTCCCGGTTTGCCCCACGGAGGACCTTAAGGTCCATAAATAGCATGACCCTAGAGGTCCCGGGCCCCAAGGAAGTCAGATTAGCCTCAACCAGAGCCAGGGCCTTTTCAACACTGGCCCCGGCCTGGTGGAACGCTCTGCCTCATGAGACCAGGGCCCTGCGGGATCGGATTTCTTTCCGCAGGGCCTGTAAGTCAGAGTTGTTCTGCCTGGCCTTTGCCTTAGAATCAACTTGATCCCCTTTCCCTCTTTTCTCCTTTTCCCTCTTTCCTTTCTCTTTCTGTGATGGAACTCCTATTTGGGGAATTCCCTGGCTTTTTTTTGGCCCACGTAGGACCAGTCTGGATAGTTAGCCTTGGTGAAGACTTGACGTTTTCATCCCCAAAAAAGTTTTTGATTTGAGTTTCTGCTGAAATGAGGCTGCATTTTAATGTTGTATTTTAATCTTGTTTTTTAAGTTGTATTTTAATCAATTGTTTTTATACCTGGTGTTAGCCGCCCTGAGCCCGGTCTTGGCTGGGGAGGGTGCGGTATAAATAAATTGTTTTTTATGTATTATTATTATTATTATTATTATTATTATTATTATTATTATATCTCCTTCTTTTGAAAGGCAAAGATAGAACAATAAATGATATTGATACAAAGGTAAAAGGTAAAGGGACCCCTGACCATTAGGTGGAGTCGTGGCCGACTCTGAGGTTGCGGCGCTCATCTCGCTTTATTGGCCAACGGAGCTGGCATTCAGCTTCCAGATCATGTGGCCAGCATGACTAAGCCGCTTCTGGAGAACCAGAGCTGCGCACGGAAACGCCGTTTACCTTCCCGCCGGAGCAGTACCTATTTATCTATTTGCACTTTGACATGCTTTTGAACTGCTAGGTGGGCAGGAGCAGGGACCGAGCAATGGGAGCTCACCCCGTCACGGGGATTCGAACCGCCAACCTTCTGATTGGCAAGTCCTAGGCTCTGTGGTTTAAGCCACAGTGCCACCCGCATCCCCTATTGATACAAAGCTGGTGAAAAATTGGTTTTCTCTGATGAGGTGCTCTTGCCTGAGACCCAATGACTTGGTGGTGAAATACTTGGGACTGTACTACTCCTAAAGCGAAGGAAGCTCAACAATGGCTGGTTGGAACAAAATGGCATTGGCGAGGGCATCAGGGAAGGGACAAGGTGGACCTGCTTAGGCAGGGAGCACCACAAAGCCTTGGCACGAATGCCAAGGCAGTCATCTCTCATGTCCCACCCTTCAGATGCTGGAGTACAAGCTCCTTAGCAGATCTTCCTTCACAAACAGGGCTTTCTTTCTGGTGGGATCCGCTTGCCACCTTCCTGTGTTGTGATGGCTATGATTCCCATCGCTCCCCCGAGTTCCCGTCCTCTTTGCCCAGACACGGCAGGCAGGCATCCTTCCTAATCTTCCAGGAGCCCTTTCGCCCGGCGGGGACCGTCAGGCGCACGATAGACTCGAATCGCCCAGGCGGCGCCATCCATCAACCGCTCTCGGGACAGCTGTCAGCAAGGCTAATCAGCAGGAAAGAGATGTTCCACTCCTGACATCCCTGCTGGCTCCAGAGGCTTCTGGGACAGCCAGTTTGCTCGCCGGGTCTCGAGGAAACAAAGACGACTGCTGACAGGGAGGAACATCTGACAGGGAGCCACGTCGGATGTGGCGCAGCTCCCGGGCACGAAGATACCAGTGCCTGCCTCCCCGTGTCCTTTCCAGTCGGCTCTCCTCAGCTTCTTCCCTTTCTGTTATTAAAGAAGGCAGCAGAGTGGAATCCACAACCTGGACTCATTTGTTTAGTAACTGCATTTATTGCCTACTTTTTCCTCCAAACAGCTCAAACTGGCCTAAACATGGTTCTCTTGCTCCTCATTTAATCCCCACAACACCAACCCTGTGAGGTAAGTCAGGCTGTGTTGTAAACAAAAATTGCCCTTTTCCCTTATGGGGTATCCAAGAGCCCGTGTAGAGTCCTTACATAGGTTCCCTGTTGGTAGGAGAGAATAACAGAGGCCAACCAGAGAATATTGAGAAGCAAAGCAGCTAGTAAGCCTGATCTTTATTGATCTGTTGCAACAGGGTCTTCCCCTCGCCTGCAGGAGAGGAAGAGGACCCACAAAAATGGCATGCAAGGCCTTATATAGACTTTTGAAATTGCCACCCTGTAGATCAAGACCACCCCCAGAAACATCATACATACATCACAGAAGGGGTGTAACTTAAGACCACCCCTCAGATACATCCCACCTACATCACAGAAAAGGCGGTCTAAACAGAAATTTGAATGTTGTTTTTCTCCTGTTGTTGTTTATCTCCTGTCTGGCAGGTTACTTGATTGGATTGCCTGGGGAGCCTGGCCAGTCTTTTGTAATGATAAATACTTAGTTCCCGGGCCAGGTCACAGGCTCACACCCTATTCATATCTTAAATGTGTCCTTAAGACAGGATTTGTGAAGGAAAAGAGACAATGGGAGGTTCCCCACTTTGACCTTGCAGAGGAAACATTGGCTCAGTTTAGGAATCAAAATGGTTCCAGGTCGGTCTTCCTGTGCTGTTCCATGTACGTGCTTGGTTGGTACGCTTATGAACATTACCATATATCGAAGACCTCAAAATTCCTGTCACAGCTGCGAGAAGACTGTGACCGGGCCAAAGTCACCCAGTGAGCTTCAAGGCTGGGGGTGGGATTTAAAACCTGGTCACCCAGGCCCTAGTCCAGTGTTTCCCAACCCGTGTTCCGCGGCACACTAGTGTGCCACGAGACGTTGCCTGGTGTGCCGTGGGAGGGAGGTGGGCGAGTCGGGCGATGAGAGGCGGGGCGGCGGCGGCGAGGAGAGGCCGCCCAGCGCGGGGCTCTCGCCGTCTGCCTGCCTGGCTGCCTGCGTGGCGCTGACGTCACGGGGCTGTAATGTGCCCCACATAGGCACACGCGGGGCGGCGAGCGAGCGAGCTCCCACATCCCATCGCCGCTCGCTTCGGCCGGCCTACTGGGCTGTCGCAGGCGGAAAGCCTGCGCATGCGCAAGGTTTTCGCGCCTTCGGGATTCCCTTCATGCCTTCCTCCTCCCGGGTCCTTGAGAGCGCGGGAAGCGGCAGCGCGAGACCGGCGTTGAGCCTGGTAGGTATTGCGCTTGCCAAGGCAGTCATTTGGGAAATGAAAACTTGCAAAGCAAGCAACCAGTTCAATCTGAAGTAGGTGTATGCTTAATATCCTGTATCTGAAACCTGTTCTGCCCCCTCCCCCACACTTGGTGCCATTTTCATCTACACATGCAGCAGAGTAAGTTGACCCAGAATAGTACCAATTCAGATGGCAGATGGGAGAATGACAGTGCTGAATGCTTTCCCATGTAGAACAGTCCCTGCATATAAAAACCTAGCATATTTGGAAGAGGGATGCTAGCCTAACTATTACCTTCTATGCTGTTACTTTTTTTTTTTTTTTACATAAGTAAAAAGTGACCTTTCCCCATCTGGCATGGTGGTGTGCCTCGAGATTTTTTTCATGAAACAAGTGTGCCTTTGCCCAAAAAAGGTTGGGAAACACTGCCCTAGTCCAACACTCCAAGCACTATGCTGCACTGTCTCCCACTACACTGCCATGGCAGGCCAAATGTATGCCACTTGTGTTTTTTTTTTAAAATAATATTTATTGAACAATTAATAGCTTCAAAATTTAAACATAAAATACAAAAGCCAAAAAAACCTTAAAAAAAACCTAAAAAAATTAAGAAAATACAAAGCAAAACACATAAAGGTACACAATAAAAAACAGTTAAAAGAATAGAAGAAGAAGAAGAAAGAACACCAAAAAACAAAACAGAAAAAAGATTAGTATTTTCATATCTTATACTTCATACACTAGTTTCTTGACCTCCTCACACCTCCCTTTTTGTATTCCAGTTCAGATATTTAGTTCAGCAAATCCTTACCCTCTATCACTTAGCCTTACTCAACGTCTTAACCTATGTTAACAATACATTTTTCCTCATTATCAGTCTATATTTACATATTCTTATTAATCTTTTTACCAACACCGCTTATTTTCCATCCAACGTCCGTTTAACATTCATAAATTTTACAGTATTTCTGTAAATATTCTTTAAACTTTTTCCAATCTTCTTCCACCCACTCCTCCCCCTGGTCTCGGATTCTGCCAGTCATTTCTGCCCAAATGTATGCCACTTGTGACCAGCAGCATCTCTCTTTTTTCTTGTATCCAGAAATGCAAGAAGGGCTTTTACACTTGCCAGAAGCTCAGCTCTGCCCTCGCTGGTCTTAGAAGGATCCTTTAAAAAAGTCCCATATGACCAGAGAATTTGCTCCTGTCCATTGGGGGATATCGGAAGCCCTGAACGCATATTTTTTTAGATGTCCCTTTTATGATGAGGCACGTAGTGAATCCATTGACCCCCTGCTGGTGAGGCTTACTGACCTCCCGGTAAAGCAAAAATTCGATCTTCTCCTGTTAGGCAAAGACCACAAGACGACCCGGATTGTCGCCAGATTCTGCGCACAGATCTGTAGGCGCAAGACCACCTCCCGTTTCAATCTACAGTGGTGCCCCGCAAGACGAATGCCTCGCAAGACGGAAAACCCGCTAGACGAAAGGGTTTTCCGTTTTGGAGGTGCTTCGCAAAACAAATTTCCTATGGGCTTGCTTCGCAAGACAAAAATGTCTTGCGAGTTCCTGCGGTTCCCCCCCTTTTCCCCCCTTTCCCCAAGCCGCTAAGCCGCTTATCAGCTGATCCTAAGCCACTAAGCCGCTTAACAGCTGATCCGCTAAGCCGCTTATCAGCTGATCTGCTAAGCCGCTAAACCGCTTATCAACTGATCCGCTAAGCCCGCTAAGCCGCTAATAGCGCTAATCCGCTAATCCGCTAATGGGCTTGCTTCGCAAGACGAAAAAACCGCAAGACGAAGAGACTCGTGGAACGGATTCTTTTCATCTTGCGAGGCACCACTGTTTGTTAAGAAAATTCCCAAACCTGGACCCACGGGCAACTTTGGGTCATTTCTCTAAGGTAGTCTATTTTAAAGTTTTTATGTGTTTATATGCCTATCACACTTTAAACTTAAAATCTATTGTTGTATATTGTTTTAAATGTTTGTTTTGCTACTGGAATTGTAGTTCCACCCTTGTTTTTCAAGCTGGTCTCTGACTGTAATAAATTTCATGTTCATGTACCACTTGTGACAAAATTATTATTTTTTTCTGTTTCATAAAACTTATTCACTACTTGGCTGCAATTTTTTAAAAGAAAAACCCAAAAGGTTTGCAGAGGGAATAAGGAAATAAAAAGACTGAAAGTGGTAGGATTTGAGTAATGCTTGCGATGTACGGAAAACTATGGAAAAATGGATTATTTTTCTTAATTAGACAAAATAAGGGAAGCAGTTGGGGGAAAAGACCGATAATGGTAACCTTGGAAGGCCAGAGGGAAGTCATTGGATTCAGGGAACCCTAAATGATGATGTGGATGATTTGTCTGAATTTAAATTTGTTATGTAAAACTTAATAAAATATATTTAAAAGGAAAAAAAAGAGAAAATGGTATTTAACTATTTGAAATGTTAAGAAAAACTAAAACCAGTGATAAACAGATCAAATCACATGCCAATACAGTGGTGCCTCGCAAGACGAAATTAATTCGTTCTGCGAGTTTTTTCGTCTAGCGAATTTTTCGTCTTGCGAAGCACGGTTTCCCATAGGAATGCATTGAAAATCAATTAATGCGTTCCTATGGTCAAAAAAAGTTGAAACAAAGCCAAATTTGGTACAACAAGAGTTTATTAACTGCTCTTTAAAGTCACACATACTGTAAAGAGCATTTCAAAAATTGAAGGAACAATAAATTAAGTTTCTAAACATGACAGAAAAACATTTAAAAATCAACAAAGTGTACTGTACATACATTTTCTAAGACTCTGGGGGACCACTCGAAGAAGGTTCCTGTTCCTCTTCCACTCTTTGCTTCTTCCTCTTCCTCTCTTTGCTTCTTGCTGAAGAACCTGTCCATGGTCTGCTGCTTCATCCGCCTTTTCAGCAGCTCCCTGAAAGGCGACATGACCCTCGTATCAAAAGTGTTCGCAAGGTCATGTGCCACGTGCTTGTCTGGGTGGTGCCGCTCTGCAAAAGCCTGCACATCCTTCCACTTCAGGCAAATGTCCCTCAGTTCTTTGGAGGACAGACGTTCCTCGGGTGCTTCCTCCTCTTCCAGACAGGCCTGCTCCTGCGCAGCCTCTGCCTGCAGTTCGACCAGCTCCTGGGTGGTCAACTCGTGGTCGTGCTCCTCCACCAGCTCGCAGACGTCCTCCTCCGTGACCTCCAGGCCCATGGTCCTCCCCAAGGCAACAATGTCCTGCACCACTGTTGACTCTGGTGCATCAGAGTCACTTGGTGCGACACAGTCCGGCCACAGGCTGCGCCAAGCGCAATTCAAATTTCTCTGGCTGATCCCGTTCCAGGCTGTGGTGATCATCTTCAAGCTGGTGACGATGTCGAAGTGGTCCTTCCAGAATTCCCGCAGGGTGATGGTGGTGCAATCTGTCACCTCGAAGCATCGCCTGAAAAGCTCCTTGGTGTAGAGTTTTTTGAAATTGGTGATGACCTGCTGATCCATCGGCTGGAGCAGTGGCGTGGTGTTACGCGGCAGGAACTTGATTCTGATGAAGCTGAACTCCTCCAACAAGTCCACCTCAAGGCCTTTAGGATGAGCAGGAGCATTGTCCATCAGAAGCAAAGCCTTCAGCGGCAGGTTGTTGTCCAGCAGGTACTGTTTGACAGCAGGGCCAAAAGCAAGATTGACCCAGTCCACAAACAGCACACGTGTGACCCAAGCCTTACTGTTGGATCGCCACATGACACGCAGCTGCTCCTTGTTGACCTTGTGTTTCTTGAAGGCCCGTGGGTTCTCCGAGTGGTACACCAGCAGGGGCTTGATCTTCAGGTCGCCGCTTGCGTTGGCACAGAAGAGCAGGGTCAGACGGTCCTTCATGGGCTTGTGGCCAGGCAACTTGGCCTCCTCCTGTGTGATGAAAGTCCTTTTGGGCATCCTCTTCCAAAACAGCCTGGTCTCGTCGCAGTTGAAGACCTGCTGTGGAACGTAGCCCTCCGTCTTCACAACCTCCAGGAACTCCGCTGCAAAGTCTTCAGCCGCAGGAACATCAGAACTGGCAGCCTCTCCATGCCTGACCACGCTGTGGATTCCAGATCTTGTCTTGAACCGGTCAAACCAGCCTCTGCATGCCTTGAAGACTTCTGGCTCGCCTGAGGTTCCTGGCTGTTGCCGGACGAGGTCTGCGTGCAAGGCCTTGGCCTTCTCACAAATGACGGCCTCAGTCACTGTGTCCCCTGCACGCTGCTTCTCTTCTAACGAGATGAGCAGCAACTTCTCGACCTCCTCCAGAACAGCAGGGCGGTTCTTCACGATCCTGGTGACTCCCTTGGCTGCATCAGTCGCAAGGATCTTCTCCCTCATCTTCAGGATGGTGCCGATGGTCGATGGGTTACTGCCGTACTCCCTGGCGAGGTCCGTCACACGCATTCCGCCGTCATGCTTCCGGATGATCTCCTTCTTCATTTCCAGCATCACCTTCTCCTTCTTCCTCTCGCCGGCCTCCGCAGCAGCAGCAGTCTTCTTGGGTCCCATGGCAGCACAGCTCTTACCTTCGTAAACTCAGAAAAAGAAAAAAAGAAAAACCAGCAATTCAAACCCAGAACCAAGTCCTTGAATTCCAAACACCCAACCCAAAATCCAACCCCCCCAAAAAAAGTTTTAAAAGTTTAACTTATGAAATGTCTTCAAAAACCTCAACTGTTCCCCCAGCCACCCACCCACCACACAGAAATTGCAAACCCCTCCCCAACTGCTCCCCCAGCCACCCAGCACACAGAAATTCAAACTCAGATTCCCCCCCCAAAAAAACAACAACATGGCCCAATGGCCACAGAAAATCATAAAAAATCAAAAAAAAACCCTACACAAGCTCCCAGATTCTTGCAAACCCCTCCCCAACTGTTTCCCCAGCCACCCAGCACACAGAAATTCAAACCCAGATTCCCCCCCCCCAAAAAAAATACCAACATGGCCCAATGGTCACAGAAAATAAAAAAAAAACAAAAAAAAACCCCACACAGGCTCCCAGATTCTTGCAAACCCCTGTAGAGAGTTATGCAAATAAGGGATCAAAAGTGACGTTCAGTGATTGGATAGTTTTAGAAAATGGTTACAGTTACGTTGTACTAGAGCTCTATATAAGCAGGCTGACTGAACCCTTCAGTTCAGTTCTGTTCTGGCCTCTGAATAAACAAGAGCTGTTTGAAGAATCGCTGTGTTATCTGATAAGTTCACCCACAACTTAACAGAACGGCTTCGCAAGATTTTCAGAGGCTCCCTGTAACACAACTGCCCCTCTATCTCTCGCCTCTGAACTGATGGCAGTTCCCTGACACCTAGCTAGATAGAGCAACAGCCTGACCTAGGCTGAAGGCAACTGGGATGGGGAAGGAAGAGCACAACACAGAAGCGAGTCTAGCACTCTTCCAACTTCTCGTTGGCACAAAGGTGGCACGGCTTTGGTCGGTCTGAGTTCTTGACCGTTGTTGACAAGTGAGATGCCACCATCGTCTGCACTGCAGCAACCAAGAGGCTTTTCCCATTTCACGTCCTGCGTTGGGAGCCTGTTCCACACCTGCCGGCCGCAATTGCTTTGCTTGGCCTACATATCTCTTTCGTGTCTGATTTATTAGAGAGGTTGTGCCAGTTGCCAACGCTCCGGAACCGAAACACCCATCAAAGGTTTAAGAGCCTAAACGGGTGTTAATTAGCTCAGCGGGGAAGCCGTAGTTTCAAATGAGGTTTATCTCCGAAACTACTATTAAGTTTGACAATGCAAAGCGATAAATTCTGGGGCTTTAATTCGAGCCTTGCCTAGCCAAACAGATTAGGGCTCTTATCCTGCGGCTTATGTGTAAATAACCGTCAACTTCAGGCGCTGATTTGATGGGATAAAAGACTCTAATTGGGGCAGAGATGGGTAGGCTAGATGGTCTTTTAGTCTCCTGAAACTATATCATTCTCTGCAGCTTGAGTGGTGGGATAGAGACAGTAATTGATTTGGGCCCAGTGCGGATAGCTGCTGCTAATGTATGTGTTTATCTTTATCATTTTACATTGCAATGTGGTCCGTCCCAAAACACATTGTGTTTTGGGGCAACCCCAAGATTCCTTGGATATTTAGCAGAGATTCCTGACAAATATTAATAGCAAGTGTCAAGTTTCCTTGTGAACACCAGGACACCTGCTTAGAGCAGCAACCTGGACTTGGCCTCTGACCTGTGTGAGGAAGGACTTGAAGGTCCATTGAGACCAGAGGTAGAGGGGTTGGAAATCAACCAGCTATAAAACTCCGAGCTCCCAATGGCTTGGGAGTCCATGAACCAGGGACCCCAGACTTGGGACTCCAGAGTCTGTAGGCACTGAGGAACTGAACAGATCCACGCCAGGAACCTGCACCCCTGTTAACTCAGCCTGGAGGGGATTCTGCAGGGATGAGGAGGACTGGAAGCAAAGAGGCCTACTCTTTTAAGGCCACAGAAGGGGCAGAGCCTAGGAGGGGTGATCTGGATCTGGGAGCATAAAGAGCTTCAGGCATCGCCTGCATTTCCATTTGCTCCACAGCTTCCGCCCTGAGAAAACCACCGGTTTAGCGCTGAATCAGAGCAAATGGCAACTGGGTTTTCCATAGAAGTTTGTTCCGGGATTTTCAAGCAGAAGTGGCGAGAGAGGGGGGAAGACATCACCACTGAGATTCTTGCCCAGAAAGCGGAAGTGTGGATGAGCTCTTAGTTCAGTCCTAGGAACGCGGGTGGCGCTGTGGTCTAAACCACTGAGCCTTGGGTTTGCCAATAAGAAGGTTGGTGGTTCGAATCCCCATGACAGGGTGAGCTCCCGTTGCTCGATCCCTGCTGCTGCCAACCTAGCAGTTCGAAAGCATGTCAAAGTGAAAGTAGATAAATAGGTACCGCTCTGGCGGGAAGGTAAACAGTGTTTCCGTGTGCTGCTCTGGCTTTGCCAGAAGCGGCTTAGTCATGCTGGCCACATGACCTGGAAAAACTGTCTGCGGACAAACGCCGTCTCCCTTGGCCTGTAAAGCGAGATGAGCACCGCAACCCCAGAGTTGTTCGCGACTGGATTTAACTGTCAGGGGTCCTTTACCTTTAGCCCTGAGTGCTCACTGGAAGGACAGATCCTGAAGCTGAGGCTCCAATACTTTGGCCACCTCATGAGAAGAGAAGACTGTCAGGAAGAACTTCCTGACAGTAAGAGCTGTTCGACAGTGGAATTTGCTGCCAAGGAGTGTGGTGGAGTCTCCTACTTTGGAGGTCTTTAAGCAGAGGCTTGACAACCATATGTCAGGAGTGCTCTGATGGTGTTTCCTGCTTGGCAGGGGGTTGGACTCGATGGCCCTTGTGGTCTCTTCCAACTCTATGATTCTATGATTCTATGATTCTATGATTCTATGATTCCCTGGCAAAGACCCTGATGCTGGGAAAGATGGAGGGCACAAGGAGAAGGGGACGACAGAGGACGAGATGGTTGGACAGTGTTCTCGAAGCGACCAGCATGAGTTTGACCAAACTGCAGAAGGCAGTGGAAGACAGGAGGGCCTGGCGTGCTCTGGTCCAGGGCGTCACGAAGAGTCGGACACGACTAAACAACAAATGGTTGGACAAGGCTGGAAGTGTCCTTGGTGCTGAAGCCACTGGGCTGCCTTGCCTGGCTGCTCACTCAGAGCTGTCCATGGTCCTGCTTTGCCCTGTCAGCTTCCAGGCAAGGCCTGAACAGAATGAAGTGGCATGGTCCATCCTTCCTTGCAATATGGAGCCACAAGGGCGTGTTGGAAAGTGTATGTTCCCATTGCAAGACAGCGGGGAGGCAAAACATGCAGTCAGGTTCATGTCTGTTTCCCAGTGGGGCATCTGGCTGGCCACTGTGACAACAGGATACTGGCCTGATCCAGCCACCAAGATCTTCTTACATTCTGGTTGATGTTTCTCTTCGCTGCTTCTGAGTTCAGGAAAAGTGGCTTATGGATATTGAAAACAAATTAAAACGAAATTGAATGCATTATTCTGGATTTATTGTCCCAGAGGGACATGTTGGGTGTCACAGATCGCTCATAATTTCCCCAGGTATAACCCCTGTCAAAGAGGTGGGGTTCCCCCCCCTTGATTTTGTTTTATTTACCGTATTTTTCGCTCTATAGGACACACCAGACCATAGGAAGCACCTTGTTTTAGAGGGGGAGAACAGGAAAAAAAATTCTCCCCCTCTCTGCTCAGTGCCCCTTCAGGGAAGTGGTAGGAGAAACGGAGCCCCTTCCATTTCTCCTCCCGCTTCGCTGAAGGGGCGCTGCGCAGAGAGGGAAAACTGTGCAGCGCCTCTCCAGCGAAGTGCACCGGAGTGCACCGACCCCTCTCGCTCTCCAGGCTTCAGGCAGCTATCCGCAAGCCTTCGGAGCGCAGCGGGAACTCCTGCTGCGCTCCGAAGGCTTGCGGATAGCCGCCTGAAACCTCTGGAGCGCAGTGGGAGTTCCTGCTGCGCTCTGGGGTCTTCAGGCGGCTTCAGTGAAAGCAACGCGAAGCATCCGGAGTGTGGGGGGAGCTCTCCCTCTGCGCTTCGGAGGCTTCGTGTTGCTATCGCTGAAGCCAAGGAGCCTGCATTCGCTCCATAGGATGCACACACATTTCCCCTTAATTTTTGAAGGGGAAAAGGTGTGTCTTATAGAGCGAAAAACACGGTATGTATTTTTTTTTTTTGCTGCCTTTTTCTCTAAGGAGCTCAAGGTGGTGTGCATGGGTTGTCCTCCTCCTCATTTAACCCCCCCCCCCACATCAACCCTGTGAGGAAGGTTAGGCTGTGAGGAAGGTTAGGCCAAGATGGTCAAGCGGAGATTCGAACCCTGGTCCCTCAGGTCCTCCTGTGATGCTCTAACCACTATGCCACGCTGGCTCTCAAAGGGGAAGATAATGCAACTGATTCTTACAGAGCAATTGATGCATGCCTTCTCAGAAGTAAGCCCCACGAGATTTAATGGGGCTTGCTCGTGGGCAAGTGTGCCTAGGATTAAGTGCAGCCTTGCAGGAATTAAACCTGGAAAAGGCAGTGGGGGGGGGAGGGGGGAGAACCTGATTGAGCGGCGAGCGTTGAAAATGGACTGGAATGGAGCACGAAGCCGCATTGTGATGGGGTGCTATTAAAGGTTGCTTTGGCGTTTACGGAAAGTGGAAGAGAGATAAGGAGGTTTCACTGGGCCGCTCTGCCGCTCATCCCTCGGCGATAATTTCTGCTGATAGGGGCTGCAATGCAGGCGTGCCGGAACCTTATTTCCTCCGCTGAGCTTTGGGGATCTGTATCTGTCCATGTGTAAATAAAACAGGTGTATGGATTTCGCTCAGTGCTGCATCGATCCTGAATGCTTAAAAGGGGGTAGGAGAGTTTGTCATAAGAGTGTTTGCAGAGGCGGGGGGGGGGGGGGACAGAGGGGATGGGGATGGATCCTTAGCGGGGGGGGGGAAACAAACTTAAGTTAAGGCCATCCCCAAACAGTGATTGTTGTTGTCACGGTCCGGTTCATGGGCGAAGTCACCGCTGAGGGCGTCAGGACCGGGGGCAAGATGGTGGGGTGGGAGCAGGAACGGGAGTCCAGAAGCCAGGAAGCCAAGGGTCAGGAGTCACAAAGTCAGGGGTCCGAGGATCAAGAAGCAAGTAATCAAGGGTCCAAGGATCAAGAAGCGAGGAGTCACAAAGTTTAAGGGCAGAAATGACTGGCAGAATCCGAGACCAGGGAGAGGAGTCGGTGGAGGAAGATTGGAAGAAATTTAAAATTTATTTGCAGAAATATTGTAAAAATTTTGAATGTTGAGGACATTGAAATGAGTCGCAGGGGCTTTAGCAACAAAGTAAAATGTAAGATTGGATTAATAACAGATAAATTAAATAGGATATGAATTTGCTGAATTAATTTCTAAAAGGGATACAAGAAAGGGAGACGTGAGGAAGTCGGGAAAATAAGTTAATTGAAGATGAGAAATTAAGAAAGAGGGAATTTTTCTTGTTTGTTATTATATGTGTTTTTATCTCTCTTTTCTTTTTCTTTTGATGTGTTTAATGTTTGTATTTTGGTATTGTATTGTTTTTTGGTGATTTTGTGTTTTCTTTGTCTTGGTGTATTTTCTTGAGTGCTTTTCTATTGTGAAAATTTAATAAAATATTTATCATAAAAAAGTCAGGGGTTTGGGGATCAAGAAGCAAGGAGTTATGAAGTCTAGGGTCCGAGGACCAAGGATCAAGGAGTCAAGGAGTCAAATGCAGCAAGGCAGGAAGCGTGTTGCTGTAGCAAAAAACCGAAAGGGAAATGCTGACCTTATATCCCTTCCCAGCTCTTGCCACCAGGTGCTGTGAGTTACCAATTGGCCTCACCTGTGCGGCCGCACCTTGCCTCTCCAGAACAAACTTAGGAAGGTCCCAGTCCTGCAAAGTCCTACTGGTCACAGGGCCTGGCTCCTGCACACACTCCTGACAGTTGTGGGACGGCTGGATGCTGAGGAGTGGTGGGAGGCACTAGTTGGGGACTCCTTAGGGAAGAAGGCTCAGAATCAGGGGTGGGATGACAATGTGTACTCAGAGGGAAGAGAAGAAGCGGACTGGGGGGAGGAGGAGAAGGTATCGGAAGCTGAAGCGGCAACAGGCCTTAGTGAGCAGGAAGAGTGTGTGGCAGAGAGCAGTCCAGACTCAGAGCCAGGAGAGGAGACAGAGATGAGGCAGGCTGCTGAAGAAGCCAGGGAGTCTCCCACTCCTGCTGGGGCCAGATGCAGTCTCCAATTGCTTGGAAAATATCCTGGAGAGGAAGGGAATTAGGCAACTGTGGGACGGCGGGAACCTTCAGCAGCCACAACTGCCTCGCAGGGGCAAGGCTTACCAGGAAAAGTTGCTGTGCTCGCTAGGCCTGGTCTCCTGAGTCAACCATGTCCCCTTGAATAAAGAGTTAACTTCAGTGATGCCGTGTGGTTTCTTGCCAAGCTGCTCCTGACTCCTGCTCCTGACTGGAGGTAGCAGACCCGGCCTCCAAAGGAGTACACCATAGCCATTGCTCCAACCACAACAGCAGCAGTAGGTGATGTATTCCTTGAGGTGTAGCCTTATTAGACTTTACTGACTGGTGGGGTCTGCGTTGCTCCCGGGAGGGAGAAAGGAAGTCAAATGACACTGAGGTTGATTCAGAGAAAGAGTTTATTCTGCGCTCCGGATAGCAGAAGGCACTTGCGTGGTCAGCTCACAGCAAGTCCAAAGAAATGAGAAATTTCATGCAGTGTATATATCCTCCAGGCACCCTCTCCCCCCTTCCCCAGGAATCCAGCCATGTCAGCTTGTACACACAGGTTGACATCACAGATGTTCCTGCTCCAGTACTCTTAACCATAAAAGGGTTTCCTCTTCCTGTACTCTTGACCATATAAGGTTGTTCCTGTTCCTATACTCTTGGGGCAGGAGGTCACCGACTCTAAGAACACTCCTGGCGCCGTTCCTGGGTCTCTTGTCAGACCTGACAAGGTCTGTGCGTCTTTGTGGTCAGGATGTAAGATAAGACCCAGACGTGCCATCCCTGCTCCACTTTGGAATGGACAAGGCCATTCTTTAGGTGTCACAGACTGATAAAGGAGAGAGCTTTTTTTATACAGCTGTGTTCTTGTTATGCATTTGCTCAAGAGCTCAAGTTAATGGTTTTTAGCTAATGCACCCTTGGAGAAGGAAAAATGGATTTTGGGTCCCATTTCAAACTGACTGCACAGAAACCCATTCCTTCAGAGGCTGCTCCCCCATGGATCCCGCCACGGAAGGCGCTTGCCAAAAATATTGCTTGTGGATGGGCCACCCCTGATGCTGATGGGGTCTCACCTGAAACACGATGCAATCGGATAATCCCGCTAGAAACACAGCGGACTCAGGTCAAGGGTTGAAAGCAGTCTTTGAAAGCTGATGGGATGCCAAAACAGACTTTTGCTGGTTTCCAAATGCACCTCTCTATCTCTCTCTCTATATATATCTAGGACGTTCATGTTTTCAAGGCTGATCCCATGTTGGTGGGGTCTAAAGCCCAGAACACATCTTTGTTTTGCTTTTACAACCGCGAAAACACACGCGCCAAACTCTGCTCCCAATTTACTCAGTCTATTGTAGCGTCGCAGCTGAAAATCCCCTCGCCTGCAAAGTCTATCTTCCTCTTTTCTCTGCCTCTTTTAAACTTAAATTTCTTTTGGTCCTAGTGATAACATAAATGTTGGATGAGGGGAGAGAGGGGGAGATCCAGGAGAGAGGGAAATGAATGGCACCTTCACAGAGCCTCTGCTTCCCTCTCGCCGACACAATACCCACTTGCTAGAATAGAGCATTTTTCTCGCTGGCTTAGACACACAAACGCCGTTGCCGTGCAAAGTTTCCCCGAGACAAAATTGGCACCCAGCGGACAATCCATTGGGTTTAAATGCTTCCTTTGTTATAACAAACTCAGTAGCAGCTGAGAATGTATTTTTCCACCCTCCCCTCCCTTCTTTTTTTTTGGGGGGGGGAATGGGGGCTTTTTGTAAAGGCAGCCTGTGCTGGTTTTTCTTAGGCTGTGATGTAGCTCACTCCAGCCATAGAGGGGAGGCTGCGATGCAAAGACTTTCTTCTGTCCCACTTGACCCCTCTCTCTGTGGCACCCCAGCAGCGACAGCCCCAGACTTAAAAAATTTGGGAGAGAGTATTGCAAAGCAGGGGTGGGGCGGCACATTGTGAGGAAGAGAGGCGAGCTTAGTCCCAAATTAGGTACAAGGGGATCCATTCAATTCAGTTTGTGTTGAAAGGCAAACCTCTCTCATTTGTATTTCTGAAGCAAACCCAAATGTAGACGCCGTTCCAAATTTGCACCTCTCAGAATTTTGCAATGCATCTCTTCAGCTGAGGTAAAGGTAAAAGGGACCCCTGACCATTAGGTCCAGTCGTGGCCGACTCTGGGGTTGCAGCACTCATCTCGCTTTATTGGCTGAGGGAGCCGGCGTACAGCTTCCAGGTCATGTGGCCAGCATAAGTCGCTTCTGGCCAACCAGAGCAGCGCATGGAAATGCCGTTTACCTTCCCGCCAGAGCGGTACCTGTTTATCTACTTGGACTTTGATGTTGTCAGGGCTGCCACCCAGTCCCAGCTCACATAGGACCACGCTAGCCAGCGTTCACGTTATAAGAGTCTTTATTGGGTTACAGGTTCCATTTCCGAACTGCAATGTGCAGCCCTACGTCTTCTATGTCAGACCGGCGAAGACCCGTCTGAGTCTCCGCCTCTTGCACACCAGCTTAATACCCTAGCCTTGCTCCACCTCCTGTGCCTTTCCCTCCGTCTCTGGGTCCTTCTGCCCCCTGGGGTCTCTTCTTTCCTACTCTCTTCTGACGCGGACCCCCCGGACCCTTCCGCCTCCTTGCGGTGGGCTTTGGGACCTGGCTCACTCTCCGGGCTGCTCACTGCGCCAGCTTCCGCTGCATTTGAACTTGGCGCGCGCGCCCAACTTTCTACCTTCCTCTTGACCGTTTCGTCGCTCCCTGAGGTGGGCGTGACTACTCCTGACTCATGCCCTCCCTCCTGCTGAAAGCCTCCGGAACCCGATGTCTGGTCCCCTTTCTCCCCGCTGCTCCCAGCTGGGCACGTGGGGCCCGATCTCCAGCTGCTGCTCTCTGATCCCTCTCTGGCCCCTTCTTCCTGGGGTGTCCCCCTGCTTTCCCCCCTTGCTCTGACCGCTGGCGCTCCCTTCTGGGAATCCTCGGATTCACTGGACAGGCTCGGTGATCTCGGGTCGTCATCCCCACTCATCCTTCCTTCGTATTCCTCCCCCTCGCTCTCTGTCTCCTCCCTTCTCTGCGTCTCTGCTCCTGAACCCCTGACAGATGTGCTTTCAAACTGCTAGGTTGGCAGGAGCAGGGACCGAGCAACGGGAGCTCACCCCGTCGCAGGGATTTGAACCGCCGACCTGATCGGCAAGTCCTAGGCTCTGTGGTTTAACCCACAGCGCTACCCGCGTCCAGCTACCAGTTCCTGGACCCGCGTCCAGCTACCAGTACCAGCTGAAGTTCCTTCAGCTACCAAAAAATAAATAAAAATGCGTCTGCTAGGAGAAAATGCGCGTGAAAGGCATCATATCTGGGGGATTTGTTTCGCCAAATTGCATCTATTAGGAGAGATCAAAAACTGATGTGGAAATACAGAGAACTGAGGAGGCGAGGGAAACGAGAAATGGAGAGAAACTGAAAGGGGCAGAGTCACCCATCCCCTGTTTTTTTATTCCAGTAATTCCTTCAGGGGGTGAGAGACTGTGCTGGGCCTGGGGGTAACGTGTGAAACATGGCCCAGGAGCGGTCCAGAATATGTAGCTTCTGCTAGGAGTCAGTCCAACAGGGCCAAGGCAGGACACGAGGCAGGAAACCAGGCAAGGTCAGGCACAGGATCACAGGCAGGTTCTGGCAAACAGCAGCGTGGCTCCCGCAACCCGGGACAGGGTCCGACAGCCTTTTATCTTTGTCGGGGTAGAGGCCGGTCCTGATCCCCTGGTGACTCACCTCCCTGTCTCACCCGTCTCCCAAGCTGTGATCTAGCCTGATTCTGTGGTAGGCCTATGTTTACTTGAAGTCTTTCTAGGTAAAGGTAAAGGGACCCCTGACCATTAGGTCCAGTCGCGGACATCTCTGGGGTTGTGGCGCTCATCTCGCTTTATTGGCTGAGGGAGCCAGCGTACAGCTTCCGGGTCATGTGGCCAGCATGACTAAGCCGCTTCTGGCGAACCAGAGCAGAGCACGGAAACACCGTTTACCTTCCCACTGGAGCGGTACCTATTTATCTACTTGCACTTTGAGGTGCTTTCGAACTGCTAGGTTGGCAGGAGCAGGGACCGAGCAACGGGAGCTCACCCCGTCATTGCAGGGATTCGAACCACCGACCTTCTGATCGGCAAGTCCTAGGCTCTGTGGTTTAACCCACAGCGCCACCCACGTCCCTGCAAATCGTTTAAAGGCGGCTTAAAAAAAAGCAGTATATAATTTTTGCCAAATAAACAAACAGCAAGGAAATAATTCTGTACAGCACCATCCGGCCACTCACATCCTCAAAGGAGAATTAATGCTCACCAGCAGATATTTTTCTTCCAAGAATTTTGCTCTGGTTCCCCCCCCCCCCGATCTCCAACACCCACACAGCCTCCAGTTCCAACCCTGCGTAGGGTTTGTGATATATCGTGTGTAAAAATAGATTATATATATATTCTTTGGAAAACACGCACTTACAAGCGAGGGGGAGGGAGAATATATTCTGCACATCACATTTATCTTTACAACTTCTTACCATCCTTTGTCAGTTGACACTTATTAACCCTCCTCCAGGCTCATTATCTCAGGGCAAGAGATAAACAATAAAGGCTTTTGCGCTGTCAAGCTGAGAGTTTGCTCTGGCACAGGGGCAATGGTTGGGGCAGCGAATGGCAGGTTTCTCTGTGCCCATCTCCCCCAACTCACTGCCCCCCTCCCAAACCCCCTCCCTATTCACAACTCTTCCTTTTCAAACAATAACAATGTTGGCTGTGCCCAACCAAATTCTACTCGCAGTGGAGACGTTGAAATGAATGGGCTGAAGTTAGTGGTGCCCATGAATGGCAATTGGTTTGCTCCTAGAAAGACTGACATTGGACGCAATCCTTTCTTTATTTTAAAGAATAAAACAGAACTGGGCATCTGTTAAGGGACGTGGGTGGCGCTGTGGGTTAAACCTCAGTGCCTAGGACTTGCCGATCGCATGGTCGGCGGTTTGAATCCCCGCGGTGGGGTGAGCTCCCGCTGTTCAGTCCCAGCTTCTGCCCACCTAGCAGTTTGAAAGCACCCCTAAGTGCAAGTAGATAAATAGGGACCGCTTTATAGCGGGAAGGTAAACGGCGTTTCCGTGTGCTGCGCTGGTGCTGGCTCGCCAGAGCAGCTTCATCACGCTGGCCACGTGACCCGGAAGTGTCTCCGGACAGCGCTGGCCCCCGGCCTCTTAAGTGAGATGGGCGCACAACCCTAGAGTCGGACACGACTGGCCCGTACGGGCAGGGGTACCTTTACCTTTACCTAGGCGTCTTTTGGAGTCATAGGGAATATGTCACATTGTGTGAATTTTCTTTGGAGTGCGAGCATGACCTAACCTGCCACCCCCCTTGCCCTAATCTTGTCTCCTCAGCTATTGGACCCCAAAGCTGCAAACTCCAGAGTCTGCCCCACACAAGGAGGGGAGTGGAGGAAAAGGTTGCTGAATTGCTTTTGACTTTGACTGCCACGGTCTGTGTTTTTGTGGTTTGTTTGCAGTTTTGATCATATCGTGCAATGTGTTTGCTGTGATTGCGTTGTTTTGTGGTGGCAGTTGTTGGTGGTTGTCTTGTGGTGCATGATGGTGGTGATTTTGGGGGGGCTGAATGTGTGGTTCACAATTGGTTGTGGCAACCTCTGTTTCTGCCCCTCGCAAAAACTCTCTGTGCATGCACAAGTGACTATCACCAATGGGAACTACCATTTGTCCCCCAAAATAGCTTGGTGGATACTGCTACCCACTGTACCTCTGGACCTAGGAGACCAGGGTTCAAATAGCCACTCAGCCATGAAGCTCACTCATCCTAAGACACCTTGTGAGGATTAGGTATTGGAATAAAAATGGTCAAGACCCAGAAATATGATTCAAAAGCTTAACTCACAGAACTTTCTTCAGAACAGATACAAAAACCAACCAACGATACATCCAAATAGCTGAATAATATCATGTGCATGTACAGCACAGGTTCACCTTCTTATAAACTTGAAATAACTCCAAACAGACCTAAAATCAGACTCCCATTAGTTTGGAGCTGTTTCCTCTCAAGGAGAGACCTCAATATCACATCTTTTGCTCTCTCTGGCTTCTAGAGAAAGACTCAGAAGACAAACTCCCCAAGATGGCGACTTGCAACTGAATAACCTCTCATGTTACCTAAAGTTAAACACCATGTGAGAGAGCAGAGCAGTTAACAATTAATCATCGATCCACCAGGCACCCTGAGAGCTCTTCATAATTTCAGTGGAATTTTCCATGTTAGCAATACAAATATAGGTATATACAGAGTTATTTTCCATTTCAGTGTAAGTATAATTGTTTTACTTAACATTAAGAAATAAGGCAAGGGAGAACGTGTACTCCTCCTTGAACTCTTTGGAGGAATGTGGGATAGCATGATGCTAGGATAATGGCAGGGGGTGATCTGTGGCCGTCCAGATGTTGGCGGACTCCTGTTCCCTCCAGCCCTAGCAAGCATGGGGAGTGGTCAGGAATGATGGGAGTTGCAGTCCTATGGCACCTGGAGGGATAAGAGTCACACAAAGGGGTTGAAAAATGGCAGACAGTGATGGGAGCGACCACCACTGTTAAGAAAGGCCAATGAGATTTTCACATCAGCCTGAAAATCTATGAAATTTTGCTATCTTCAAACAGGTCAGTGGAAAATATAGGGGGCATGGTATTTCACAGCAACCCTAAAATTTTTGCCACATATTCTGTAGGGCTTTTCGACTTGGCTCGGGGCTTATGGTTTTGTGCCACCCACCCTTGCCATCTCGCTTTGTTTTAAAGCAGATTCTGAAAGCGGTTTGAAACCAGATTCGCTTTCAGGGCTCCCCCCACCCCTCTAGGAAATGTTAGGATTGTGAGGGCGGTGGAAATCCTCTTGTGGAGAGACCAGGGGCCCTTGGGAGACAGCAGTGTTGGTTAAACTGGTTTAGCTGTGGCATGTAGACATGCCTTAGGTAACGGTAAAGGGACCCCTGACCGTTAGGTCCAGTCGTGGCCGACTCTGGGGTTGCAGCACTCATCTCGCTTTACTGGCTGAGGGAGCCGGCATACAGCTTCCGGGTCATGTGGCCAGCAGGACTAAGCCGCTTCTGGCGAACCAGAGCAGCGCACGGAAATGCCGTTGACGTTCCCGCCAGAGTGGTACCTACTTATCTACTTGCACTTTTATGTGCTTTCAAACTGCTAGGTTGGCAGGAGCAGGGACTGAGCAACGGGAGCTCACCCCGTCATTGCGGGGATTCGAACCACCGACCTTCTGATCGGCAAGTCCTACGCTCTGTGGTTTAACCCGCAGCACCACCCGCATCCCAACCAAACATGCCTTAATTCGCATCAAAAATCTGGCTGGGCCATTTGGTTGCTCTCAAGGTCATATACAGAGTGACGGTGAGGTGTTATCTGGTGACAGACAGGGGGCAGTAGAGGGCCTTAAGCCCAGACTTCCTGCCCAATTCTTTGTATTGAGCTTTCGATTCATCTCTGAAAGGAGGACTCTCCCTAAATGAAAAGAGAAAGGGAGAGGCAAGGAAGCCATTAATTGATTCCTTGTTAATTAACCTTTTGTGAACCCCTTGAAGACATCTGAAAATGGTTTTCTTTAGAGCAGGGCTTATCGCTGGATTTAGGGGGAAGGTGCTCATACCTTTAAATCCACAAGGTCGGGAAAGGGGAGAGGACACAAACTTCCCTTCGCCGGGACAGGGACCCTTGACTGCCTCCCCCTCGCTCTTTAACATTATTTAATTTTAATTTTAATGGTTCTACTCGGAGTATAACTAGAGTTGCAAACAACCGCTTGTCTTGAAATAGGTTCGGAACAGGCAGTAGGGTTGACACGCCCTTCAGAAGTTGCATTTCCAATCATAAGAGGAAGGGAGCAATTGGGCAATTGTATTATTTCCTGTGTCCCTGTCCCTCAATAAATCTAAATGGTAGGAGTGCCCATTTTTCCTTCAGTCTGCTTTGCCACTTTTGATTTTATGGAGTGCATTTTATAGCCTGCCTTGTCGCCAAAAGTGTCTCCCCCAAATCGGTACTATACCTGAAGGAGCGTCTCCACACCCATTGTTTTACCCAGACACTGAGGTCCTTCTGGCAGTTCCCTCACTGCGAGAAACCAAGTTACAGGGAACCAGGCAGAGGGCCTTCTCGGTAGTGGCACCCGCCCTGTGGAACACCCTCCTATCAGATATCAAGGAAATAAACAACTATCTGACTTTTAGAAGACATCTGAAGGCAGCCCTGTTTAGGGAAGCTTTTAATGTTTAACAGACAACTGTATTTAACTGCCTGGACACTGAGGTCCAGCTTCAAGGGCCTTCTTGGTGGTGGCGCCCGCCCTGTGGAACGCCCTCCCACCAGATGTCAAAGAGAACAACAACTACCAGACTTTTAGAAGACATCTGAAGGCAGCTCTGTTTAGGGAAGCTTTTAATGTTTGATGTATTACAGTATTTCAATATTTTTTTGGAAGCCGCCCAGAGTGGCTGGGGAAGCCCAGCCAGATGGGCGATGTATAATTAATAATAATAATAATAATAATAATAATAATAATAATAATAATATTCTCTCTGCCACAGACACTCCCTTCTCACTAAACACGATTTCTATTCTCATCCTGAAGCAAAGTTTGCCATTGCTTTTTGCATTCGGTGAGTAGCATGTGAACAGCTGGCAGTTCCATTTTTCACTTGCTAGAAAGTGAACAGAGACTTCCGCTTGGAAGCGGTCTGCCTCTTTCCTTGACCAGCCTTGAAGCATTCCATGTCCCTGTCATCCCGCACCCTCCTGGAGGGCGATAAAACTCCCGATCAAACTGTCCAAGTCCTCCTCCCCATTAGAGCCATTGATTGAGAGGTGTGTGGCGCACCCACCCACAAGCCATGCGCACATTGCCTTGTTTCGGCCATTAATTTTACGAGTCAGGCGATGTCTAGGAATCGGTGGCGCTTAACTCGATCACAGTAAACCTAATTTCCTCTCGATATTCTGTTTTACGACAATCATTGGAGACAGTAAACAAGTCTTCCTTGTCGTTGACTGCGCTGGCCATCACTGAGAACAAAAGAAAAGCTGGCTGGATCAGACCAACAGTCAGCCTAATCTAGCGTCCTGTTCTCACAGCCACTGACCAGATGCACTAAAGCAAAGCCAGCCTCCTGCCCACCTAGCAGTTCGAAAGCACGCCAGTACAAGTAGATAAATAGGTACCACTCCGGTGGGAAGGTAAACAGCATTTTCGTGCGCTGCTCTGGTTCGCCAGAAGTGGCTTAATCATGCTGGCCACATGACCCGGAAGCTGGTGGGAGGGCATTCCACAGGGCAGGTGCCACCACCGAGAAGGCCCTCTGCCTGGTTCCCTGTAACCTCGCTTCTCGCAGTGAGGGAACCGCCAGAAGGCCTTCGGCGCTGGACCTCAGTGTCCGGGTAGAACGATGGGGGTGGAGACGCTCCTTCAAGTCTACTGGGCCTTTGAGGCCGTTTAGGGCTTTCAAGGTCAGCACCAACACTTTGAATTGTGCTCGGAAACGTACTGGGAGCCAATGTAGGTCTTTCAAGACCAGTGCTATGTGGTCTCGGCAGCTGCTCCCAGTCACCAGTCTAGCTGCCGCATTCTGGATTAGTTGAAGTTTCCGGGTCACCTTCAAAGGTAGCCCCACGTAGAGCGCATTGCAGTACATAAAGAAGTGTCTGTTGGATCAGGCCAGGGGACCATCGAGCCCAGGATCCCGTTCTCATTGTGGCCGACCAGATCCCTGTGGGAGACCAGCAGGCAAGATCTGAACACATGAGCCCCCTCGCCTCCTGTGGTTTCTCACAATTGGTTTGCAGAATGTGGGATAGGAAACACAAGAGCAGTCAAGTACAACATGTCAAGTGAACATGTTTACACACGGGAAGGATTTTTTTGTCCAGCCAGCAGGTCAACTTCCTGTTTCCTTCTGGCCTGGGGCAGACTTCCTCTGCATGTGACTAGAGGTGGGCGTGGCCTCACCTGTGCAGGTAACGACAAAAGCACAGGGCAGGGCAGCCATCTCTCTCTTTTTGTCTACATGCATTGAAGAAGCAACGTCTGCTTAGCCAAAGATGCTCAGAGGGACTGTCTCTTTATGGGATAGTTTCCAGGTGTATGTTACTTTTCTAAGCTAAGTCTGTCTTCTGGGATCCGATTGTGAACAGAATGTGAGTAAACTCTTTTTATACTTTTATAGAAGACTGTGTCAAGTCTCATCTTTTATGAGGGAATAAGGGGGGAAATACCAGAACAGTTATTATAGAGGCTTTAGCGAGCCTCCTTCTTTGGAGGTCTTTAAGCAGAGGCTTGACAACCATAGGTCAGGAGTGCTCTGATGGTGTTTCCTGCTTGGCAGGGGGTTGGACTCGATGGCCCTTGTGGTCTCTTCCAACTCTATGATTCTATGATTCTATGATTCTATGAATGCATCCGCTGCAAGTTTTAAAAGGGGAATGTTACTCTGCTAAATTGTGAAGTTGTTAACACAAGTTGGAAAGGCTATAATCAAACAATATATCCTCTCCTGCATCCCTGAACATTCCTACACAGAAACATTGCTGCTTCCAACTGTGGTGGCAGAGCTGAGCCCTTGTGCCTGGTAGTCGCTGATAACTCATAGAATCATAGAATCATAGAATCGTAGAGTTGGAAGAGACCACAAGGGCCATCGAGTCCAACCCCCTGCCAAGCAGGAAACACCATCAGAGCACTCCTGACATATGGTTGTCAAGCTTCTGCTTAAAGACCTCCAAAGGAGGAGACTCCACCACACTCCTTGGCAGCAAATTCCACTGTCAAACGGCTCTTACGGTCAGGAAGTTCTTCCTAATGGTTAGGTGGAATCTTCTTTCTTGTAGTTTGGATCCATTGCTCTGTGTCCGCTTCTCTGGAGCAGCAGAAAACAACCTTTCTCCCTCCTCTATGTGACATCCTTTTATATATTTGAACATGGCTATCATATCACCCCTTAACCTCCTCTTCTCCAGGCTAAACATGCCCAGCTCCCTTAGCCGTTCCTCATAAGGCATCGTTTCCAGGCCTTTGACCATTTTGGTTGCCCTCCTCTGGACACGTTCCAGTTGGTCAGTGTCCTTCTTGAACTGTGGTGCCCAGAACTGGACACAGTACTCCAGGTGTGGTCTGACCAGAGCAGAATACAGTGGCACTATTACTTCCCTTGATCTAGATGCTATACTCCTATTGATGCGGCCCAGAATTGCATTGGCTTTTTTAGCTCCATTGGCTTTTTTAGCTGCCGCGTCACACAACTCCATGGATATTGACAGCAATGTGTCAGAACCCAGTGTCAGGAGTGTGCCAATGTGAGTCAACTCTGTTTTAGAAGAAGCAAGGCTGCACAGTAGTGCCAGGCCTAGTGAGCACAGCAACTCTTCCTGGTAGATCTTGCCCCTATGAGGCTGTTGAGAGGACGGAAGGTCTCTGCCTTCCCACCGCTGCTTATGCTTTATGAAAATTTAAATCTCTTAAATCCTATACCAATCTTTAACAGTTTCAATTATTTTCTTCACTTCCCCTCCCCCACAGCCCAGTTATTATTTTTGTTATTGTTGTGTTATTCACTTTATTTGTTATTCCGTCCTTTAATATATTATTATCCTATCTCCTTGTGCCTTTTAAACTTTTACATATTAATTTTTAAGCTCCAGCACCAACTTTTTTAACGCATTCCGACTCTTTATTATTTTTTTGATTAGAGTTGCCTCTAATTGATGCTCTTAATTTTGCCATCTCCACGAATTCCAGAAATTTGATTCTCCGTTCTAATCATTCTAATCTAATCCCTTAAAAATCAAGTAAGGTACCAGTCCTCATTGTTCTGAAGAAATGGCTGGTTTTAAATAGGGAGCTGCCTTATACTGAATTAGACTGCTTTTAAAAATATATATATATATATTAACTTTTCAAAGTTTATACAAAAAAGACAAAAAACAAAAATACAAAAATTAAAAACACATATAATTTCATTCACTTATTTTCATTTTAACTTATTTCTCAGACCTCCTCATACCTCCCCTTTTTGTATTCCAATTCAAATTACTCATTCAGCAAATCCTCACCCTTAATTTTCACTTAACTTTACACCTTTCTTTCTTCTTTCCCCCCCAATTATCTTAATCATTACAGCTGATAACCCCTTATTCAGTCCAACATCAATCTAACATTCACTAATTTTATAATATTTCCCAAGATAGTCTTTAAATTTCTTCCAATCTTCTTCCGCCGTCTCTTTCCTCTGGTCCCGGATTCTGCCAGTCATTTCTGCCAGTCCCATGTAGTCTATCACCTTCATCTGCTATTCTTCCAAGGTGGGTAGATCTTGTGTCTTCCAGTACTATACTGAATTAGACCACTTGTCCATCTAGTTTACTATTGCTTTACTGACTGGCAGTGGAACTCCTCAGTCCTATCTGACAGGCGCAAGGCACGGGCCCTGCATTTCCCAGTTTCACCTATGCAAAAGGAATAATATAAAAGGAATAAAAGGAACCACACCCAAAATCGTCTTAGAAGTGCTGGGACTGAGCCAAGGGATTCCTACAGACAAAGAAAGCGTTGTTTTCCCACCCACGCATGAGAAACAGTGATTGCGCATTTCTCAACGAAGCTCTCCGCTGAAATCTTCCGGGTAAACTGAGCTGCAGGAAGACAGGCATGGAAATTAAAGTACGGTCTAGCCTAATCAAACAAACAATTCCCTCTGTTTCTCGCACGCACACGGCAAGGTGTGCAGAAGCACACAAAGCCTTCAGTAGGGGAAGACGTCAGGCTGGATGAAACCTCCCCAAAACAGTGCAGTAAGGACTGAGCATGCTCAGTGGGCAGGAAATGCCCTCTGAGCGCTGCAGGGGAAGGGGCAAATGGAATGGAATATCCGGGAAGAGGGCTTGGCTGCCTGGCTGAATGCATTCGCGGTGCATCGTTTTGTTGAGGCTGCTACTAATCTGCTCTGAGTCTAATCTGCTCGAAGAACCCCACACCATAGCTCTTCTTCAACTGCATATTGGTCAGGGGTCATGGAATTGTTGAATTGGAAGGGACCCCAATGGTCACCTAGTCTATATCATAATATTTATTGGCATTTTCATTTTCAAAAAACACCATGTGTTTTAAAGTACGTTATACTGTATTTTACGCTGGTTTTTTGTTGCATCAATAAAGTGTTTTAAATTTGTTGTTAGCCACCCTGAGCCCGGTTTTCTGAACCGGGAAGGGCGGGGTATAAATAAAAAATTATTATTATTATTATATAGGTTCAGTAAATAGGCTCACTTCCACAAAGGCTGAATGTGTTCACTGGCGGAGGAAGAGGGGGGTGGGGGAGCGCACCGCCCCCTGCACCACGATCCCAGTGGGGTGCCATCACGGCTGCCCCCTCCCCGCGCTGGGCACCACGCCCCCACAGGTGGCACACCATGCCCCCCCCGGACGTGCACCACACCCCCGGGATGCACGCCAACCACGCCCCCACCTGCTCTCCACCACTGGGTGTGTTACCACCTTGGACCTTTTATAGGGTTTACAGACAAAGAATTAATATAAAATCCAATCAGAGCTCTGCAGACATTTGCAGAGGGTAGCTGGCAGAATACTCATTGGATATGACTTTCTGCAACTTGACATGTGTCCAGCCCTTCTAGGGCTCCTCGCTTCTAAGGTTTTGAAGCCTACATAGATACAAGCCTACATATTAAAGAAAGGAGAATTGTAGCCTGAGATTTGGTACAGTGGATGCTCGGGTTGCGAACGTGATCCGTGCGGGATGCACGTTCGCAACCTGCAGCGTTCGCAACCCGCGTCTGCACATGCGCGGGTTGCGATTTGGTGTTTCTGCCACATGCACGTCCGCTGAAACCCGGAAGTAACCTGTTCCTGTACTTCTGGGTTTCGGTGGTCTGTAACCTGGGAAAATGCAACCTGAAGTGTCTGTAACCTGAGGTATGACTGTATTTCCAACAACAGAGCAGCAACTGGGCTATGTGTCTTTAATGAACAAAAGGAAACTATTATGAACCAAGGATTTTAACCGGACTCCAATATCTCATTCAGTTGGGGTTTATTTACAGGTTTCTCACACAAAACATATTTTGGGGGCCCTCAGCCCCCCCACAACAATAAATGATCCAATTGTGTGCGTGGCACCCTCAACAACTCCCCCAGTCTGCAAAAAAAGGTCGGCAAACCGCAATACAAAGGGGAGGAAAAGACAAGAGAAAGGAAGGTGTGTGTGTGTGTGTGATACTTTGGAAAAGTCGAATGCAGAATCTATATATTTTTAAATTTTAAACTAAAAAGAGGTTTGCTCCAAAGGGTGACTGCAGATGATTTTGTAAAGTTCCCTTCTAGCTTGTGTGTATTATCTGTGAAACTGGAGCTTGTCCAGTGTGGTGTAGTGGTTAAGAGCGGTGGACTCGTAATCTGGTGAACCGGGTTCGTGTCTCCGCTCCTCCCCATGCAGCTGCTGGGTGACCTTGGGCCAGTCACACTTCTCTGAAGTCTCTCAGCCCCACTCACCTCACAGAGTGTTTGTTGTGGGGGAGGAAGGGCAAAGGAGAATGTTAGCCGCTTGGAGACTCCTTCGGGTGGTGATAAAGCGGGATATCAAATCCAAACTCTTCTTCTTCTTCTTCTTGTCCATTTGTCCTGCTGAGAGGTACATAATCTATACTCGGGTTTGAGCACAGACATCTCTCGAGGGAGGCAACAGAGCAAGCTTTCATTTTTGTCGTTTCATGAACAACCAGGCAGCTCACTTAAGCTACACACACACACACACAATTTTAACCTCCCCTTTTCATCTTTTTTTTTTAAAGCAGCTTATAATCGAAATAAAGGAAAACAACAATGGATTCTTCTTTTTTAAAAGAAAAAAAGGAAAGGGGAAAAAAAGATCACACCCTCACACAAGGAAAAAAAACACCACACCACAAAATATAGTCAATAAAAATAGCTGATAAAACAGAATTGGAAGCAGCGGGGAAGAAGGAAGCTGGCTGAGATTATTGCACCATTTGACGTCTGGGAAAACAAAACAGTTCTAACCCGGCAAATGAAAATCATTCAGAGTGTGCGCCACATTAGCATCTCCAGGGAAGAAATGGCAACATCTGGGTACCACTCTGGAAAGATGCACATCTCTGAACTCTGGTCGCAACACCCCAAATCTTTTTTTAAAACCAAATACAATAACCATTACCGTGCAGGATGTGGTACACAAAGTGAATATGTTTGCAGGTGACACCCTCTTATTTCTGCAGGATCCCAAAACAGCCCCCGAGCCACTTAAGCCACAGTTAGAAAGGTATCACAGGGTAGCAGGATTGCAAATCACCTATTCTATATCTGTGCTCCTTCCTATCAATTTAGAGGGCACTACAAGAGACCGGTTGCTGGGTGATTTGCCATAGCGCTAGGAGGATTTAAGTACGGCGTATTAACCTCACTGCAGACACAAGGCAACTGGGACGTGGAAACCATAGAGGACTGTATAAAAGCTTTCATCAAGAACTGAGGAAATGGAAACATCTCTGCCTTAGCTGTATACTTCCTTCCTTCCTTCCTGCCTGCCTGCCTGCCTGCCTGCCTGCCTGCAAAAAGCTTACAGTGGTGCAGATCAATGGTGGACTATGCAGCCCCATGGAGGGCAGTGGAATTACTTGGGGCGGGTGCTCACAGGCAGTGGGACACAGGTGGAGCTGTGGTCTAAACCACTGAGCCTCTTGGGCTTGCTGATCAGAAGGTCAGCAGTTCAAATCCCCACGACGGGGTGAGCTCCTGTTGCTCAGTCCCTGCTCCTGCCAACCTAGTAGTTCAAAAGCACGTCAAAGTGCAAGTAGATAAATAGGCACCACTGTGGTGGGAAGGTAAACGGCGTTTCCGGGCACTTTGGTTTCCATCACGGTGTTCTGTTGCACCAGAAGCGGTTCAGTCCTGCTGGCCACATGACCTGGAAAGCTGTCTGTGGGCAAATGCCAGCTCCCTCAGCCTGAAAGCAAGATGGGCGCCGCAACCCCAGAGTTGCCTTTGATGGGACTTAACCATCCAGGGGTCCTTTACCTTTACCTGTGCTCATTGGGCCTGACGCCCCTGTTTAGATTCTGTTAATGAGATTCCCATGGACTGCAAGAAGATCAAACCTCTCCATTCTGAAGGAAATCAGCCCTGAGTGCTCACTGGAAGGACAGATCCTGAAACTGAGGCTCCAAGACTTTGGCCACCTCATGAAAAGAGAAGACTCCCTGGAAAAGACCCTGATGTTGGGAAAGATGGAGGGCACAAGGAGAAGGGGACGACAGAGGACGAGGTGGTTGAACCTTTTTGCCTCAGAGACGAGTGGATGGCTGGGGGTGCTGAAAGTATAAATGAGAACCAGCCTTTGAAAAGCTGATGAAAAGTTCATGAATTTTGTTGAATGTCTCAAACTGATAGTACAGTGGTGCCTCGCAAGACGAAAAGAATCCGTTCTGTGATTCTCTTCGTCTAGCGGTTTTTTCGTCTTGCAAAGCAAGCCCGTTGACGGATTAGCGGATTAGCGCTATTAGCGGCTTTTAGCGGCTTATCGGCTTATCGGATCAGCTGATAAGCGGCTTAGCGGCTTAGAAAAAGGGGGGGGAGGAAAAAAACCCCGCAGGAACTCACAAGACATTTTCGTCTTGCGAAGCAAGCCCATAGGAGATTCGTTTTGCGAAGCACCTCCAAAACGGAAAACTCTTTCGTCTAGCGAGTTTTCCGTCTTGCGAGGCATTCGTCTTGCGGGGCACCACTGTACTGTAAGTCTCGAGGAGGGATTGGCCACCAGGTTTCCACTACCCAGAACCCTCCTCTATAAGGGAAGCGGGTGATGCTGGAAAAGTTGGTCCTGCGCCTTTGGAAACAATGACCAGTTTCTGCCTCCCCGTCTGGGTGGGGAGGTTGCTACTGGTTTTCTCTTCTTCAGCCTGCCCATTTTTAGGGGCAAGATCCTGAAAGGCGTCTTCCTGGTTATCCTATTCCACAACCCTTTAATTGGTTCCTTCCTCAATAGAGTTGGAAGGAATAGTTACCGTATTTTTCGCTCTGTAAGATGCACCAGACCACAAGACGCACCTAGTTTTTGGAGGAGGAAAAGAAGAAGAAAAATATTCTGAATCTCAAAAGCCAGAACAGCAAGAGGGATCGCTGCGCAGCAAAAGCAGCAATCCCTCTTGCTGTTCTGGCTTCTGGGATAGCTGCACAGCCTGCATTCGCTCCATAAGACGCACACACATTTTCCCCTTACTTTTTAGGAGGGGAAAGTGAGTCTTATACAGCAAAAAATACGGTATTTAGTCCAACAGCCTGCAATGCAGGAATCACTGCTGTCAGGGTTACTTCCAGATCCTAGCTCACAGAGGATCACGCTAGCCAGCGGTTGTTGATTAAAAGTCTTTATTGAGTTACAGTCTCCATTCTTGAGCTGCTGCGTGCAACCCTACGCCTTATGCTTAGGTCGGCGAAGCTCCTTCTGAGTCTCCGCCCCTTGCGCACCAACTTAATATCCTAGCCCTGCTCCACCTTTTCCGCCTGACAGTTCTCCTCTGGGTCCCTCTGCCCCCCTGGGTCTCTCCCTTCCGGGATTCTTCTGACGCTGACCCCCCTGACTCCCCTGTCTCCTTGCGCCGGGCTTTAGGACCTGGCTCTCTTTCCGGGCTGCCTACTGCGCCACCTTCCTGTGCATTTGAACTTGGCGCGCGCGCCCAACCTTCCACTTTCCGTCTAACCGTCACTTCGCTCCCCGATGAAGGTGTGGCCACTCCTGACTCGTGCCCTCCCTCCTGTTGTGAGCTGCCAGCGCTAGTTCCCAGGCGCTCTTCCTCTTCCCTACTCTCTGGCGGTGACGTAGGTCCCGATCTCCAACTGCTCCCCTCTGAGTCCCCTCTGGCTCTTTCTTCCTGGGGTGTCCCCCTAGTCTCCCCCCTTGCCCTTGCCACTGGTGCTCCTCTTTGTGAATCTTCTGATTCACTGGACAGACTCGGAGATCTCGGGTCGTCGTCGTCACTCATCCTTTCTTCTGCCTCCTCCCCCTCGCTCTCTGTTTCCTCCCTTGCCCTCGCCTCTGCTCCTGAACCCCTGACATCCATCCCCCCCTCAAAGCCCCCCCTTCCCCCCTCCCCTCCCTCCGGTGCGGGAACTGGGTGCTGCAGTGTCAAAGGGACGAATGTCGGGTACAGTTCGCTTCCCGTGGCCGGCCTCCATCCGCAGACTCCCGGTTCTTCCTCCCTGCTCTCGTCAACGACGGTCACCTCTGCTTCCATCTCCGTGCCGCCGTGCTCGAGACCCTGGTTGTCCCCGAAAAAGTCCATGTCGGTCTCTCCCTCGCTTCCTTCTGTAGGCGTAGCTCGTCCTGGACCCTCCAGCCACTTCCTGCGCCACTGCTCCTCTGGTCGATCATCCCACCAATACGAGGGTTCTGAGGCAGATCCCGAGGGTGACCCCTCCGGGGAACGGGCGTCTCGTGTCGGTTCCTCATCCGAGTCGAACCCCCGGAACGTGCTGGCTGAAAGCGTGGGCGTGAAAAGCCAGTCGTCGAAAAAGTCCGCCGGCATTGGCCTATGGGGAAAGAGGGCATGAAACTCTTCCTTGAGCAGAGGTTCATCTAGAGCGTAGCCCGGCACCCAGCTGTTGGCATTGGCCGGGGTGCCCTCCTTAGCGAGTAGGTATTCTACCCCCTCTTCCCCCCATCTGGAGTCCAAAATCTCCGTGACTTCGTTGAGGCGCACCTCCTGTGCCACTCCCCGTTGCCTGGTTCCCTCTCGGAGCGGACTCGGCACCGTGCCGGGTTCCTGAAACCTGTGCGGTGCCTTGTAGGGAGTGAGCACCGATCTGTGGAACACCGGATGCATTCTGGAACCCTCCGGAAGCGCCAGCCTGAAAGCCACCGGGTTGACCTGCTCTTCGACTTGGTAGGGCCCCAGTTGCTTATGCCCTAGTTTCTTCTTGGCCAACGACCTGGCCGGCACTGCGTGGGCTGCTAACCAGACCCAGTCTCCCACCTGGATCTCTTCGCCAACCCTTCTGTGTTTGTCTGCCTGCACCTTGTATGCGTGTTTGGCCAGCTCCAGGTGCCGCCGCAGCTGATCGTGAACCTCTTGCAACTCCGACGCGAACGCATCTGCTGTCTGCGGCTCCCCCTCCACCAGTCTTTCCAGTCCCGGGAAGGTTCTGGGGTGCCTCCCGTTGTTGGCGAAGAACGGCGTGACCCCCGTGGACACGTGCTTCGTGTTGTTGTAGGCGAACTCGGCGAGCGGCAGGTAATCCACCCACGTCGCAGGCTGTTGATTCGCATAGCATCTCAGGTACTGCTGCATGATGGCATTGACCCGCTCCGCTTGCCCGTTGGTCTGCGGGTGTCTCGCCGACGCCAGGTTGATCTTGACGTTTAGGAAGCCCATCAGCTTCTGCCAGAAGTTCGAGATGAACTGCCGCCCGCGGTCGGACAGAATAGACCGTGGCAGACCGTGAACCTTGAACACGTGGTCTATGAACAGTTTGGCGGTTTGTTCCGCCGTGGCCACCTTCGCACACGGGATGAAATGCGCCATCTTGGAGAACAAGTCCACCACCACCAGCACGGCCGTCTTGCCCCTCGAGCTGGGCAGATCCGTGACGAAGTCCAGGGCGACTCTCTCCCATGGCTCGACCGGAGTTTGCAGCGGTTCCAACAGTCCGGCCGGCGGTCTGTGCACTGGTTTGGCCCTCTGGCAGGTGTCGCACCTCGCCACGTAGTCCGCGACCTCCCCTCTCATTCCGGGCCACCAGAAATCCCTGGCGACTAATTCCACCGTCTTCTCCTTGCCAAAGTGCCCGGCAGTGGGCGCGTCGTGCAGCTGATGCAGTACCTTGGCGCGAAGTTCGTCTCCCGGCACGTAGATGGCCCCTTTGCGGATGAGCAATCCATCTCTCAGCTGGAACCCGTTGGTCGCTGCCGTGCCCCTTCGCATCTCAGCCATCTTTGCTTGCGCGAAAGAGTCATTCTGCAACGCTTGTCGCACCGCCTCCAGGTCCACTGTCGCCGCAGCGCACGCCCACACTGTTGGCGCGAAGATGTGCATGGCGGCCGCTGGTGTGGCGTCCTCCAGATACTGTGGCTTACGGGATAGCGCGTCCGCCATGATGTTGGTGTCCCCCGGGACATACTCTATTCGGAAGTCGAAATTCGCAAAGAACTCAGCCCAACGTATCTGCCTCTGGTTCAGGAACTGTGCCGTGCGCCAGTGCTCCAGATTCTTGTGGTCCGTGCAGACCTGCACCGTGTGCTTGGCTCCAATCAGGAAGTGCCTCCATGCTTTGAACGCTGCATGAATAGCCAGCAACTCCCTGTCCCAGATGGTGTAATTCTGTTCGGACTTGCTGAGCTTCCTGGAGTAAAACGCTCCGGGCCTCCAAACCCCCTGCGGGTCCTTCTGCAGCAGGACTGCTCCGACGGCCCTGTCCGAGGTGTCTGTTTCAACTCTCATCGGCCTGCTAGGATCGACATGAAGCAGCTGTTCCTCCGAGGCGAAAAGACGCTTGAGTGCCTGAAAGGACTGCTCCGCCTGCGCTGTCCAGATGAACTTCTTTTTCTTGGAACTGAGCGTGTCTGTAATGGCTGCAGTCTGCATAGCGAAGCCTTTGATGAACTTGCGATAGAAGTTCGCGAAGCCGACAAATCGTTGGACCTCCTTCCGGTTGCGTGGGCTTTTCCAATCCAACACCGCTCGAACCTTGGCGCTGTCCATGGCGAGCCCCTTGTCAGACAACCTGTATCCCAGGAAATCCACCTCCGTCACGTCGAATTGGCACTTCTCCAGCTTGGCGTAAAGCCTATGTTGCTGGAGCCTGCTCAGCACTTCCCTGACGTGTCTGTCATGCTCCTGCTGCGATTCCGAAAAGATCAGGATGTCATCCAAGAAACAGACGCACGTCTTGTAGAGGAGCCCCGCCAACACGTGATGCATGAAAGCTTGAAAAACGTGGGAGCCATTTTGCAATCCAAAAGGCATAACTCTATATTCGTAGGTGCCCAGGGGTGTGAACATGGCTGTCTTCCACTCATCTCCTTCCCGCATGCGAATCAGGTTGTACGCCCCTCGCAGGTCCAACTTGGTGAACACGCTGCCCTTGCGTACTTTCGCGAGGAGGTCGTCGATTCGGGGCATGGGGAAGTCCGACGGCTTGGTGACACTGTTCAAAATGCGGTAGTCCACCACGAGCCTTTTCTGGGGCGTGTCTCGCTTCTTCACAAAGAATACAGGACTGCCCCCCGCTGCCTGGGACTCTCGGATGAAACCGCGTTTCAAATTATGATCAATGAACTCCTTGAGTTCCTGCAGTTCGTCTTCAGACATGGAATACAGCTTCCCTTTGGGCAGCGCCGCCCCCGGCAGCAGGTCAATCTTGCAGTCATATGGTCTGTGGGGGGGTAGCTTGTCTGCCTCCTTCTCGCAGAAAACCTCCAAAAATTCTGCGTACTTGTGGGGAATCGCTTGCAGCGTGCCGAGCAGCAGCTGTGACTCCTCTTGCTCCCCTTCTTGCTGGGGCATGATGCAGTGTTCAGCACAAAAGGAAGAACCGAAGGTCAGCTGCCTCTGGTACCAAGCCAGCGTCGGGCTGTGCCTGTCCAGCCAACTCATGCCCAATACGATAGGCGTGTCTGAGAGTTGAGTGACGTTGAAGCTGATAATCTCCTTGTGATTTCCAAGCCGCAGCACCATAGGTGGCGTCTGCTTCACCACTTGCCCCCCTAACAGCTCCCTGCCATCCACCGTGACAACCTGCAGTGGCAGCGCGGCAGGCAGCAACTGTATAGCGTGCCGGTCGACAAAGTCCTGCCCTATGAAGTCTGCATTGCTTCCCGAGTCGACGGTGATTGGCACGTCCATGGTGATTCCATTGGGTAGCTGGAGCGATGCGGTGAGCCTCACTACTGGCTTGGGCGGGAGGGGGTCCATGGGCGGTAAAATCTCTGGGGACTGCTTCACTGACACGTCTGGCTGGGCCCCAGTGCCTCCTCTTCCAGCCAGACATCGTCGTTTCCCTGCTGTGGTTCTCCTTGCTGCGTTGCTGCAGTCACCATTGCTGAGGCTGCAGTGTGCTTGTGGAGCCTCCGGGGACACTCTTTCGCCAAATGGCCTGGATCCTCGCAGATGTAACACTTCCTGTTCCCTCTAGGAGGCTTCGCTTTCACTGCTGCCGGTGCTAGGGCTCTGGCTGCTGACTGAGCCCTTGCACTCCCAACCTCCATCGGTTCCACCCCTCCCCCTGTTGGGGGCGTGGATTGCGCACGCGCTGCTTCTCTGGGAAGGAAGGAGGAGCCCCTGGCTGGTTCGCGCCCGCTGCGCCCTTCGTCCCTGCTCCACGGACGTTCTTCCAGCCGCACTCCCACCGCCAGCGCCCTCTGAACGATCTCCTGCGTGGTCCGGGGTCTCTCCCCCCTCGCAATCTCATCTTTCACCGAGCTGTTCAAGCCCTCCCAAAAAAGGTCTCTGACGGGAGCCGAATCTCTGTCCCATTCCAGGGCACTGACCAAAGCGAAAAAGCGGGCATGATATTGCCGTACGCTGGCCCTCCCTTGTCTTAGTCCGTGCACCTCCCTTCGGGCAAGATCCACGTCAATGCTTGATAAAAAACAGCCATCCATCGCTTTAATAAAGGCGTCCGCATTTTGGAGCGCAGGATCCTTATCCCTCCACAAATTGCGCAGCCATGCTTTAGCGTCTCCATGCAAATGGGACATGATGAACCCCACTTTCTCTTGTTCATCTCTAAAATCTTTGTGCAGTAGTTGTAGTGCACACATTACGTCTGCTCTAAAATTGGGGTACTGTTGCAAATTCCCATCGAAGTGCGAGACCAGACTGCCTGTGCGTCTCCCCAACCCAATCCCCTCTGATTTGGGTGTCTGTTGCCCCTGCTTCGTAAGCACGTCCAACCTGACCTGGAGATCCCTGTAGGCGGCCGCTGCGTCCTCCTCTCTCTTCCTGGACGCCACCGCCTCGGCAGTCAGTCGTGAAACCGCGTCTCTGAGTTCCGTTATTTGCTGTTCGGCCGTCATATTGTCTACCGTTCGTGAGCTTTCTTGTAGGCACCCGCTTTCCCTCCTCTCCGCGAGGTCGTGGATGTCCACAATTTGAAGAGAAGGAGCTTACTGTCAGGGTTACTTCCAGATCCTAGCTCACAGAGGATCACGCTAGCCAGCGGTTGTTGATTAAAAGTCTTTATTGAGTTACAGTCTCCATTCTTGAGCTGCTGCGTGCAACCCTACGCCTTATGCTTAGGTCGGCGAAGCTCCTTCTGAGTCTCCGCCCCTTGCGCACCAACTTAATATCCTAGCCCTGCTCCACCTTTTCCGCCTGACAGTTCTCCTCTGGGTCCCTCTGCCCCCCTGGGTCTCTCCCTTCCGGGATTCTTCTGACGCTGACCCCCCTGACTCCCCTGTCTCCTTGCGCCGGGCTTTAGGACCTGGCTCTCTTTCCGGGCTGCCTACTGCGCCACCTTCCTGTGCATTTGAACTTGGCGCGCGCGCCCAACCTTCCACTTTCCGTCTAACCGTCACTTCGCTCCCCGATGAAGGTGTGGCCACTCCTGACTCGTGCCCTCCCTCCTGTTGTGAGCTGCCAGCGCTAGTTCCCAGGCGCTCTTCCTCTTCCCTACTCTCTGGCGGTGACGTAGGTCCCGATCTCCAACTGCTCCCCTCTGAGTCCCCTCTGGCTCTTTCTTCCTGGGGTGTCCCCCTAGTCTCCCTCCTTGCCCTTGCCACTGGTGCTCCTCTTTGTGAATCTTCTGATTCACTGGACAGACTCGGAGATCTCGGGTCGTCGTCGTCACTCATCCTTTCTTCTGCCTCCTCCCCCTCGCTCTCTGTTTCCTCCCTTGCCCTCGCCTCTGCTCCTGAACCCCTGACAACTGCTAACCTAAAACCACCCAGAGTTTTGCCCTTTTGTCCCAACTCCTGATGCCCCTTTCTTCCCCCTTTCCAGCTCTGCAATGTCTCCTCCTCCTCCGATTACTTATCTCCTGCCAGAGAAAAATCGATGCTGCCGTTTTCTTCCAATGCCTTGGCCCTCGCGACTGTTTTCAGTTCCCCTCTTCTAAAAATAACACAAGAAGAAGCGTGCAGGTTTTTTTCCTTCCTTTCTTCTCTCCTCCCCTCTCCGCAGACAAGATAATTGCCGTGGAGCAGAATTCAAATTTATGCAAACACCTGAGAAGACCCTGGGCTGACGTGGCGGATACAGATGAATGTAGGAAGGGGCAAAAGTTTGCAGAGGAAACTGCCGCTGCCACACCAGGTCTCTGCCCTGTGATTGGAGGTGTTTGAGAAAAAAGGTCTGTGAAGAATGATCTCCAATTTTCAGGTTGAGGCTGTTCCTGGGGTGGGTGGGGGCATATATATATCTCCCTGATTCCCTTACATTGTGGCAATACACACCTTTTCCATTGCTATTTATGCCAACATCTTCTCTGCCTCTCCCAATTACAGCTTCTCCTTTCTTTCCTAGAATAGCAACGCATAGGTGATCCTCGCCAATCAGGAATTGACACAGAATGGTATTTTTTTAAACCCCAGTTCTTGAGGCTCTCAATTAAATGGCTTTTTTTGAGGCAGGGGTGTTTGTGGAATCAGTTTCGGTTTTTCCTGTCCGACTCCCGTGACTGGTGGTGGACTGTTCTTCCTTGAAGGTTTTTAAGCAAAGGTGGGAAGGCCACCTGTCATGTGTGATCTACCTGAGATCCCTGCATTGCAGGGGGTTGGACTAGATGACCCTGGGGTCCCTTCCACGTCTACATTTCCACGATCCTGTTATTCAATAGGAGTGGACCAGGTCTGCATCTCCTGAATGGCTGCTTTTTATCAGATCACAAATATAGAATCATAGAATCATAGAATGGGAAAACTGAAGAGGCTTCTCTTTGAAAAGGTCTTTCCTTCTAAAAATCTATCTATGTTATGTATGAAATATATTAGCTTAAATGTAATTATGCAAAAGATTTAGAAAGTAAGAAATGTTAGATTCTTATGTTAGATTCTTATTTCATAGATGGTGTGTGAGAAGGTGAACCCAAGATCTCTGTTTAAGATAAAAATTAAAAACCATGCACCATCTGCTTTAGCCATCTGTTTTGCAGTGAATAGGGCAACAGGGGCCAAAGGTTATCTGGTAATTAAGGTGCCTGGTGGAGGCAAATGTAAGATATGGTGCTTTCGGCTTCTTGTTACTGGAACAGAGCTCTGTTCCAGTAACAAGAAGCCGAAAGCACCAGCCTGAAGATGACGAGTGAGACCTCGTCGAAACGTCGCACAGACACCCCGACTCTTACACGGGAAGACACCCGAAGACACCAAAACCTGCATTCCTGTACCCGTGAAAATCTACGAAAGCAAATGTAAGATATATGGCTACTTGTTTGCCATTTATGGATAGAAGGAAATATAGCTCTTTGTCTCCCATAAAAGGTAATAGGAAATGGGTGTATCTTTTATGATTGGTTCTAGCAAACAGCCAATAGGAATTTCAACCAGGCTGATTGGACAGAGGCAGCCAAAGGAGGAGCAAGGGGGCTGGGCTGAGGAAATATAAGTGCTGGCCATCAGGGCTGGAGTGGGCAGAGCTTTGGTAACCATATACCACTGTGTCTCTCATTTATTTGTCTGACAAATAAATTATTATTTTAATTTCTCTATTGCTGCGTTGAATATTTCATTCCAGCTAAGCGTTAACCACAAGCAGGGTGCTACAACCATACACAGGTTTTGGTATTTGTGAAATTGCTTCAGGTCCTGCTTTCTGGAGCAGCAGAAAACAAGCTTGCTCCATCATCCATGGGGCAGCCCTTGAGATATTTGAAGATGGCTCTCATATGTTGTAAACAAAATCTGCCCTTTTTCCCTTATGGGGTATCCAAGTGCCCATATAGAGTCCTTACATGGGTTCCCTATTGGTAGGAGAGAATAGCAGAGGCCAAGCAGAGAATATTGAGAAGCAAAGCAGCTAGTAAGCTTGATCTTTATTGATCTGTTGCAACAGGGTGCTCCCCTCACCTGCAGGAAAGGAGGAACCCAGAACAACGGCGCGCAAGGCCTTTTTTGACTTTTGAATTTGCCACCCTGTAGATACACAATACCTACATCACAGAAGGGCTGAAATCTGAGTGCTTTGTTTACCTGCTGTCTGCCAGGTTACCTGTTTAATGGTTACTTAATTGGATTGCCTGGGGAGCCTGGCCAGTCTTTTGTAATGATAAATACTGGGCCAGGTCACAGCCTCACACCCTGTTCATATCTTAAGGTAAAGGTAAAGGTAAAGGGACCCCTGACCGTTAGGTCCAGTCGCGGATGACTTTCGGGTTGCGGCGCTCATCTTGCTTTACTGGCTGAGGGAGCCGACGTACAGCTTCCGGGTCATGTGGCCAGCATGACTAAGCCGCTTCTGGCGAACCAGAGCAGCGCACGGAAACGCCGTTTACCTTCCCGCCGGAGTGGTACCTATTTATCTACTTGCACTTTGACGTGCTTTCGAACTGCTAGGTTGGCAGGAGCAGGGACCAAGCAACAGACGCTGATCGCATCGTGGGAATTCGAACCGCCGACCTTCGGGTCGGCAAGCCCTAGGCTCTGTGGTTTAACCCACAGCGCCACCCGCGTCCCATTCATATCTTAAATGTGCCCTTAAGACAGGATTTGTGAGGAAAGAGACAATGGGGAGGTTTCCCACTTTGACCTTGCAGAGAAATAATTTGCTCAGTTTGGGAATCAAGATGGTTCCAGGTCGGTCTTCCTGTGCTGATCTATGTACATGCTTGGTTGGTACACTTATGCACATTTAACATATATCTAAGACCTCAAAATTCTATCACCTCTCAGTCTTCTCCTCTCCAGGCTAAACATGCCCAATTTCCTCAACTCTTCCTCACTTATTTCGGCTCAGCCCCAGTTTTGGGAAGATCATCCAAGTTTCCCCGAGTTTTGCACATCCCTTAGCGGCCTTGTCACTATCCAGATTTGGGGGGGGGGTAGGAGGGGGGCTGCATTATGTAGGCACCAAATCCATTTGTAATTACCGAAATAAACAGGAGTCGCACAGCTATGCAAAGTAGCTGGCACTCTAAATTACATGACAGGGGAAGTGACAGCTTTTTATTAGCGTGATCGCAGCCAGGAGTTTTAAAATAGAGTAATCGGTGCAACAAAAGCTATTTCCACTCCCTCCTCCCCACCCGTCCGAAATGCTCATTCTGAATGGATGATCTCGTCTTAATCAAGCCTCTCATCACACACGCACCAACACACACACAGAAAAAAAGCCTTTTAATTAACAGAAGTCAAGAGCTATATTGTAATTTGGATGTTTACTTTTCAGACTAGCTGATGAGATTGATAGAAAACAAGGTTGTTGTGACGAGGTGGGTTTTTTTGGGGGGGAGGGGGCAGAGGCGACGGGGGAGGGACGCTGCTCCCAGCCTTCATTTGTCATTTAAATAATGTTTAAATAATGTCATTTAAATATGGTTTTATAAAAGATTCTTTTGTTCCTGCATCTCTTTGACTGATTGGTTTTGGAACCAATGGAAGTAATTCACAGGATTTTTTGGGGGGTTTGTTTATCAGAGGGTTATTATGGTACACTTTTGTTAAACTCGAACATTGGACATTATGGTAATCCAAGGACAGATTGACTGCATCCTTGCTTTGCAGTTAGGTATGGGCAAGTCTCTCAACTTCTTTCTTTCAAGAGATGCCACATGGAATATCGGGTTTAGTGCTTCTCCCACACAAGACTGGCAGTTTAAGTAAAGGTAAAGAGACCCCTGACCATTAGGTTCAGTCGCGGACGACTCTGGGGTTGCGGTGACCATCTCTCCTTATTGGCCGAGGGAGCTGGCGTGCAGCTTCTGAGTCATGTGGCCAGCAGGACTAAGCTGCTTCTGGCGAACCAGAGCAGTGCACAGAAACGCCGTTTACCTTCCCACCGGAGTGATACCTATTTATCTACTTGCACTTTGAGGTGCTTTCGAACTGCTAGGTTGGCAGGAGCAGGGACCGAGCAATGGGAGCTCACCCCATCGCGGGGATTTGAACCGCCAACATTCTGATCAGCAAGCCCTAGGCTCTGTGGTTTAGACCACAGCACCACCCACGTCCCCCTGGCAGTTTAAATAGCTGAGGTTTATTTCTCAACAACAGGCTTACAGCAGTCCAAGCTTCCACAACTCATCCTTCGCTGTCTGAGTCAGTTGACTCGACTGGCTTCTGACCCTGCCCAAGGCCAGATATACGCCACGTCCTCCCCTGCCTCCTGCTGGCCCATCTCTGCTCTAATCGCTTGCTCTGCCTCCTACTTCTTGGCGACCCATTTAGTTGTTTAGTCGTGTCTGACTCTTCGTGACCCCCTGGACCAAAGCAGGCCAGGCACTCCTGTCTTCCACTGCCTCCCACAGTTGGGTCAAACTCATGCTGGTAACTTCGAGAACACTGTCCCACCATTTCATCCTCCACCATCCCCTTCTCCTTGTGCCCTCCATCTTTCCCAACATCAGGGTCTTTTCCAGGGAGTCTTCTCTTCTCCTGAGGTGGCCAAAGTCTTGGAGCCTCAGCTTCAGGATCTGTCCTTCCAGTCAGCACTCAGGGCTGATTTCCTTCAGAATGGAGAGGTTTGATCTTCTTGCAGTCCATGGGACTCTCAAGAGTCTCCTCCAGCACCAGAATTCTGCCTGGTGTTTTTACATGAGTAGAATGTGTGCTTTTATTTAAAATGCATCTCTGGGTTATTTGTGGGGCATAGGAATTCGTTCATATTTTCCCCCAAAAAAATATAGTCTGGCCCCCCATAAGGTCTGAGGGACAGTAGACTGGCCCCCTGCTGAAAAAGTTTGCTGACCCCTGGGCTAGATGACCCTCACGTTCCCCTTCCAACTTTGCTGTTCTATTATTCCTTTCTATCAGCGCAATCCACCCATGTTTATAGAATCATAGAATTGTAGAGTTGGAAGGGAACCTGAGGTTTAGCACTGGAGGGAGCAATTTCCCCAAGCCTGCACACTGGGGTAGGTGGGGAAGTCATCCCTGAAAACAAAATTCGCTGCCACACTCTCATGCATCGATGTACACATCACATCTTAAGCAATTTCATGCCCAAAGGAAGACAGAATGATATTCAAGAACCTTTACTTTGTAGGAGTGTACACAAGCCCCAGAGTTTGCCTTGTAAACGTGCATTTAAAAAATAAATATATCGGATCTATTTCTGAGACACCCTGTGTCACTTTGATCTGTGATTCTGGGTCTGAGATGTAAGAAAGGAAGCTCTGTGTTCCTCATTCACCATAACGTGGAATCTATGATAATAATAATAATAAAAAACAAATAAACAAGATGAATTTTAACAGGGAGAAATGTAAAGTATTGCACTTGGGCAAAAAAACCAAGAGGCACAAATACAAGATGGGTGACACCTGGCTTGAGAGCAGTACATGTGAAAAGGATCTAGGAGTCTTGGTTGACCACAAACTTGACATGAGCCAACAGTGTGACGCTGCAGCTAAAAAAGCCAATGCAATTCTGGGCTGCATCAATAGGAGTGTAGCATCTAGATCAAGGGAAGTAATAGTGCCACTGTATTCTGCTCTGGTCGGACCTCACCTGGAGTACTGTGTCCAGTTCTGGGCACCACAGTTCAAGAAGGACACTGACAAACTGGAACGTGTCCAGAGGAGGGCAACCAAAATGGTCAAAGGCCTGGAAACGATGCCTTATGAGGAACGGCTAAGGGAGCTGGGCATGTTTAGCCTGGAGAAGAGGAGGTTAAGGGGTGATATGATAGCCATGTTCAAATATATAAAAGGAGGTCACATAGAGGAGGGAGAAAGGTTGTTTTCTGCTGCTCCAGAGAAGCGGACACGGAGCAATGGATCCAAACTACAAGAAAGAAGATTCCACCTAAACATTAGGAAGAACTTCCTGACAGTAAGAGCTGTTTGACAGTGGAATTTGCTGCCAAGGAGTGTGGTGGAGTCTCCTCCTTTGGAGGTCTTTAAGCAGAGGCTTGACAACCATATGTCAGGAGTGCTCTGATGGTGTTTCCTGCTTGGCAGGGGGTTGGACTCGATGGCCCTTGTGGTCTCTTCCAACTCGATGATTCAATAATAATAATAATAATAATAATAATAATAATAATAATAATAATTTAGTATTATTTATACCCCGCCCATCTGGCTGAGTTTCCCTGGGCGGCTCCCAGTCAAGTATGAAAAACAATACAGCGTTAAATATTAAAAAACCTCCCTAAACAGGGCTGCCTTCAGATGTCTTTTAAAGAGAAGATAGCTGCTTATTGCCTTCACATCTGAAGGGAGAGCGTTCCACAGGGCGGGCGCCACCACCAAGAAGGCCCTCTGCCTGGTTCCCTGTAACCTCACTTCTCGCAGTGAGGGAACCACCAGAAGGCCCTCGGCGCTGGATCTCAGTGTCCGAGCTGAACGATGTCTGAATCTAAAAGGAGCTAGAACTAACCCCCCGTTTATTACAATTTAGCTAGGGGTGATTTATATACAGCCCTCTGCGCAACACGACAGCGTCGCAGCAAAGCAAACAGATAAGAATCCATTAAAAAACCTCTTTAAAATAAAATTATAATTATAATAATAACAATAAAATATTTATACCCCGCCCTCCCCAGCCAAGACTGGCTAACACCAAATATAAAACAAATTGATTGAAATACAACTTAAAAACAAGATTAAAATACAACATTAAAATGCAGCCTCATTTCAGCAGAAACTCAAACTTTTTGGGGGATGAAAACGTCAAGTCTTCACCAAGGCTAACTATCCACATAAAGGCACATAACAAGTCACTAACAAGCAGTGACGAATAGCAAGAACAGTCAGGTCTCTTGACTTCCTTAACTAATGATTTTAATGACTACCACCTTCAAATATCGGAAGGGCTGTCACAGAGAAGATGGAACCAGCTGCTATTTCTCCATAGGAATCAATGGAAATTGTTGTTGTTTTATATATATATATTTATTGAAGTTTCAGAAAAAAGAATTGCATAAAAACAAAAAATACAAGAATAAAATACAAGAATAAAAAAACAAAAATAAAAATACAAGAAAAATACAAAATAAGTACACAGATAAAAAAATAAAAATAAAAGATCAACCTTTCCATAGTATACATTCATATCCTTGTTTCCCTGACCTCCTCATACCTCCCTTTTTTGTATTCCAATTCAATTAATTAATTCAGCAATTTCTTTCCCTCCTTATTATCCTAATCTTTGATCTTAATATATTATAACATTAACTTTTTACCTATTTTAAAACCCAATTTTCCATATTCCTTTATATCATTACAGCTAGAAACCGCTTAACTTCATTCAAACATCCTTCTAACATTCATTAATTTTACAATACTTCTGTAAGTAGTCTTTAAATTTCTTCCAATCTTCTTCCACCGACTCTTCTCCCTGGTCTCAGATTCTACCAGTCATTTCCGCCAATTCCATGTACAGGGGCGCCGACTTATAAAAAATATTGGGGGGGCCCATACCGGGGTCCTGCCGCTGGTTCGCTCGGGTAGCCGGGAGAACGCAGTTCGAGGTGGCGGTGTTGGGGAGAGACCCTCGCTCAGGGCGCCACTAGACTTGGCGGCCGGCGGCCTATCTGGGGGGTTTTGGAGCGTATTTCGGCGGAGCGATTGGGGAGGAGGGGGCTTGTTGCCGGATTCTTCAGCTGAGCCGGAGATCCGCTGCTGGGGGTCCCTGGGCCGAGTTGTGAGCACGGCCTGCTGAAGGGAGATCCAGCCGATTGCGCGACGGGGACGGCCGGGGCTCTCCGGCTAGGGCGCGCGGCTGGCTGGCTGGCGAGGGAGCAGGTGGGGAGGAGGCGGGGGTCCTCACTCTCTTAGGAAACGCACCCGCGCGCCCGATTGCCACGAAGTCCGAAGGGTGCGTGTGTGGAATTAAAAAGCAAAAACGAGATACGGGCAGGGCAGGCAAAGAGTTTTCTGCAAGAGGATGGAGGGCAGGTTGAAGAGAAAATCACTCAGGATGAGACAGTCAAATCAGCCATGATAAAATGGGCTCAGGATATTGGGTATAACATCATGTTTGAGGACTGGGAAAGGTTATGGACCATCGGTATGAAATTCACGGCATGTAATGCCTTGAAGGAAAATATTATGAAAATGATTAATAGGTGGTACATGACCCCAGTCAAGCTTGCAAAAATATATCACCTGTCTGATAATAAATGTTGGAAATGTAAGGAGGCTGAAGGGACATTCTTTCACCTCTGGTGGACTTTTCCAAAAGTGAAGGCCTTCTGGGAAATGATCTATAATGAGTTAAAAAAGGTATTTAAGTATACCTTTCCCAAGAAACCAGAGGCCTTCCTCTTGGGCATTGTTGGCCAGAAAGTGTTAAAGAAGGATAGAACTTTCTTTATGTATGCAACTACAGCAGCAAGAATACTTATCGCAAAATATTGAAAGACACAAGATTTGCCCACACTGGAAGAGTGGCAGACGCAATTGATGAACTACATGGAACTGGCTGAAATGACTGGCAGAATCCGAGATTTGGGAGAAGAAACAACGGAAGAGGACTGGAAAAAATTTAAGGACTATTTACAAAAACAATATAAGTTGTATGAATGTTAAAAATTTACACGATTCGGAAACTATAGCTTCAGCAATTAGATTTGGGAAACAGGAAATTATATTTTAAGTAAGAAAAGGTCAAAATCTAAGGTAATACTATGTTTAATTTAAGATATAAGTAACTGATGAAAAGTATGTTAAATTTAGAGGTATAGTATTTGAAAAGTACAAAATAAGGTACGAAACAAGGTAATAATTTGCTGATATCTTTATTATAAAGAATGCAGGGTAAGGGAGATGCGAGGAAGTCCAGTTAGTTATATAAAAAATGTGTTGAATGGTTGGTTTTCTTTTCTTCTTTTTCTTTTTTTCTTTTTCTTGTTCTTTTACTTTTTTCTTCAGTGTATGTTTCTAACTTTGTATTTGAAAACTTAATAAAATATTTATAAAAAAAGAAGAAGAGAAAATCCTTTCGCTTTTCTGGGGCGCAGGGAAGTCTCAGAGCCGGAGGTTGGGGAAGGGACCCCCTTTGCTCTGCCCTCTTCTCCCGTCTTAGATTCGCATGGGGGTCCCCGCCCGAGCTTGCCTGGCCACCGGGCCACACAAGGGCCGCGCTCTACGCGGCGCACCTTGCTAGCCGCGCAGCTGTCCTCCGCGGCTGCGGAGCAGCCCTGCACCAGTGCCCAGCTCCTCTGGGCGCCCGCTGCGCTGCCAATGACAAGCGGGGAAGGCGTCGCTTTCTTTCCAGATCCTTCATCCTCCCAGTCTTCCAGCCCTTTTTTGGGTTGGAAGCTCGTCTCGTTCGCCCTTCTCCTTTCTTCACCCTGCGCGCAATTTTCCTCCCTCGTCTCCCTCCCCATTTCTCCTTCCTTCCTTCCTTCCTTCCTGACGGGCTCGGGTTCGGGCTTCGGCTCAGGCTCGGGCTTCGGCTCGGGCTCAGGCTCAGGCTCGGGCTCGGGCAGCCACAGCGTCGGCGGTGTTGGCGATCGGCGGCGCGGGGGGATGGCCCTCCCGGGGGAGCCGGCGCTGCTCAATGGGGTTGCCAAGGAGACAGGCCGGCCACCCCCCTCCCCCGGCCCGGCGCCCCCCGCCGCGCCGGTGCCCGTTATCGAGCTGGTGCGCGCCGGGCGCCCTATAAAAGCCGCGGACGCGCCCACCGCCGCCCGAGATTATTGGGGGGGCTGAGCCCCCCCAAACGAATTTTTGAGGGGGCTCGGGCCCCCTCAAGCCCCATGGAGTCGGCACCTATGTCCATGTACTCCATCACTTTCATCTGCTGGAATCAATGGAAATTGTTGACAATTCTTCAGTGAGTTAATGATGGGGCACAAAGTTGTTCCTAACTCCCCGTGAGTTGGCACAGGTTGAGAGGCAGAGACTGGCACAGGGTCACCTCCACTGAGCTTCATGGAGGAGTGGGGATTCGAACCCTGTGCTTTCCCAGGTTCTAGTCCAGTGCTCTAAGCACCTCGCCACGCTTGCGCCCTCCTTTAGAGTCACAAACACATCTCCATGAAGCATTTATGCCAGGGGTCAGCAACCTTTTTCAGCAGGGGGCCGGTCCACTGTCCCTCAGACCTTGTGGGGGGCCGGACTACATTTTGGAAGGGAAAAAAATGTACAAATTTCTATGCCCCACAAATAACCCAGAGATGCATTTTAAATAAAAGCACACATTCTACTTATGTGAAAACACCAGGCAGGCCCCACAAATAACCCAGAGATGCATTTTAAATACAGTGGTACCTCGGGTTACATACGCTTCAGGTTACAGACTCCGCTAACGCAGAAACAGTGCTTCAGGTTAAGAACTTTGCTTCAGGTTGAGAGCAGAAATCGTGCTCCGGCGGCGTGGGAAGCAGCAGGAGGCCCCATTAGCTAAAGTGGTGCTTCAGGTTAAGAACAGTTTCAGGTTAAGTACGGACCTCCGGAACGAATTAAGTACTTAACCCGATGTACCACTGTAAAAGCACATATTCTATTCATGTAAAAACACCAGGTAAGCCCCACAAATAACCCAGAGATGCGTGTTAAATAAAAGCACACATTCTACTCATGTAAAAACACGCTGATTCCCGGACCGTCCGCAGGTCGCATTGAGGCGGCGATTGGGCCGCATCCAGCCCCTGGGACTTAGGTTGCCTGCCCCTGTTTTACACTCAATCTGAAGAGCATCGGGACATTAGCTTTGCTGCATTTGCACGGTGAACCTGACACTTTGCTATATTTTCCTTGTTTGTTTTTTAAAGGGGGGAGAGGGGCAGGATGGAATCTGAGCAGCTTTGCGTCCTTATTAATTTGTTTTTCATCTTCGGAGCCGGCTTGAGTGTCAAAGGACAAATCAAGCTGAGGGTGGGAGAAGCAGGTTGTTTGTTGGGTGCGAAGTGGGGGTGTGAGGAGGGGGCAGGAGTGAGAGATGCCTCTTTTCCAAAGGGGGCTATGACAGGAGGAGCGGAGTCCTCATCTCTCTTCTCCTTTAAGCCTGCATTTTACATGCCCTTTACAACACAATAAAACAACAGTTGGTTTCACGCCATTGTAGCCCTGCCCAACCCTTGTGTTCTTTTGCTTTTGTTTTGATAGCAGATTTTTTTTTTAGCAAAATAGTAAATAGCAACACTAAGTTTTCTCCCACATTTCCTGCTTTCCACACACCTCCTTCGCCACAAGCGTCACCAGTTGCAAAAGCCATTTTGAAGAACGCGTGACACACGTTTTGCTTCTTGTTCTTTTGCAAAAAAAATCCTGAATTCCAAATAAAGAGGGGAACACACAAGCAATAATAATTAATGGCAGTAAAGGTAAAGGGACCCCCTGACCATTAGGTCCAGTCATGGCCGACTCTGGGGTTGCGGCGCTCATCTTGCTTTATTAGCCGAGGGAGCCGGCGTACAGCTTCCATGTGGCCAGCATGGGAAACCAGAGCAGCGCACGGGAACGCCGTTCACCTTCCCGCTGGAGCAGTACCTATTTATCTACTTGCACTGGCTTGCTTTTGAACTGCTAGGTTGGCAGGAGCAGGGACCGAGCAACGGGAGCTCACCCCGTTGCGGGGATTCGAACCGCCAACCTTCTGATCAGCAAGTCTTAGGCTCTGTGGTTTAACCCACAGCGCCACCCACGTCCCGGGTCCTGCCAGCATGGCAAATCAGAGCAGCGCACGGGAACGCCGTTTACCTTCCCGCTGGAGCAGTACCTATTTATCTACTTGCACTGGCTTGCTTTCAAACTGCTAGGTGGGCAGGAGCAGGGACCGAGCAACGGGAGCTCACCCCATCGCGGGGATTCGAACCCGCCTCCCCCCTTAGGCAACCTGTATTGGCTGCTGGAGAGCAGGAAAGAGGAGAGGCTGCAGCCACTGAGGTCCAGCCCTGTGTGACATGCTGGCTCTGAGGAGCAGGCAGAGGGCAGAGTTGCCCTGGGCAGGAAGAAGGGGGGAGCAGAAGGAGTCTTGTGCATCCGTGTCTCACCTTGCCCCTTTCTCATCATGATGGATGAGTGCTGAAACAGGGTATCATCCTGTCCTGATATGACACAGACCCTGACAGAGTGTCTGTGAGGAACAATCTCGACCGGTACCTGCACAGGGAGAGTGGGGGGTGTCCCTCCTCTTTCTGTAAAGTTGGAAAGAGAAAGATGCTTGTTTTAATTTTTAAAGGTGCCAGGGCTGAAGCGGAACACACACACACACACACCCAAAAATGACCTCATCCGAAGGCCATAAAATTGCAGAGATGGGACCTTATGAGGGTCTTCTGGCAGTTCCCGCATTGCGAGAAGTGAGATTACAGGGTCCCAGGCAGAGGGCCTTCTTGGTAGTGGCACCCGCCCTGTGGAACACCCTCCCATCAGATGTCAAGGAGATAAACAAGTATCTGACTTTTAGAAGACATCTGAAGGCAGCCCTATTTAGGGAAGGTTTTTTTGAATGTATTATTGTGTTTTTATTATTCTTTTGGGAGCTGCCCAGAGGGCCTTCTCGGTGGTGGCGCCCGCCCTGTGGAACGTCCTCCCATCAGATGTCAAGGAAATAAAGAACTCTATCTGTCTTTTAGAAGACATCTGAAGGCAGCCCTGTTTAGGGAAGTTTTTAATGTTTGATGTTCTATCATGTTTTTATATTCTGTTTGGAGCTGCCCAGAGTGGCATTTTTTATTAATTATTATTATTATTATTGGTTTAACGGTGGAACAAACTGTGTTAGTAGGTGGTGGACTCTCCTTCCCCAGCTACTGGATGGTCATTTATCGGTTGCAAGATCCCTGCCCTGAGCAGGGAACTGGACTTGTTGACGTCATAAGGTCCCATCTCTGCAATTTTATGGCCTTCGGATGAGGTCACCCCCCCACTCTCCCTTTGCAGGTAACGGTCGAGATTGTTCCTCATCTACAAAAGACGACGAGGGAGGTTTGCCCTAGAAGTGCAACAGCTGAATCTGGGGGCGGGGGGGGGGGAATCCCATTAAAAGGCAGCTGTGGGACCATTTTGCCTAAATAAAATAAGAGGCGAAATAAGCAAATAATGGAACTAATTAAAACCAAGGGCTTAATTAACAGGTTGTTAGAGCAAATAAATTGGGGCTTGTAACTTGCATGTAACCGGGCCAACTTGGAGGAAGTTTTCATGACTGTTTTGCTTCATTCTAATTCCCCAGTTCAATTCTTTTTTTCTTTTTTCTTTTCCAGGAGAAGAGATTATTTGGATCAACTCTCTTTCCTTCAGATCAGTTTTTGAAACTGCCTACCTGCCACCTAGGCAGGGACGCGGGTGGCGCTGTGGGCTAAAGCCTCAGCGCCTAGGGCTTGCCGATCGAAAGGTCGGCGGTTCGAATCCCCGCGGCGGGGTGCGCTCCCGCTGCTCGGTCCCAGCGCCTGCCAACCTAGCAGTTCGAAAGCACCCCCGGGTGCAAGTAGATAAATAGGTACCGCTTACCAGCGGGAAGGTAAACGGCGTTCCGTGTGCGGCTCTGGCTCGCCAGAGCAGCGTTGTCACGCTGGCCACGTGACCCGGAAGTGTCTCCGGACAGCGCTGGCCCCCGGCCTATAGATGTGAGATGGGCGCACAAACCCCAGAGTCTGGCAAGACTGGCCCGTTCGGGCAGGGGTACCTTTACCTTTACCTTTACCTGCCACCTAAGGGATGTGGGTGGCGCTGTGGGTTAAACCACAGAGCCTAGGACTTGCCAATCAGAAGGTCGGTGGTTCGAATCCCTGCGACGGGGTGAGCTCCCGTTGGTCAGTCCCTGATCCTGCCAACCTAGCAGTTCGAAAGCATGTCAAAGTGCAAGTAGATAAATAGGTACCACTCCAGCGGGAAGGTAAACGGCATTTCCGTGCACTGCTCTGGTTCACCAGAAGCGGCTTAGTCCTGCTGGCCACATGACCCGGAAGCTGTACGCCGGCTCCCTCAGCCAATAAAGCGAGATGAGCGCCACAACCCCAGAGTCGGCCATGACTGGACCTAACGGTCAGGGGTCCCTTTACCTTTTTTACTTGCCACCCAAATCTCTTCTCTGCTCCTTTCCTAGCACACGTCGGTCTTCTCGGTTCCAGGTCAGCCCCTCGGACTTTACACTCTATCAGGGTCTGTGTCATATCAGGACAGGATGATACCCTGTTTCAGCACTCATCCATCATGATGAGAAAGGGGCAAGGTGAGACACGGATGCACAAGACTCCTTCTGCTCCCCCCTTCTTCCTGCCCAGGGCAACTGCATGTCACACAGGGCTGGACCTCAGTGGCTGCAGCCTCTCCTCTTTCCTGCTCTCCAGCAGCCAATATCTAGATCAAGGGAAGTAATAGTGCCACTGTATTCTGCTCTGGTCAGACCACACCTGGAGTACTGTGTCCAGTTCTGGGCACCACAGTTCAAGAAGGACACTGACAAACTGGAACGTGTCCAGAGGAGGGCAACCAAAATGGTCCAAGGCCTGGAAACAATGCCTTATGAGGAACGGCTAAGGGAGCTGGGCATGTTTAGCCTGGGGAAGAGGAGGTTAAGGGGTGATATGATAGCCATGTTCAAATATATAAAAGGATGTCACATAGAGGAGGGAGAAAGGTTGTTTTCTGCTGCTCCAGAGAAGCGGACACGGAGCAATGGATCCAAACTACAAGAAAGAAGATTCCACCTAAACATTAGGAAGAACTTCCTGACAGTAAGAGCTGTTTGACAGTGGAATTTGCTGCCAAGGAGTGTGGTGGAGTCTCCTGCTTTGGAGGTCTTTAAGCAGAGGCTTGACAACCATATGTCAGGAGTGCTCTGATGGTGTTTCCTGCTTGGCAGGGGGTTGGACTCAATGGCCCTTGTGGTCTCTTCCAACTCTATGAGTCTATGAATACAAGTTGCCTAAGGGGGGAGGCGGGTGGCGGGACCCGGGACGTGGGTGGCGCTGTGGGTTAAACCACAGAGCCTAGGACTTGCCAGTCAGAAGGTCGGCGGTTCTAATCCCCGCGATGGGGTGAGCTCCCCTTGCTCGGTCCCTGCTTCTGCCAACGTAGCAATTCGAAAGCACGTCAAAGTGCAAGTAGATAAACAGGTACCGCTCCGGTGGGAAGGTAAACGGCATTTCTGTGTGCTGCTCTGGTTTGCCAGAAGCGGCTTAGTCCTGCTGGCCACATGACTCAGAAGCTGTACTCCGGCTCCCTCGGCCAGTAAAGTGAGATGAGCGCCGCAACCCCAGAGTCGGTCATGACTGGACCTAATGGTCAGGGCTCCCTTTACCTTTTTAAGGGGGGAGGCCAGCAGCAGTGGCCATGGAGAGGACACAGGATTCTCCCTCTCTGCCATCGGCTGGGACAAAGCCACTTCCCCCCTGCAGAGGAGGTGGAGTTGCTGGTGTCACGGCCCCAGCCCCTGCATGATTGGGGGAATCCCCGGCCGCATCACCCCCTGGCCAGCCAATCGGCTGGCTCTGGGGATGTGGCCTGCCCTATTTAAGGAAGGCGCGGCCGGGGATCTCCCTCTTTTGCCACCTACCAGAAGTTCCTGTTTCCCACCCTCCCGCCCTATAAGGTTTTCATTTCTTGACCTTGCTATGGACCTTGGTCGGTCGCCGTCGAGGGGCCTGGTAGGAATTTTTCCACTTGGCAAATTGGCACCAGCCACTTGGTTTTCGCCTACCTCATAGCAAATCGTCACAACTTTCTGGCTATTGGCGGTTAGGCATTGGTATTGTTCTGTAGATGGAAGAGGGGAGGTAGCGCCATCACCTGCCCCACATATTGAAGTGTAGTCTGATAAAGGATTCCAGGGGGGCGTGGCCCTGTCCAAAGTCTAGGGAGGTGAGGGCCTAAGGCACGCCCCCTATCGGAGACCCTGGGGGAGTTTCTAGTTGATGTGCATCAGCAGGACTCCCCCTACTGGTGGTTAACCCTTCCCGGACTTCAAGCGGACGGGCTGAAGCCAGATATATTCAGTTAGAACCAATGCTTAAGCTAATACCGCTCATCACCTGTAACCAGTGAAGTTATGGCCTTATTAACCCATTAATAATTGTGTCATGTGTCTTTATTTCCACTTGGGGGCGGGGAGACTCGCCACGCAAACACCAGCTCATCCCATGCTCAGTAGTGGCAGCACTGGCAGAGGAAATTGGGACATTCTGGGATCCGATCAAAAGCTGGGAAAGCTTTTGTAATTCCTGGACCGTCCCTGGAAAATTGGGACACTTAGAGGGCCTGTGTCTCATGGTCAGAAAACACCCTCCACTCGCTGCTTAAAACCCCCCTCCCCAAGCCTCCATCTCATATTGCTGCCTAACTTCTGCAAGCTGTTGCTGTGTGTTGTGCTTCCCGACGCAGCGAGATTTCTCTTGCCTTCGCTGGAACGCGGCAACAACAAAGGATAAATTGTCTTTTGCAGATTTATTTTCGGAAGGGGGCTAAAGACAAAATGCAGAGTTGGGTGGGGGAGGATTCCTCAGAGGTAGCCTTTGTATCCATGCCGGGAACCGTTGTATTATTCACCACACACCTGAGTGGGCGCAGGAGATAAAAATAGGCATCTCGCTAGATCCTACGGCAAGGTGTTAAATGTAAATGCTTAATTCAACCTGTGTAACGACAGACAGCCAACAGCTTGGTATGCGTGGAGCCTTTCACCTCGAGTGGGTTGCATGCAGGCAAATATTTCAAGGCTCCAGGTGCAGCCTCCAAGTTTGCTAAGAGAGAGGTGTTTTATGGGATGCAGCAGGCAAGGTAAGCTGAGCTAGAGGTGCAAGAAGGACGTCTGCTCAATCCGTTCCCTTTCTGGGCGGAACCCAACCATAATTTAAAGCACTTTGAAAGCACATAACAACCTTGATGGCAGAAAGTGAGGAGGAACTAAAGAACATTTTAATGAGGGTGAAAGAGGAGAGCGCAAAATATGGTCTGAAGCTCAACATCAAAAAGAAGAAGATCATGGCCACTGGTCCCATCACCTCCTGGCAAATAGAAGGGGAAGAAATGGAGGCAGCGAGAGGTTTCACTTTCTTGGGCTCCATGATCACTGCAGATGGTGACAGCAGTCACGAAATTAAAAGACGCCTGCTTCTTGGGAGAAAACCCATGACAAATCTAGACAGCATCTTAAAAAGTAGAGACATCACCTTGCCAACAAAGGTCCATATAGTAAAAGCTATGGTTTTCCCAGTAGTGATGTATGGAAGTAAGAGCTGGGCCGTAAAGAAGGCTGATCGCAGAAGAATGGATGCTTTTGAATTCTGGTGTTGGAGGAGACTCTTGAGAGTCCCATGGACTGCAAGAAGATCAAACCTCTCCATTCTGAAGGAAATCAGCCCTGAGTGCTCACGGGAAGGACAGATCCTGAAGCTGAGGCTCCAAGACTTTGGCCACCTCATGAGAAGAGAAGACTCCCTGGAAAAGACCCTGATGTTGGGAAAGATGGAGGGCGCAAGGAGAAGGGGGCGACAGAGGACGAGATGGTGGGACAGTGTTCTCGAAGCTACCAGCATGAGTTTGACCCAACTGCAGGAGGCAGTGGAAGACAGGAGTGTCTGGCGTGCTCTGGTCCAGCGGGTCACGAAGAGGTGGACGCGACTAAACGACTAAACAACAACAACAACAAACTTCCTCCCAATAATCCTTGTTTCACTCTCACAGAGCTAGAATTCCCAGCACCCTCAGGAATGTATAGTTCACAGGATTTTTTGGGGGTGGGGAGTCATGTGCATTAAATGTGCGCTGAATGTGTTTACGATGCATGATGTGCTTCTGCCTTCTGTTTCCAAAGGGGAAAGGGTCATGGCACAGAGGTTAGGCAGGGGTCAGCAAACCTTTTCAGCAGAGGGCCAGTCCACTGTCCCTCAGACCTTGTGGGGGGGGGGCGGACTATATTTTGAAAAAAGAAAAGAAAAATGAATGAATTCCTATGGCCCACAAATAACCCAGAGATGCATTTTAAATAAAAGGACACATTCTACTCATGTAAAAACACACTGATTCCCGGACCATCCACAGGTCAGATTTAGAAGGCGATTGGGCTGGATCCGGCCCCCAGGCCTTAGTTTGCCTACCCATGGGTTAGACAATCTGCTTTGCATGCAGGTTCAAATCCCCAGTGTCTCCAGGTAGGACTGTAAATGCCCCCTGTCTGAAGCCCCGTCAATATTATCAGTGTAGACAGTATTGGATTTGATATCCCACCCGAAGGAGTCTCAAAGCGGCTAACATTCTCCTTTCCCTTCCTCCCCCACAACAAACACTCTGTGAGGTGAGTGGGGCTGAGAGACTTCAGAGAAGTGTGACTGGCCCAAGGTCACCCAGCAGCTGCAGGTGGAGGAGCGGGGAAGCGAACCTAGTTCACCAGATTACGAGTCCACTGCTCTTAACCGCTACACCACACTGGCTCCAGTATTGTGGTACCTACGTCCCGATTTAAACCAGCCCTTTATTTGGACTGGAATCTCGCTTCATTTGTAGCGGAGGAAAACGTAGCAGCAAGGTGCAACACTTTCCCAGCCTGCCGCAGCCTCCCTGGCTGCCCGCACTTCCTGATCTGAAAAAAACAACAGCAACCTCCAAGGAAGGAGAGTCCACCTAAAAACACTACACCAGGCATAGGCAAACTTGGCCCTCCAACTGTTTGGGGACTACAACTCCCATCATTCCTAGCTAACAGGACCAGTAGTCAGGGATGATGGGAATTGTAGTCTCAAAACATCTGGAGGGCCGAGTTTGCCTATGCCTGCCCTTCACTGCTGCCTGTGAGAATTTCACCGGCATTTCCTCTGCCCTTTGGTTTTCAAACGCAGCCTCTTTCCCCCCTCATTCATTCACAGAGCATCGTCAGGGGCAAGACGTGGGATAAATTTCTGGCACGGCCCTATAGTTTGAACGCTCACAAAACCTTCGATTGCAGAGGAGGGGCAACGAGGCTTCTGGAACCTCCATGTGTGTCGTCTGGGTGCAGGGAGCCCCTCCCTCTCGAACAAGATGAGAGGCGCCCCCCCCCCACCGTTTTGTCATGGCAACAACTTCCAAAAACGATGGACCTCCCGCTGCCCATTTCCAGCCACACAAGCGCTGCTTTGCTCAGGACCACCCCCAGGGAACAGATTACTCGATGGCGAGGCTGCGAGGCTGATTGTAGTTGACAGTGACGGGGGCCTGGCAGGGATAAAGCTGAGGTCAACCTCCCAAGGCTTTGATTTAACCGCAGTATGGGGTTGCCCTCAGATTCGAAAGGCGGTCCCCTGCGTGAGCTGCCGTGGCCGGCTGCTACTGTGAAGCAAGCCCACCCAGGGCATATTTGCTCTGAAATCAAAGCAAGCGTTCTACCCACATCCAGACTGAATGGCGGGGAGCGTGGCTTCCTTGCACTTCGTAATTCTATAATAAAGGACACTCCGGCGTCCTTCAAAATCCAGATCAATGACAGTTAAGGAGGTAAAAAGACTTGTCTTTAACGCAGCGGCTGAGGAATTCTCTTGAGGTGCGTTTAGGGCCTTGCCTGGGTTCGACATGGATGGAGCAAAGATGTTTTCCCTCTCTTGTGACGCTAGAAGTCTTGGATATCCGGGGAAGTTGAATTTTGGAAGATTTGGGAGAGTTCACGCAGCGTGTGCATAAATTACGGAGCCGGCCACCAACTTGGATGGCTATAAAAGAAGATTGGAGAAGAGAACAGAAGATGCAGGACATCTTCTGATGTTTTTACGTGTTGTGCTTCAGGGAATCCAATCCCTCCCACAGTGGCAACCAAGAAGCAGAAGACCTTACTTGGAAAATCAATACAACCCAGGTGGTTAAGAAAGCCCAACAGAGACTCCATCTCCTCAGAGTATTGCAGAAGAACGATGTCAACCAACATTTGATGACCTCCTTCTACCGGTCCACAACAGAAAGTGTCCTTTCATACTGCAACACGGTGTGGGACGCTGGTTTGACATCAACCGATAGGAAGTGCCTACAGAGGGTGGTGAATACAGCATGAGATATTATGGGCTGTCCCGTGAGTCCGCTGGATGACATTGGGGAAGAACGTTGCCTCAGGAGAGTGAGGGAAATTCTCAGGGATGATTCACACCCTGGCCGGCACTTTCTTGATCTCCTGCCCTCAGGCAGAAGATATAGAAGCTTGATTAGTCGCGCCAACAGGGTAAAGAACGGCTTCTATCCGTGGGCTGTTAGGCTGCTGAATGAAAAGATAACAACAGGGCAACTGACTTTTGGGTTTGGTGGGTCTGGGTGGAGGGGAATTAAGACTAAGAGAGCTGAGTGGGGGGTGCTCATGTAATCTCACTGTATAAAAGTTGTACAAGTGACAAAGTATTTCAATAAACAAGAAGCATTCTTACCAAGCCTTTTATTCAGTATTCACAGAGAGAGCCGTCTCTCTTAAATAATGTGCTGGTCCTGGGGGGTTACCATGCGGCGTGGTCCAAGTCCAGTCTGAGGTCGAGGGTGTGGTATGGAGGCTGTCCGTCAAGGCTGAAGCGGGGTCCAAGGCAAGGAGTCAGGCGAGGTCAAGAACTCTGGCAGAAGAGCAGGCCAGGGTGCCAGCAGGAACAGGTTACCAACAATGTTGCTCCTGCAACCTGGGACTGGGGCTGGCCGGCTTTTATCTGCCCCGAGGCATAGGGCGGCCCCGGTCCACAGGCCTGGAGGTGAGCACTCCTCCTGCGGGAAATTGGTTCCCTCTGCCTCTCTGCCCTGAGCCTCTGCAGCTCAGGAGAGGCTGGAGGGTTACTGGACCCAGAGGCAACCTCACTTTCCCCTGACGGGGCTGAGAGTGGAGCACCTGCAGGCAATGGGTCCTCCATCCCCTCAGGGGCCAGAGCAGACTCAGCTGGTGCCTGCACCTGAGGACCCAGCACAGGTGAGGACCCTTCAGGCTCAAGCCCCAGCCCCGGCTCAGCTGGTTCTGGAGGCGGGGAACTCTGTGCAGGCTGGGATTCCTCGGGTTCAGCCTCTGAATCCGATTCCCAGGCCATCACAGATAATGGCATTGCTCCAAGTCCCACCTCCTCCTTCCCTCCTATTCTACGCCATCCCTGCGTTGGCTGATTTGAGCTTTCTGCCTCTGAGCTTTCTGTTCTCCTACCCTCAATGCACGCCTGGTCCTGGGAGAGGGGTGGGGTCAAGAATGCTTTCTAGAGACACTGAGTCTGTCAGCTGTTTCTCCCTTGTGTTTTTTCTCCCTCCTGCTCCTCTCCCAATATCCCCCAGATTCTCCCCTCTGCCGCCTCTGAGCTATATCAATACTGTCCTCCGCTTCTTTGGAAGGTTGGGAGGGGGGGCGACCCCCAACATTCCCCCTCAGTCCAGTCCCTGACATTACGGCATAAAGGCCACAGTAGATTGGAGGTCACAATATGAAATGTGAACGGTACCCAGCTTCAATGGCTGCTGGCATCTCGTAGGGCTAGGAATGTCCCCTGGAGGGGAGAGACTCCATCAGGCAAGGCCTCCTTCCACCTGCCTTCCTCCACCCTCTGCTTCTCAATGAGTATTGTATTGTTTTATCTACTGTGGCTTGCCGTTGTTTTATTGATTATAGTTTAGATATTATTGTAACTGTTGAGTGGATTTCTGTTTAACTTTTATATGTTATTCTTATTTTATACTGTTCTAATGATTGCTGAATGTTACTTTTTTGATGGAGGTTGCCTATTTTAAAGTTATGTTTTATTATCACATTTTCGTATTGCATTGGATTGTTATAAGATGTACATTTTTTGTTTCTTCAGCTTGTAAACCGCCTTGAATATTGAAAGATAGAAAGGCGGTATACAAATTAAAGATGATGATGATGATGGGGACTGCTGCCAGTCAGTGCCGACAGTCCAGAGATAGATAATAATAAAAATAAAAACAAACAAACAAACAAATAATTTTATTTATATCCCGCCCTCCCCAGCCAAAGGCTAACAACAATAAAATAGTGCAACATTCCAAAAACATTTCATTATAAAAATTAATTTAAATCCAATTGATGGTAACCATTAAGCTTAAGTTCTGTAAAGATTGCCAAAAGAGGGAGTCAGGCTGCACCCTGAACCAAAGGCCTGGTGGAACAGCTCCGTCTTGCAGGCCCTGTGGAAAGATGTCAAGTCCCGCAGGGCCCTAGTCTCTTGGGACAGAGCGTTCCACCAGATCGGGGCCACAGCCGAAAAAGCCCTGGCTCTGGTTGAGGCCAGCCTAACCTCCCTGTGGCCTGGGACCTCCAAGATGTTTTTGTTTGAAGACCGTAAGGTCCTCCGTGGGACATACCAGGAGAGCTAGTACTCCACCGGGAGCCAGTGCAGCTGGTACAGCACCGGGTGAATGTGATCTCGCAGCGAAGACCCCATAAGGAGTCTCGCTGCAGCATTCTGCACCCGCTGGAGTTTCTGGGTCAGTCTCAAGGGCAGCCCCACGTAGAGCGAGTTACAATAATCCAGTCTGGAGGTGACCGTCGCGTGGATCACAGTGGCTAGGTCAGGGCGAGAGAGGTAAGGAGCCAACTGCTTGGTTTGGCGGAGATGAAAAAGGGAGATGAAAAAGAGATGATGGGCCGGTGGCTTTTTATGTCCCTGTTTCAGGCATTCCTCATATGCCTTTTCCCCCTCTGTGGATTTTGGAGAGCTGAGCCACCCTGCTTTTACCTCTGAAGTGGCCCTGATGGTCAGTGGCGTAGCGTGGGTTGTCAGCACCCGGGGCAAGGCAAGTAATTTGCGCCCCCTAACCCGTGGATTTGTGCCCCCTAGCCCTAACCCCCAGATGTTGCACCCAGTGCGGCCGGCCCCCCCTGCACCCCCCACGCTACGCCACTGCTGATGGTGGAATGGGTAGGTTAGGCTGAGAGGCGGCGATTGGTTCCCAGTGCCAGCCAGTGGGCTTCATGGATGAGTGGGGATTCGAACTCGGGTCTCCAGGGTCTTCGTCTAGCGCTCTAACCACAACACCACACTAGCTCACTGATCTGGCTATCCCTTTCCCCTAGGTAAGTGCCTATGAGACGGCAGCCTTATTCCCCAAGAATGTTTTGCTTTGGGGGCTTTCCAGGATTATCAAATTGCGCAGAGGCCTTGGAGGCATGCCAGATCTCACCTCCCAAAGAGCCTGGCTGCTCCTTGCCGCGTCCAAGAGCGGGGAAGTCTGATGGAGAGGAAGGTGTGTGTTTTCTGCATGACCAAATACCTGCCCTTTCAGTTTCACCCCCCAGTGCGGAACAGCGTGTGCCTGCATATATTTTCCAAGGTTAGGGTTTAGGTTGAATTTACGAACCATTTCCCACGAAAAAAAGAAGTCTCAAAGTCATTTGCAATGAGAATAAAACGCAGCGTTGGGAAGACACGAACATACTGAAAACATAGCTGGAGTTAAAGCAGTCGGCGGTCGGTGCTTGCTTCCAAATGCCCAGAAAAAACAAAAATGATGTCTCTTCCTGGTCCTAAAACATTGACACAGGGGGTGCAAGGTGGATATCCCTAGGCAGATAATTCACTAGATGGAGAGCTCCTATAGAAAAGGCCCATTCTCTAGTCTAGGCACTTCTCCATGGAAGTGCAACAGCAAGGATCATTCACTTTGGAACTTAAGAGTTAACCGTGTTGTCAGCAACTCAATTAGCTCAGAGAGGAGGGCTCGAGGCGTTGCTTAGCAACCAGGCAAGGTGACATGATCTCTAGTGAGGTATCTCACAGGATGGGCAGCACAGCATGACTCAGATAGGCGTTGGCAGGGGCAGAGGTGGCGGGGGGGGGGGGGTGAGTGGCAGCATCACCTTCCTGTTTCAACCTAGGCAGTGAAATGGGTTCTTACCCCACCCCCTGGGTAAGAACAAAGCAGGTTGTGAGGATCCCTGCACGCCCTTTCTTACACAGTTCCTGCTTGTCATATTGATACTGAATTGGTTTAAAAATACCATAGATAGGGAACATAAGAATGGCCTCTGCAGCTTTGCTGCCTCCATAGCTGGAGCTGTTTGCAAACCTCCCACCCCCGCGCCCAAGGCTGAAGAAACAACGCCGTCCAGGGTTGTAAAGACTGCGGAGAGAATAATTGGGCGCACTCTTCCCACTTTGCATCAAATCTATGCTTCCATGTGCCATAAGAAAGCTGCAGAGATAGTGCAGGACAGTGCACACCCCGGAAATGATCTCTTTCAGCTTCTGCCTTCTGGAAGAAGGTACAGGGTTATAAAGACTAGGACTAGCCACCTGAGAAACAGTTTCTACCCAAATGCGATTTTGGCTTTAAACACAGTGTAAGGAGTCTCTATGGGATGCGGGTGGCGCTGTGGGTTAAACCACAGAGCTTAGGACTTGCCGATCAGAAAGTCGGTGGTTCAAATCCCCGCGACGGGGTGAGCTCCTGTGGCTCGGTCCCTGCTCCTGCCAACCTAGCAGTTCGAAAGCATGTCAAAGTGCAAGTAGATAAATAGGTACCACTCCTGGGGGAAGGTAAACGGCGTTTCCGTGCGCTGCTCTGGTTCGCCAGAAGCGGCTTAGTCATGCTGGCCACATGACCCAGAAACTGAATGCTGGCTTCCTCGGCCAATAAAGCGAGATGAGCGCTGCAACCCCAGAGTCGGCCACGACTGGACCTAATGGTCAGGGGCCCCTTTACCTTTAAGGAGTCTCTATGGGAGTATATTGTATTTAATTATGGGGTATCAGAGTTTTTAGGGGGCTAACCAGGTTGGGATAGCAGGGATAGCAGTCTTGTTGGTTTTTGAATGTCTTATGTAGATTTTTCAATTTCGTTGTTCTGTATGGGACAATGACAATAAAGATTCTCGTTCTCGTTGACCGTGAAAACCAGGTAAGGAAGACATAGCTCAGTGGTGGACCTTCTGCTTTGCTTGCGGAAGAAGACCCAGGTGCGATCCCTGGCTTCTCCAGGTATGGCCAGGGTAGGGTGGTGGAATCTTGTCTCTCAGGACCTTTGAGTCAGCGTCGACTTCCTACGCCAATGCGTCTTTGGGTTTTGGAAAGGAAAGGCAAGATCTGCTTGGAGCATTGGATTCCCTGGCTGCTCACATCATCGCCGGCGCGATTCCATGCCAACATCAGCACATTTGAGCATCTGCTGCCAGTTGCACCGTGCCAAGGGTTTTCGTAGGTTTGTATCATTTGCTGCAGGCAGCAGGTGGAGGGTGGAATGGCTGGGCTGGGCTGGCAGTGTAGGCAGTAGACCCCCCTGCTTCCCGACACCCTTTAATCCTGCCTGAGAAATGTGCCTGAAATCAGAGACCTGCAGATTGGCCAACCCTCTGAGGCAGGAAGAAAGACCATGGGACTCTCCAGATGTGGGTGAACTCCTGAATGGGATGGGAGAGGCAAGAAGAAGAAGAAGAAGAGTTTGGATTTGATATCCCGCCTTTCACTCCCTTTAAGGAGTCTCAAAGCGGCTACCATTCTCCTTTCCCTTCCTCCCCCACAACAAACACTCTGTGAGGTGAGTGGGGCTGAGAGACTTCAAAGACGTGTGACTGGCCCAAGGTCACCCAGCAGCTGCAGGTGGAGGAGCAGGGAAGCGAACCCGGTTCACCAGATTACGAGTCCACCGCTCTTAACCACTACACCACACTGGAAGCTTGTGGGGAAGACCAGGTTGTTGTAGTCCCAAAACATCTGGAGGGCCGAGTTTGCCTTGTGCCTGGCCTTGAGGGTCACACTTGGTCTGAAGACCCCCTCTCCTGCCTTGGGCCACCACCTGCTCAAGGCCAGGCACAAGGCAAACTCGGCCCTCCAGATGTTTTGGGACTACAACTCCCATCATCCCTAACAACAGAAACAGTGGTCAGGGATGATGGGAATTGTAATCTCAAAACATCTGGAGGGCCGTGTTTGCCTATGCCTCCTCAAGGCCTCTCCACCTGACCCTTGGAACGCCCCCAAAGGCCACACTCCTCACTGACCCAACTTTGCACCTGTCTGGAATGATTCCTTGAACTCTGATCGTGTCTCTTGCTCGTGTGTGTGTGTGTGTGTGTGTGTGTGTGTGTGTGTGTAGAAACTGGCTGTTTGTTGGCATCCGTCGGTTTCAAGAGACAATGGAGTGTGTCTTCAGGGATGAAGTCAAACTGCTGTATTACCAGCACCAAAGTGACCTCCCCAGGGCACAGGTCTGGGCAGTGTGTGGGGGGGTCTTGGGCTGCCCAGGTGACAAGACCCACCCCTGTCTCGGCCTTGCTGAGGTGGTCCGAAGGAAAGCAGAGCAAGACACTTGGGACCAACTTGGCTGCAGGAATTGCCGGAAGGAGACATGCAAGACACTGTCCAACCAATTTAGGGACTCCACTCCACTCCACCCCTGAGCCTTATCTTCTCCCGAAGATATCTCGCAAGGCGGAGGTTTGGGGTCAGAGTTTCCTTCTCTTAGATGAGAGACAAGCCCCATCTGCCCCTCACTTTCCTCTGCAGAACGCCCCTTGCTGACTGTTGGCCCCAGTCTTGGTCTCATCCGCTCGATCTGCCAAAGCCTGTCTTCACGTGAGTCCCTAACTCATGGAGGGTTTGAGATTCACTGGCTATCCTTACCTGGTTTAGCCAGCCAGTCAAAATCATTCCAGAGGTGTGGCTGCTGTTGCCTGCTGACGGCTTCTAGGAGCCACAGGTGAGAGCTGAGTGCAGGATGGGGACCGAAGGTGGACAAACTACCCAGCCAGTTGGGCGCCTGGGGTGAGGCATGTGCCCTGTGCCCAGGGGCGGGGCCAGCTGCCTGCAGGGTGGGGTGAGCCGGGGTATGACACTCCGCGGGGCCTCTGAGGAGTCTGCCTGCCTCCCCCCACTCAGCCGCCTTACAGCTGAGGGGGAGGGGGCAGGCGGACCATTTGGGGCAGCGCGAAGCCTGCGGGCACCCAAGCCACCGCGTCACTCCCAGGATAGATCATAGAATCATAGAATCCTAGAGTTGGAAGAGACCACAAGGGCCATCGAGTCCAACCCCCTGCCAAGCAGGAAACACCATCAGAGCACTCCTGACATATGGTTGTCCAGCCTCTGCTTAAAGACCTCCAAAGGAGGAGACTCCACCACACTCCTTGGCAGCAAATTCCACTGTCAAACAGCTCTTACTGTCAGGAAGTTCTTCCTAATGTTTAGGTGGAATCTTCTTTCTTGTAGTTTGGATCCATTGCTCCGTGTCCACTTCTCTGGAGCAGCAGAAAACAACCTTTCTCCCTCCTCTATGTGACATCCTTTTATATATTTGAACATGGCTATCATATCACCCCTGAACCTCCTCTTCTCCAGGCTAAACATGCCCAGCTCCCTTAGCCGTTCCTCATAAGGCATCGTTTCCAGGCCTTTGACCATTTTGGTTGCCCTCCTCTGGACACGTTCCAGTTTGTCAGTGTCCTTCTTGAACTGTGGTGCCCAGAACTGGACACAGTACTCCAGGTGAGGTCTGACCAGAGCAGAATACAGTGGCACTATTACTTCCCTTGATCTAGATGCTATACTCCTATTGATGCAGCCCAGAATTGCAGATACGTGGCTTGGACGCACTGCAGGCCCCACGGTGAGTGCCACCTCGCATTTTGTCACCCCCCCTCAGTGGTGACACCCGGGGTGGCCCACACCACCACACACCCCTTCCTCTGCCCCAGAAACTACCCCAGAAGGAGAATGACTTGTCCCCCACAAACTACCCCTTCCTTAACACTCCCCAAGACACCCCATGTCGAAACTAGCCTATTGTACAAAGGTGCACTTTACATTTGTGGCTTTTTGCCTCTGGCCCTGCTCACTAGTGGCATGCGGCCCTTGAAAGGCTGCCCAGGAGGGGGATGTGGACCCCTTCGGCTGAAATAAGTTCCCCACCCCTCCCCTGTGTGTCACGTGGTGCTGTTTAGATGCCTATTCTGGGCTCCGATCGCCATCTGAACCACCAGTCTGTCCACAGAAAGCCACAAATCTCTGCTGGGGAGGACAGCAAGGCACTAATCATGCTAGGGGCAAATAAATAGACTTTGGCGCTGCTCAATTCACTCCAATGCACTTCCAGAAACAACATCAGAGAGAGCGAGAGAGCACAAGGAACTAATGGCCAAGGATCCTCGCGCGATGGGGTCGCCATTGTGGCTTTAGTCCTACGGTACGTTTCTCATGCTCCAACAAGATGAGGGAACATCCAGGATGCTTAGCCTCCTTTCAGGCCAGAAGACTCCTCTCTAGTAGCCACCAGGCCAGCTGGCACAAATAGCGTCGCACTTCCTTGCCAAGACGTGGAGCTTAGACATTATGCATCATTCATCCTGCGACGTGGCTGGAAAGAGGGTGCCGGTGTTGGTGGAAGGAGAAGAGATCTGAATTGAAAACAGGCTGGCGCTTCTGTCTGCATGTGTCTGCATAAAATATTCAGGAAAGCGCCTGCTGAGTCCTCTTCCTCCTCGTACGTTCAGAAACAGAGAGAGGGTTTGGGGAGGGTTGCGGGGAGAAGGAAAGAAAATGGCAGCTGATGGGTACCATAAGCAGACCAACAGTGGGGAGGGAAAGGTTGATTTCCCCTTCACACAGATTGGGGATCACAATGAAGCATAAGACCTGTGCTCAGAGATCCAACTGGGCCAAGTTCAAGGTGTCACTCTTAGCATATAAAGTCCTCAACAGCTGGGTCTACCAGCGAGATCTGCCTCATGCCACACATGTAGGTGGCGCTGTGGTCTAAACCACTGAGCCTTTTCTTGGACTTGCCGATCAGAAGGTCGGCTGTTCAAATCCCGCGACGGGGTGAGCTCCCATTGCTGTGTCCCAGCTCCTGCCAACCTAGCAGTCCGAAAGCACACCAGTGCTAGTAGATAAATAGGTACTGCTGCAGTGGGAAGGTAAACGGTGTTTCTGTACACTCTGGTTTCCATCACAGTGTCCCTTTGCCCCAGAAGCGGTTTAGTCCTGCTGGCCACATGACCTGGAAAGCTGTCTGTGGACAAACACCGGCTCCCTCAGCCTGAAAGCGAGATGAGTGTTGCACCCCATAGTCGCCTTTGACGGGACTCAACCGTCCAGGGTCCTTCCAAGAGGTCTTAGTAATGTGGAGCGGGTATTACGTGGCAAGCTGCAATGGCGCCAATTCTGCAGGTTGAGGCGGTTGAGTGCGCACATATAAATGGTAAAGGTAGACCACAGTCCAGCAGTTCTTCCAAGAACTTCGAGGTGGCCTCTGTGGTTTATCTTCACAAAAGTCTGATGAGTTCAGACTGATGGGCAGGGCTGAGCCAAACCTCACGCTCAGCAGTTTTGTTGGGGAGTGCGGAGGGGTAAAGCGTATCCCACTGATGCGGAGGGATGAGGGACATTCAGGTGGTGCAACGGTCCTGTATACCTGAAGGCGCGTCTCCACCCCCATCGTCCAGCCCAGACACTGAGGTCCAGTGCCAAGGGCCTTCTGGCCATTCCCTCGCTGCCAGAAATGAGGTTACAGGGAACCAGGCAGAGGGCCTTCTCTGTAGTGGCGCCTGCCCTGTGGAACGCCCTCCCAGCAGACGTCAAGGCAATAGACAGCTATACTGGTACCTCAGGTTACATACACTTCAGGTTACAGACTCCGCTAGCCCAGAAATAGTGCTTCAGGTTAAGAACTTTGCTTCAGGATGAGAACAGGAATCTTGCTCCGGCGGCGCGGCGGCAGCGGGAGGCCCCATTAGCTAAAGTGGTGCTTCAGGTTAAGAACACTTTCAGGTTAAGAACGGACCTCTGGAACGAATTAAGTACTTAACCCGAGGTACCACTGTATTTTACTTTTAAAAGACATCTGAAGGCAGCCGTGTTTAGAGAAGTTTTAATGTCTGACGCTGTATTGTTTTTAGTATTTGGTTGGAAGCTGCCCAGAGTGGCTGGGGAAAGCCAGCCAGATGGGTGGGCGGGGTAGAAATAAATTATTATTATTATTATTATTATTATTATTATTATTATTATTATTATTATTATTGGAGTGACAGGTACAAGTTAATTCACAGGAAACTTCCATCAGGTGCCTCTTGCCCTTGAACTGTGGAAGAACAGCGGTTTGAATATTGGCAGGGCACAAATTTTCTACATAATACTTTGGAACTCGCTGCCTATTGATACCACGCAGGCCCTATACTATATTCCTTTCGGCACCTGCTGAAGACCTTCTTGTTTAGACGAGCATAGCCAGATGTTTAGGAAGCTTGCATGAGCCTTAATTTGTTTCAGTCTCTTCTGTTGTTTTAAACTATAATATATATATATAATGTTATGCTTTTATCTTTCTTTCTTTTTTGTAAACTGCCTTGAGGTTTGTTCGTTTGTTCCAGCAACCAAGCAGTATATAAATTTTATGAAACATAAATACAGTGGACGCTTGGGTTGCAAACTTGATCTGCGCAGGAGGCACATTCGCAACCCGCAGCGTTCGCAACCTGCAGTGCCGTGTCTGCGCACGCGCGGGTTGTAATTCGGCGCTTCTGCGCATGCGCAAAGCGCGATTTAGCACTTCTGCGCATGCGCGAGCAACGAAACCCGGAAGTAACCCGTCCCTGTGCTTCCGGGTTCCGTACGGTGCGCAACCTGAAAACGCACGACCTGAAGCGTCTGGAACCCGAGGTACGACAGTAAATAAATACAGCGCTAACCGGGTCCTGTGATAATAATGAAGAAATATCGGGCGTCAGCGCTGGACTATGTTGGAAAGGCTTATTGGGAGAAAAAAAATGCCAGCAAGCTGGAACAGGGATGTTAGAAAACAAACAAACGTAGAAATTAATCCCGGCCCTCGCTGATAACGAATGCAAAGGGGAAGTAATGAGGGAACCCGGGAGGAGAGGCAGTTACAAACTTATGAGCATCAAATCTTTACCGAAGGCCCTCGTGTTTTTATGGCTTGAAATCAATCTTGCATCTTGTTGGAGAGGAAAGAGATTCGCTCCTCTGTCTTTTTAAGCCAGATGCTTGGCGTTTAATGTTCTCAATGAACAGTCTCATGCGGTGGGCGATTCTCACCTCACATTTACAGCTCCCACATTAACTCTGGCAGTCGTCTTCCTTCTCCTCTCCTTGCGCAAGCACGGCGGGAGGTGGTGGGAGGGGGGTTAAGCGACTGCTTGTATCTGTCTGCTCCCCCCTCCTTGCCCATGCTGAGAAGTCAAGTTTCAACTCCTGTGCTTTGTTCCTCCTTGCCAGCAGACTCATACCCGCTGGAAGTGCAAAGAACCAACGAATCAGGGTGGTTGCATAGCCGGTGGTTAAGTTCAGTGCGCTTCAAAAAAAGCCCAGTCTGCCACTGTGATGCAAAATGGCATCCAGTTGTACACAACTGAAGGCAGCCCTTTATCGGCTAGTTTTTCATGTCTGATTTTTTATTATGTTTTTATACGTACTGGAAGCTGCCCAGGCGCTCAATCGGCTTGCTCCACCGCTGGCTGGGTGCTGAGGGGCAACAGGGTTTAGTGAGCAGGAAGAGCCATTGAGAGACAGCAGATCAGATTTAGAGGCTGAAGCAGAGGAGGGGAGTCAAGAGGCTGCTGAAGAATCCAGGGAGCCTCCCTCTCCCGACTGCGACAAGCTCCCTTCCCTCCTGGTCTCCAAGAATGTGCAGAGTAATGAGACGGTAAAAAGGTAAAGGGACCCCTGACCATTAGGTCCAGTCGTGACCGACTCTGGGGTTGCGGCAATCATCTCGCTTTATTGGCCGAGGGAGCCGGCGTACAGCTTCTGGGTCATGTGGCCAGCATGACTAAGCCGCTTCTGGCAAACCAGAGCAGTGCACGGAAACGCCGTTTACCTTCCTGCCAGAGCGGTACCTATTTATCTACTTGCACTTTGTGCTTTCGAACTGCTAGGTTGGCAGGAGCAGGGACCGACCAACGGGAGCTCACCCTGTCGCGGGGATTCAAACCGCCGACCTTCTGATCGGCAAGTCCTAGGCTCAGTGGTTTAGACCACAGCGCCACCCGCGTCCCTGTAATGAGAAGAGCAGAGGTCAATGATGGGCAGACACAGTTTGAGGCTGCTTGTGAAACATCTGGGAGAGGAGGATCCTTAGAGACAGTGGAAAGGAGGGAGCTTCAGTCCCGGCAATTGCTCTGTAAGGGCAAGACCTGCTGGGAAGTGTTGCTGAGTTGTTAATAAAGAGTTAACTTCACTGACAGTGGTGCTGACCTGCACCTGACTCCAGCTCTGACAACTGGATGAAAAGCTCTCATCACGTGTGGTTATGGTATATCTCAAGAGGTGTCCAAGTGCACGGCAAAGAGGCAAACCACTTTCCAAAATAGGTAGCACTAGGGAAGGTGCCCTGTGCTGAAGTCGGAACATTGGGTCCATGTAGCTCAGTACTGCCTGCACGGACTGGCAGCAGCTCTCTGCGGTTTCAGACCAGGAGTCTCTCCCAGCCCTGGAGACTAAGCCTGCAAAACAAACGCACACACAACAAACAACCCACCACTGAGCCACAGACTTTCCCCACTATCAGCTGGGGTTGTATTTCCATGATGGGCGCAATTCCTGCAAGGTGTTGGGGTGGACAAGATCTGGGGGAAGAGCAGGCAGAATCAGATAAGTGCTGGAGATGCAAAGAGGCAGAAAGAACGTTCTTTCATATGTGGTGGACTTGGAAAAGGGTAAAAGAGTATTGGGAAATGATCTATAGCTAATTGGGAAAAAAATACTTTCTGCAATAAACCAGAGTCCTTTCTGTTGGGGATAATTCAGACTGAAATTCCCAGGTGTCAGAAAAGGTTATTTATGTATGCAACAACTGCAGCCCGTGTTTTGTTGGCCCTCAAATGGAAAACGAGCAAAGTTCCAACGAAAGAAGAATGGCAACTTAAGTTGATGTGCGCAACTTGCAGACTTAACATATAGAATAAGAGAACAAGAAGAACATGCGTTCAAAGAAGATTGGAAAATGCTTTTCGAATATATGGAAAATAATTGTGTACAGCTGAAAACGCTGGCAGCATTAAGATAAATTCAACAGTGTAAATAAGTTTTAATGGATGCAATAACGGAATACTGATTGGCATAGTTTTTGTAAAATATGCAGGGATTTGTGATATGCAAAATGAACCATGGAAAGAGAAGAAGGGAAGTCATTGGTATCTTAAGGATGTAAAATGAATTTTCTAAAACGTAAAACAGGAAATTTAATTAAAAATTATCTATATGTGGATGAGATATGGGGGTAGAGCCTCAATCTGCGCCTCTCTTTTTGGGGAGTGGGGAAATATCCGAGACTTGGCACAGGTAGGCAAGCTAGCTTCAGTCGCTGTTTGCCCTCCCTCCCCAATCTGTAAACAGCTGTTGGCCGCCGTGCAAATTTATAGTTTTGTTTATTGTCATCGTCGGACATCTGGGCTTTAATCTTCCCAGCCGAACGGAGCTGGAAAGGGCACTGGGATGATAATGGCCTTGCGACTCAGCTAGGAGGCTGTCACGGACGATGGAACGGGCAGATGGACAGCGCAAAAGGGGTGTGCGCGCACAGAAATCAATGGAGTGTGTGTGTGTAGTAGCATTTCCTGGACCAAGTCCTTGCAGAGAGAAAAGGTGGCTGGACTTGATTGAACCAGGCAGAAATGCAAATGCAAATGTGTGTGCATGTCAAGTGGAGGTCAGGTGCGATCATGTGTTATTAAGACTCTTCCCCCCCCCCCCCGCTCCGGAGACTCCATTGCTGGGGCCATCCTTGCAGGCCTCTGGCAGCCTCTGGTCCGGCACGTTTCCCGTCGTGCGGTTATTTATTTGCCTAATGCGTCTCGAACAGCAGAGCCGAGAAGGCGCCTATCTCAGCGCCAGCTGTTCCTTGTCATCACCTGCCTCAGAGCTCCTTTTAAAGAGCAGCAACTAAATCACAGCTCGGCCGGGCGGTGCTTTCTTATTTAACGGAAACGGTTGCATGCTGTCTCCTTTGCTCGTTCCCAGCAGTGTCCAGGCGATGGCTATAAACTCACCCACGTGGGCAAAGCCAACCAGCCAGGGCCTCTGACGCCCACAGACACCACCAGTGGAGGACTCCGAACGAGGACTCAGCCAAAAACGCACTGCGGCCAGTGGCCGCGAGGCTTTGCGGACCAAGGCTGTGGGTTCGTCATCCAGAGAGAAATACGGTATTTTTTGCTCTGTAAGACTCCCTTTTTCCCTCCTAAAAAGTAAGGGGAAATGTGTGTGCGTCTTATGGAGCGAATGCAGGCTGCGCAGCGATCCCAGAAGCCAGAGCAGCAAGAGGGATTGCTGCTTTCACTGCGCAGCAATCCCTCTTGCTGTTCTGGCTTCTGAGATTCAGAATATTTTTTTTCTTGTTTTCCTCCTCCAAAAACTAGGTGCGTCTTGTGGTCTGGTGCGTCTTATAGAGTGAAAAATACGCTAGCTTCCCCCCCCCCCTGCTGATACAGTCATACCTCATGTTACGTCCGCTTCATGTTATGTTCTTTCAGGTTACGTCCCGCAGCAACCCGGAACTACCGGAAAGGGTTACTTCTGGGTTTCGGTGCTCGCGCATGCGCAAAATGATGTCACACGCATGCGCAGAAGTGGCGAATCGCAACCCACGTGTGCGCAGGCACCGCTGCAGGTTGCGCTCTTTTCATGTTGCGAACAGGCCTCCGGAACGGATCCCGTTCGCAACCAGAGGTACCACTGTACACCCCCACCACTGACCATGCGCCTGTCTCATTACCCTTTGGTGTTCTCAGACGGCTGAGTGGGCATAGGCTACTATCAGGACAGATCAAAGAAGGAGGCAGCACAGAGTTAGACTGTGGAACTCCCTTGCACAGGAAGCAGGGATGGCCAACAGCACAAGCTGGCGTTAGAAGAGGATTTGGAGGAGAGGGCTGCCGACGGCTAGTGGTCTGGATGGCTCTGCTCTGCTTCCACAGTCAGAGGCAGGGAAAGCTATTCCTCCCCCGGTTGCAGCAAGAGCAGAGACAACAAGGTAGAGTCCTTTTAAATGAGTTTTATTCAATCCGAATAGACAAAAGAACGCAACGAGCCTTAACAATGGCCTTGCTCCAAACTGGGTCTCTTCTCCCTCCTTCCTAACAACAGCATCTTCCCGTACAGTGGCCACTCGAGGTTGAATGCCTCTGATTATGTGCTGGTCCTGGGGGGGGGGGGTTACCGTGCGGCGTGGTCTAAGTCCAGTCCTAGGTCAAGGGTATGGAGGCTGTCCGTCAGGGATGAAGCACGGTCCAAAGCGAGGAGTCGGGCGTGGTCAGGAACTCAGCGGAGCAGGTCAGGGTGTCGGCAGGAACAGTGGCGTAGCGTGGGTTGTCAGCACCCGGGGCAAGGCAAGTAATTTGGCCCCCTCTGCCCTAGGGGCAGAGAGCTGAGAGTGCGAGCGAGCGCCCCCAGATGTTGCACCCGGTGCGGCCGGCCCCCCCTGCACCCCCATGCTACGCCACTGGGCAGAACAGGTTTCCATCGATGTTGCTCCCGCAACCTGGGACCGGGCTGGTGGGCTTTTATCTCCTCTGAGGCATAGGGCAGTCCCGGTCCACAGGTGACTTGCCTCTCCTGGCCTTAAGGCGAGCACTCCTCCTGCGGGAACTTAGTTCCCTCCGCCTCTCTGCCCTGAGCCTCTGCAGCTCAGGAGAGGCTGGAGGGTTACTGGACCCAGGGGGAGGCTCACCTTCCCCTGACGGGGCTGGGAGAGGCGCACCTGCAGGCAATGGGTCCTCAATCACCTCCGGAACCAGAGTGGATTCATCTGGTGTCTGCTCCTGAGGATCCGGCACAGGTGAGGGCCCTTAAGGTTCAAGCCCCTGCCCCAGCTCAGCTGGTTCTGGAGGCGGGGAACTCTGTGCAGGCTGGGATTCCTCAGGTTCAGCCTCTGAATCAGATTCCCAAGCCATCACAGATTCTGTTGTTCCTGCACTCTCAACAAACATCGCGTTCTGGGAGAAGGGGGACCTCACCTGGAGTACTGTGTCCAGTTCTGGGCACCACAGTTCAAGGAGGACACTGACAAACTGGAACGTGTCCAGAGGAGGGCAACCAAAATGGTCAAAGGCCTGGAAACGATGCCTTATGAGGAACGGCTAAGGGAGCTGGGCATGTTTAGCCTGGAGAAGAGGAGGTTAAGGGGTGATATGATAGCCATGTTCCAATATATAAAAGGATGTCACATAGAGGAGGGAGAAAGGTTGTTTTCTGCTGCTCCAGAGAAGCGGACACGGAGCAATGGATCCAAACTACAAGAAAGAAGATCCACCTAAACATTAGGAAGAACTTCCTGACAGTAAGAGCTGTTCGACAGTGGAATTTGCTGCCCAGGAGTGTGGTGGAGTCTCCTACTTTGGAGGTCTTTAAGCAGAGGCTTGACAACCAGATGTCAGGAGTGCTCTGACGGTGTTTCCTGCTTGGCAGGGGGTTGGACTCGATGGCCCTTGTGGTCTCTTCCAACTCTAGGATTCTATGATTCTATAAATACTCTCCAGTGATGACGTGTCATTTGGCTGCCCCTCTGCAGTTCCCCCTCCTCCTCCTTCCAACACTGCCCAACTTCTCTGTTTGTCTGTCTCTGAGCTGTGACCTCCCTTCAAACTCCTCGAAGCCCTGCTGTCATCCAGTGCTGCCTCCCCCGTCTCCCGCAGCGTCAGAAAAGGGGGGGGTGATCTCCACCACTCCTCCTCCATCTCGCCCTCTTGAGTCCAATCCCTTGGGGCAGGAGGGACAGGTAAATCAGAGGCAAGTTGGCTTAGGAGGGCAGAGGGACACAGCTGGGGAAGCTTATAAGTGGTGGCTTCGCGGGTGGCGCTAGATCTAAACCACTGAGCCTCTTGGGTTTGCTGATCGGTTGGCGGTTCGAATCCCCACGACGGGGTGAGCTCCCGTTGCTCGGTCCCAGCTCCTGCCAACCTAGCAGTTCGAAAGCACACCGGGGCAAGTAGATAAGTAGATACAGCTGTGGCAGGAAGGTAAACGGTGTTTCCGTGCACTCTGGTTTCTGGCTGTTGACATTGAGGCCATCCCAGGACCTCAATACATGCTGCCCAGGCTTGCGCCCTGGAGAGGTCACTTCGGTGCTGCTGATGCACCCCTGAAAGTGCACTCCATTGTATCTCAAGACAGCCACATCCCAACAGCCCAACTGCTGGCTTCCCTTCAGCCGACTTGCTTGTTGTGGTTCTTGGTGTATGTGGAGGGGAGGGCAGAGCCACCAGCTATAAAGAAAAGGGTAAAGGACCCCTGGATGGTTAAGTCCAGTCCAAGGCGACTATGGGGTTGCGGTGCTCATCTCGCTTTCAGGCTGAGGGAGCTGGCATTTGTCCACAGACAGCTTTCCGGGTCATGTGGCCAGCAGGACTAAACTGCTTCTGGCGCAACAGGACACCGTGACAGAAATGCCGTTTACCTTCCTGCCGCAGCGGTACCTATTTATCTACTTGTGCAGGTGTGCTTTCGAAGTGCTAGGTTGGCAGGAGCTGGGACAGAGCAAGGGGAGCTCACCCTGTTGCGGGGATTCGAACCACCAACCTTCCGATCGGCAAGCCCAAGAGGCTCAGTGGTTTAGACCACAGCGCCACCCGCGAAGCCACCACTTATAAGCTTCCACAGCTGTGTCCTTCTGCCCTCCTAAGCCAACTTGCCTCTGGTTTAGCTGCCCCTCCTGCCCCAAGTCCCTCTCTGCCATATGCATCACCTCCCCTTTTCTAAGCATCCTTGTGCATCTCAGAAATAATTGAATTCCCCCCAACCCCCAGACCCTCTCGGGACGCTGAGATTAAATACCCAATCAGTGCGCTTAACTACTCTTTTTAATCATTTCCTGTGATCACAGAGACCGGGCCTGGAAGGGGGCTCCCCACTTGCATCTACTCCCCCCGCTCATTCCTTCCATCCCCAGACTCTCTACGTCCGTCACCTCTCATGCTCCCTTGATATACGGTTATTGATCGCCTATGATTTAACGCACATCCCTGCCATTCATTTGGAAGCCGTCGCTGAAGGTATTTGTTCAGGCAGGTCCTGGGAGGTCTCCCTTGGCGCCTCCGGGTTGGAGGCCGAAAGCTCTTTCCAAAGGTTAATATCTCTCTTAGAGAGCGTGGCCTGCTGTCGTTTCTCAAAGCGTGAAAGGGAAAGGTGAGCGAGGAGGCTTCACGTTGTCAAACCCCTCCCTGTAGGAAATTCACGGGGGCCAGTAATTCATTTTTAAGCCCCCAGATCTTCCCTCTTTTATATATAAATATTTTTTATTAGATTTTCCATAAAAAATTTTTTTTGCAAAATTATACATCCATTTTTAACTTAAACCCTTTTTTCCAGAACTTCCCTCAGCTTGTCTGATAATTTTCCGTTTGTTTTTTTTATCCTCGTCTCACATTTCCCAATATCATATTGCACTCAAATACTCTTAATCACATCATATTTTTTAAACAATATTTCCAACAGTAATTTCACAGAGCTTCTTGAAAGCCAACGAATGTTATTTGCTCATCACAGAAATTTTGGATATACTCTGTAAATTTCTTCCAGTCCTCGGAGAATCTCTGGTCACGTTGGTTCCTAATTCTCCCCATCAATCTGTCCATTTCTGCGTATTCCATCAGTTTCATCCTCCATTCTTCTTTCGTGGGCATCTCTTCCCGTTTCCATTTTTGTGCCCCCAGATCTTCTTGTAGGGTTTGGTAGGACATTGGACTCAGGCGCCGCCTCTGCCCCCTGAAAAAGGAGGAGGGAGAAGAAATCTGATTCAGGTCACGTTCAAAGGCGGTCCTCCCAAATCCACACTTTCCGGGGCAGTGCGGTGCAACGGTTAGAGTGCCGGGCCTGGAGAGAGACCAAAGGTTCAAATCGCCACTCAGCCATGAAGCTCCCTGGGTGGCCAAGGGTGCCAGTGGGTCAGTCTCAGCCTAACCTACCTCGCAGTGTTATTGTAAGGATAACACGGAGAGGAAAAGAAGTAGGAATGAGCTCCTCAGGGGAAATCAGAACCAGTGAAGGCGGTGAAGGTCCTGTGTGAGTGCCTGGAGGCTGTTGGAGGATGGATGGCGGCTAACAGATTGAGGCTGAATCCTGACAAGACAGAAGTACTGTTTTGGGGGGACAGGGGGCGGGCGGGTGTGGGGGGTTCCCTGGTCCTGAATGGGGTAACTGTGCCCCTGAAGGACCAGGTGTGCAGCCTGGGAGTCATTTTGGACTCACAGCTGTCCATGGAGGCACAGGTTAATTCTGTGTCCAGGGCAGCTGTCTACCAGCTCCACCTGGTACACAGGATGAGACCCTACCTGCCCACGAACTGTCTCGCCAGAGTGGTGCATGCTCTAGTTATCTCCCGCTTGGACTGCTGCAACGCACTCTACGTGGGGCTACCTTTGAAGGTGACCCGGAAACTGCAATTAATCCAGAATGCGGCAGCTAGACTGGGGACTGGGAGTGGCCGCCGAGACCACAGAACACCGGTTCTGAGAGATCTGCATTGTCTCCCAGTACGTTTCCGAGCACGATTCAAAGTGTTGGTGCTGACCTTTAAAGCCCTAAATGGCCTCGGTCCTGTATACCTGAAGGAGCGTCTCCACCCCCATCGTTCTGCCTGGACACTGAGGTCCAGCTCCGAGGGCCTTCTGGCGGTTCCCTCATTGCGAGAAGTGAGGTTACAGGGAACCAGGCAGAGGGCCTTCTCGGTGGTGGCGCCTGCCCTGTGGAACACCCTCCCACCAGATGTCAAAGCAATAAACAACTATTTTACTTTTAAAAGTCATCTGAAGGCAGCCCTCTTTAGGGAAGTTTTTAATGTTTGAAGCTGTACTGTTTTTAATATTCAGTTGGAAGCCGCCCAGAGTAGCTGGGGAAGCCCAGCCAGATGGGCGGGGTATAAATAATAAATTATTATTATTATAAAGAGGGGGTGCAAACGTAATAAACAAACAATGCACAGGCATCCTTAGAAGTCTGTATTTCTCTCCATTCCACAGTGCATAGCTGTCAACCGTCCCTTACTCGGCTCAGAAGTTGAACATACCTGTGCTGGGAAAATCCCTTATTTTGGCTGCTGATCCCTTATTTTCAAATCTGTAAGCTGACAGCTATGGTAGTCCATCCACTCAAATGTCTCTGGTTTCTACGCACATCCGGACAAACCAGAGGCACCGTTGCCCTCGGACACCATGGATGGCGGCCAACAGATTGAGGTTGAATCCTGACAAGACAGAAGTACTGTTTTGGGGGGACACGGGACGGGCAGGTGTGGAGGACTCCCTGGTCCTGAATGGGGCAACTGTGCCCCTGAAGGACCAGGTGCGCAGCCTGGGAGTCATTCTGGACTCACAGCTGTCCACAGAGGCACAGGTCAGTTCTGTGTCCAGGGCATCTGTCTACCAGCTCCAAGCAGGCTGAGACCCTTCCTGACAGATCCCTGTCTTGCCAGAGTGGGACATGATCTGGTTATCTCCCGCTTGGACTACTGCAATGCGCTCTACGTGGGGCTACCTTTGAGGTGACCCGGAAACTACAACTAATCCAGAATGCAGCAGCTAGACTGGTGACTGGGAGCGGCTGCTGAGACCATATAACACCAGTCCTGAAAGACCTACATTGGCTCCCAATACATTTCCAAGCACAATTCAAAGTGTTGGTGCTGACCTTTAAAGCCCTAAATGGCCTCGGTCCTGTATACCTGAAGGCGCGTCTCCACCCCCATCATTCAGCCCGGACACTGAGGTCAAGCTCCAAGGGCCTTCTGGCAGTTCCTTCACTGCAAAAAGTGAGGTTACTGGGAACCAGGCAGAGGGCCTTTTCGGTAGTGGCACCTGCCCTGTGGAATGCCCTCCCCTCAGATGCCAAGGAAATAAACAACTATCTGACTTTTAGAAGACATCTGAAGGCATCCCTGTTTAGGGAAGGTTTTTAAAATGTATTATCGTGTTTTTAATATTCTGTTGGGAGCTGCCCAGAGCATCTGGGGAAACTCAGCCAGATGGGTGGGGTATAAATTATTATTATTATTATTACTACTACTACTACTACTACTACTACTACTACTACTACTACACTCCAGCATTACTCTGGTGAAAACCAGGACATGCATCTTTTTGCTCAACCCTGGGACCTTCCAGGATCATATCTGAAGCCAGGATGGCTTCTGTAATTCCGGGAATGTCCCAGGCAAAAAGGGATAGTTGCACCCGAGCAGGCTATATGGAGGAGAACTGTTGAGGTGATGCTCCTCCAAGGCCCTGAGCGAGAGAGGCCTGGGGGGATGCTGAAATAAAGGCTGGACATTTTGCTGCATGTACATGTTTATGCAAAGCAACCGCCCCCACCGCTCAAAAACAAGATACATTTTTGTGTATATTGTCACCATTATACACATTTATATGCACACTTTATCCTGGCATATGCAGTTTCGTACACATTGCTCAGCTAGAGAACTGCACTGTGGCATAGCTGTCAACTTACAGATTTGAAAATAAGGGACCAGCAGCCTCGGAAATAAGGGATCAGCAGCCAAAATAAGGGATTTTCCAGGCACAGGTATGTTCGACTTCTGAGCCCCTCCGAGCCAAAGGCAGAAAGCCCAGCCAGCAGCCAAACAAAGCCTCAAGCGGTGGTTCCCACAGCGCAGCAACCCAGCAAAGGGGATGCAGCAAGGAAAACCACCATCACCTCTCCGCTGGGAAGCACTGAGCAAAGGCGAGTCCCCAGGCAACGGGGCCGATTTCATCAGCACAAGGCATGCAAGCTCCACCCCCCCAGTCGTTCTTAGACTCCTTATTGGGTGAGCAACGCAGCCAAGCAACACAGTTGGAGCCTCCCTCCTCCCTGGCTGGCAGGGAGGGAGGGAGAAGAGCTGCTTCCTTTGAAACCCGGGAAATTTAAGGGACATCATCAATAAGGGACAGCAGTGGGACACGGCGCTGGGATAAGGGACTTTCCCGCCAAATAAGGGACGGTTGACTGCTATGTGGACTACAGCCTATGTGGACTACAAAGGCAAGTCCACCTATTTTGGCCCAAATGCCTGGTGGGAGAGAGCAATGCCCGTTCTGGTGGAGCGTTGATAGCGAGCCCCTCATCCCCTGGGCGTCAGTGGACTACAAATCCCCTCATCCCTAACTTTTTGGGCATTCCAGCTGAGGCTCATGGGAGTTGGAGTTCACCGATGTTTGGAGGGCTACAGGCTCCCCAATCCACCTTGGAGGACGAAACATTCAGAAATACAGAATGGATGTTTTTCTTTCGTCGCGCCATATCTCTCCGAAGTGAATTGTCTGTGCAGGGAGGGGAAGGAGATAATAGGATGGGATTTTATTTTATTTTTTAAAAAACTGCTCTCCGTTTTGCTCAGAACGCTGCCTCCACTTGACTGGCTCCTATCAGACCGGAGATCTGGAGAGGTGAATAGCTGAGACTTTAGCACAGAAGAGGCTGGAGATTGCAGGGTTATTATCTCCATTAGATTAGGGAAGGGACCAGGAAAAAGGGGGTGGGGAGTAAAGTCAAGAGGATAGCTTTCAAAAAAATGGGGAAAGACATGCAGGCTTCCAAGCACAGTGTAAGAAGTCTGTGTAAGAGGCAGAATAAGGTGTAAGAAGTCTGTGAAGAGGCAGAATAAGGAAGCACCTCTCTGTTATGAACTCACAAGCTTAGGTTTTGGGGTGGGGTGCGGAATACCCCAGACCCCCATTCCTGGCCCTCAGAACGCTCTCAGCTGGAATCCTGTGTCCTGTTCTGGGCAGCACAGTTTAAGAAGGGTGTTGACAACAGCCCAACTTGAAAAATTTACCGATACAGTGGTACCTCGGGTTAAGTACTTAATTCGTTCCGGAGATCCGTACTTAACCTGAAACTGTTCTTAACCTGAAGCACCACTTTAGCTAATGGGGCCTCCTGCTGCTGCCGCGCCGCCGGAGCCCGATTTCTGTTCTCATCCTGAAGCAAAGTTCTGAACCTGAAGCACTATTTCTGGCTTAGTGGAGTGTGTAACCTGAAGTGTATGTAACCTGAAGCGTATGTAACCAGAGGTACCACTGTAAACTGAAACTGACACAGGGACTGGAATATACTCAGAGTCGCAAAGTGATTTCATGCTCTTTATTCAGCTCATAGTGGTGCGGAGGAATGAATGAAAGTCCCCTCACAGTATCTGCTTTATATACATTATTTACACAATGGGCTGCACATGATTGGCTAATTCCGGAATTCTACTGTAAGCCAATCAGGTTGTGGATTCACTTCTATCTGGAGCAGGATTGGGTGGTTCCTGCCAACCAATCATACTGCTGCATTGTTCTAGGACCAATCAGACTGCTGCATTCTGAATCCTATTGTTCTAGGACTAATCAGACTGCTGCAATTTGGATCCTATTGTTCTAGGACCAATCAGACTGCTTCAGTTTGGATCCTATTCAACTCAGTACATAACAGGGACAAACAGAAGACGATACCTTCACCCCAGTATGGCTCCCCTTCATCACGTACACAGCCCAAGAAGACAACGACAAGAATCCACCAACAGCATATGAATCAATATGGCTAACCTGATTCAAAAACACCCACCCACCCCACTCACATACGATAACAAAGACCACCACAGCCAACCACAAACGAACAACCGCACCCTAGGCCAACCCAAATTTCTCTCACCACCAAAGGAACACAAGCGAATAGCAAAGAGAACCTGCACAAACGACGCGGACACAAAAACCCACACAAACAATTAAGCAAAATAGAAATACCGCCTCCCATCTCGCTTTACTGGCCGAGGGAGCCGGCGTACAGCTTCCGGGTCATGTGGCCAGCATGACTAAGCTGCTTCTGGCGAACCAGAGCAGTGCACGGAAACGCCGTTTACTTTCCCGCTGGAGCGGTACCTATTTATCTACTCGCACTTGACGTGCTTTCAAACTGCTAGGTTGGCAGGAGCAGGGACCGAGCAACGGGAGCTCACCCCGTCGCGGGGATTCGAACCGCCAACCTTCCAATTGGCAAGTCCTAGGTTCTGTGGTTTAACCAAAAGGCTTCGGGGTTCTTTTTTTTTTTTTTTGCAAAAGAGATTTTAAACATCTTTTTGAGCTCACTATATATTATGTCCCAATATCCCCTTATTTTCCTACAATTCCGTCACATGTGAATCATTGTAGCCTCCGCCTCTCTACATCTCCAACGAATGCTTGACCTGGTTCTATACATTTCTTTGCCAATTTTGATGGTGTTAGATACCAATGGTAAAGCATTTTGATGAAGTCCTCTTTCAGGGTATAACATGCGGTAAACATCAAAGCCTTCCCTCCATCATCTTTCCCAGGATTCCATTGAAATATTATATTCCTTGCTAGCATTTGATTTCCGCTGGAGTGAGACGTGAGTTGAGAAATAAGACTAAGAGCACATATTGATACAGAAATGTATTAGATAATATGTAAAGAAATATACAATAATAAGAGTACATTCATTTGTAAAAAAAGGAATATACAACGGGAAAGAAAGGAAGTCTAGTGTGTTAGTATGCATATGATTTTGGGGAGGGGATTTTTTTTTGTTTTCTCTCTTTGTTCTTTTTTTTGTTTCATTTTCTTTCTAGGTCTATAAAATTTGCATATTATTTTTGTATACATGTCAGAAATTATATTATAGTAAGTCCTGTAAATAGGGACATGGGTGGCGCTGTGGTTTAAACCACAGAGCCTAGGACTTGCTGATCAGAAGGTCGGCGGTTAGAATCCCGCGACGGGGTGAGCTCCCATTGCTCAGTCCCTGCTCCTGCCAACCTAGCAGTTCGAAAGCACCTCAAAGTGCAAGTAGATAAATAGGTACTGCTCTGGCGGGAAGGGAAACGGCGTTTCTGTGCACTGCTCTGGTTCGCCAGAAGCGGCTTAGTCCTGCTGGCCACATGACCCGGAAGCTGTACGCCGGCTCCCTCGGCCAATAAAGCGAGATGAGCGCCGCAACCCCAGAGTCGGCAACGACTGGACCCCATGGTCTGGGGTCCCTTTACCTTTACCTTAAGTCCTGTAATGTAATATGACAACGTTTACCGATGCAATATAAGAACGTTAACAAATAAATAAAATGCAGATTCAAAAAAAGAAAAGAAAAGAAGAAATATTATATTCCTTCCTTGGAGGTTTTTAAGCAGAGGCAGGATGGCAATCTGTCTTGTATACTTTAGTTGAGAGGGGGGTTGGACTAGATGGGGGGTTGGACTAGATGATCACTGGGGGCCCTTCCAACTATGATTCCATGAAATACTGACAGCTGCAGTGTCTGCCTGGTAAACTGCATTTCCCTTACTTCCACTTTTCCCCGAGTATCAGAATTGTGTGTGTTTTTAAGAAGGCGGGGGAATTAAACCTCTTCCTCTTTGCTTACAATTCCAGTTCTTGATGGGGTGTAATTAATCCTCAGCTTTGGTTTAAGTGATTTTTATTTGTGGCAGGAATAAGGCTTTTCTTCTTCTTCTGTGTGTACGTTCCTCTTATCCACATTAAACAAATATACATCCGCCCGACGGCCCCCCCTTGCCTCCGCGCACCACATTACATCTCAGTACAATGTATTCTGCCAAGGGGGAAACGTCATTGTGAATTTGTTATCACCAAAAAGGCAGCTTTCCTTCCGTTTTCCCCCTCCCTTCCCCCTTCCTTTCTTCCTAGGGAAGGAAAGTCTTAAAAGACCCTGGCTGGAGTTGAGAATCAGAGTTACGAGAGAGAGCGAGAGCGTGAAGCTGGACTGCATAGGGAAATTTCAATGCAGAGCTGCGTAATAAATGGAAATCTGCCCTTATTCCCTTATGGGGGACACAAGAGCCCTTCTAGTGTCCTTTGCAGGTTCTCCATCGGTCGGAGAAAAGAACAGAGGCCAACCAGAGAATATTGAGAAGCAAAGCAGCTCGTAAGCCTGATTTTTATTGAACTGTTGCAACAGGGTGCTCCCCTCACACGCAGGAGAGGAGGAACCCAGAACAATGGCGTGCAAGGCCTTATATAGACATTTAAAATTTTCCGCCTTGGAGTCCAAGACCACCCCCAGAAACATCACACATACATCACAGAAAGGGCAGTCTACAACAGAAATCTGAGTGTGTTGTTTACCTCCTGTCTGGCAGGTTACCTGTTAATGCTCACTTGATTGGATACCCTGGCGAGCCTGGCCAGTCTTTTGTAATGATAAATACTTAGTTCCTGAGCCACGTCACAGGCTCACCCTATTCATAAAACCGAGTCAGCTGCAGCAAGGGAAAGAGCCTTGGCTGCGGCAGATCTAAATAGCTGAGGCCACGCCCCCAGAGCCAGCCGATTGGCTGGCCCGGGGTATGATGCAGCCGAGGATTCCCTTTGCTATCGCAGGGGCTGCAGCCAGCCCCCACGAGTGTGGGGAAGGGGCGTGAAGCCCGCAACCCCACCTCCTCCTTATCGCGCAAGTGGCTTTCATGGCTGTTTTCCTGTGCTGCTTCAGACATGTGGTTTATATATTTATGTACGTGTTTGCTTGGTACATTTATAAACATTTATTATATACAGTGGTGCCTCGCAAGACGAAAAGCTTGCTAGACGAAAGAGTTTTCCGTTTTTTGAGTCGTTCCGCAAGACGAATTTCCCTATGGGCTTGCTTCGCAAGATGAAACGTCTTGCGAGTTCTTGCGAGTTTGTTTCCTTTTTCTTAAAGCCGCTAAGCCATTAATAGCCGCTAAGCCGTTAATAGCCGCTAAGCCACTAAGCCGTTAATAGCTGCTAAGCCGCTAAGCTGTTAATAGCCGCTAAGCCGCTAAGCCGTTAATAGCCGCTAAGCCATTAATAGCCGCTAAGCCGTTAATAGCCGCTAAGCCGCTAAGCCGCTAAGCCACTAATAGCCGTGCTTTGCAAGACGAAAAAACCGCAAGACGAAGAGACTCGCGGAGCAGATTAATTTCGTCTTGCGAGGCACCACTGTATATAAGACCTTATTTTTTTTATTTCAGTAGGGATGGATCGGTCTGTCCATTTCATGTGGGGGTTCAAATCCCCACTTGGACACAAAGCTCATTGACTGACCGTTGGGGGCCAGTCCCTGTTACGTAGAATTGTCTAATCGCTGAAATGGAGAGTGCCTGTATGTATATTCCTGAAGGGTTTTACATTGGAAAATTCCATTGAGGAATACAAAAGTCACAACAACCACCACGATACCCTGTCCATCTGTCTCTCTAAGCTTCTAGCTGGGTTCATAATTAACTGTTGATGTTCTCTGCTCTTTCATGTGAGTGTTTAACCTTAAAGATCACATGATGAAGGTATTCAACTACAAATTGCCATTTTGAAGGGAGTTGTCATTTGCCTTTTGTGGGAGGAAGATGTGCAAATGATTCTTTCCAGGAGGAACGGATGTAGGCTTGTTGAGGCTGAAAGGAGAAATAGTCCTTTGAATCTAGGTCTAATTCGAATAACCTAATATTTCTAATAGCCTTTTAGTTATGGAACTATTTGGATGTATCATTAATTTGTTTTTGTACCTGTTTGGAAGAAGTTGTGGTTAGTAAAGGTTTGAACCATATTTATGGGCCTGGACAATTTTTATTTCAAAAGGAGTTAGTTTTTTATGCATCCAATTGCTTCAAGCTGCTCAATATTTATATCTGCCTCTCGGTCTATCCCGCTTGCAGGGTCGTTGCGGCGATAAAATGGGGAAAAATAAGCACACCACTGTGAGATTATTGGAAAAGAAGATGGGAAATGGATGCAGGAAATTAACAACGAGCTACAGTGGCAAGACTCTTATTAGCCAAAAATTGGAAATTGCAAGAAATACCGACAATAGAAGAATGGCAGGTGAAGATGGTGGACTTTTCGGAGCTGGCTGACCTGACTGGAAGAATCCGTGATCAGAAAGAAGTGGAAACATAAGAAGACTGGAAGAAATTTAAAGACTATCTCGCCAGATATTGCAATATAAGTGTCAGGGGATGATTAGCTGCTTGTGCTTAAAATAGTGCCCCTTCAGAGTTTGTGCGACCCCACAAACCTCTGTGTGTGACAGAGCTCCTCAGACATGTCTGCTCTAGTCACTTGTAGAGTCCGACAGTGGCTGTCTGCGGAAGCGCTTCCAGCAAAGAAGTTCCTTAACGGAAACGCGTCTCCTGGACTCACGACGTGACAGCTTCCGGCGAAGCATAGGTCTCCCTGCAGTTGCTTCTGACACCTCCCCGCTATTTTCGCTCGAAGTGTCTCTCACCCCTTTCTCTCCCCTTCTGCTTCCTGCCTGGGCTGCTGCGTCTCTCTCAGCATTACTGAGATCCTCCTCCAGAGACCCCGCGCTCCCCCTGCTGGTCCCTGCTTTGGCTGTTGACTCTCTCCCAGTCTCTGGGAGCCCTACCACTTCCCTTTCCTCCGATGTCAGTTCCCTGACATCCACCTCCCCTCCAGGGCCCCCCTCTCCCCCGCCCCTACTCTCTCCTCTGGGCGGTGAGGAGCTGAAACCCCTAAAAGAATCCTCTTCATCTTCCGACGTCTCGAACATTTCCCTCCATCGGTCTTCGTTCCGACTCGCTGAATCCTCCTCCACCTCGGAATCAGCGAACCCCTCCAACTCTTCTTCTTCGTCGGTGGTGGCGAAGTATTCCCTCCGGAACCTCGCCACTGGCTGGGGTTTCCGAGGGAATCTCTGATGAAACGTTTCAATCAAAACCTCGTCATCTACATCCTCGGCCCTGACCCAGGTGTTTTCCGACTCCGGCTCCCCTTCCCACATTACCAAATACTCTACTTGCTCTCCCCTCCACCTGGAATCGAGAATCTCCGCTACATGGTAGCTGTGTTCTTTTTCCTCCATAGCTGGTCCCCTATTGACCCTCCCCTCTCTGTCCCCTATATACGGTGACAGCAATGATCTGTGGAACACTGGGTGCAACTTCATGTGGTTAGGTAACCGGAGTCTGAAAGCCACTGGGTTGACCTGTTGCGTGACTTCAAATGGGCCCAGCCTTTTGGGTCTTAACTTCTTACAACCTCCTTTAAATGGTAACCCTTGGGTGGACAACCACACCTGGTCCCCCACCCTAATGCTTTCTCCTTCCCTTCTGGTTTTGTCTGCCTGCCTCTTATATTCCTCCTTCGCCCTGTTTAAATTAAGTTGGAGCTGGCGATGGATCGCTTCCATTTCTTCAACGAACTGTTCTGCGGCTGGAACGCTCCAGTTCTCCCCCTCCCCCCCTGGGAAGGCTCGGGGATGACACCCGTGATTGGCCAAAAAAGGGCTCATTCCCGTGGACACGTTCTCCGCATTGTTATAGGCAAATTCTGCCAACGCCAGCTTCTCCACCCAATCATTCTCTCTGTCATTCACATAACACCTCAAATATTGCTGGAGGACACCATTAGCTCTTTCCGCCTGCCCGTTGGTTTCTGGATGGCGGGCAGTGGAAAAATTCACCTCTACATGCAATAAGCTCATGAGCTTCCTCCAGAACCTGGAAGTAAATTGTTTCCCTCGGTCCGAAACCACCCTCAAGGGGGCACCATGCAATCTAAACACATTTTCCACAAACAATTTAGCGGTTTCTTCTGCTGTGACCGCATGTGAGCAGGCTATAAAGTGGGCCATCTTGGTTAACAGGTCTACCACAACCATAATGGCTGTCTTCCCTTTGGACCTGGGCAGATCAGTCATAAAATCTATTGCCACTGCCTCCCATGGTCTTTCCGGCGTGGGTAGTGGTTCTAATAAACCTGCCGGTGCCCGCCTCTCCCCCTTGGCTCGTTGACATCGGTCACACCCTCTCACATACTCCCGCACATCTTCCCTGACCTTGGGCCACCAGAATTCCCTGGTAACCAGCCACATGGTTTTGTGTTGCCCAAAATGCCCTGCTGTGGGGCTATCGTGCAGTTGCTTGAGTACCTTTTCCCTCAATTCTCCTTCAGGTACGTATAACGCTCCCTTGTAGTACAACGCCCCGTTTCTCTCCTCAAAACCCCCGGGTTTGTCTCCCTCCCTCCTGAGACCCCTGAGTTTGTCCTGGGCATATTCATCCTGCACCGTTCCCTCTATCAGTTCCCTTAGCCCCACCAATGCCGCCCCACACACCCAGCGATCCTCGGGAATGACATGGGTCTCTTCGGGTGCACCCTCTCCCTCCAAATATTCAGGTTTGCGTGAGAGAGCGTCCGCCCTAACGTTCTCCTGGCCTGGTACGTAACAAATCTCAAAGTTAAATTTGGAGAACTCCTGGGCCCATCTCAACTGCCGTTGGTTGAGCACTCGCGCAGTTCTCCAATACTCTAGATTCTTATGGTCCGTGCGTACTTGCACCTTCTGTTGTGCACCAATTAGTAGGTGCCTCCATCTCCGGAAGGCCTCATAAATCGCAAGAAGTTCCCGGTCGTACACCGTGTAGTTTCTCTCAGATTTGTTCAGCTTTCGCGAAAAGAAGGCACACGGTCGCCACTCGGACCCCTCCTTCCCCGGCTGCAGAAGAAGCACCGCCCCTATGGCTCTGTCAGAAGCGTCTGTTTCGACCCTCAGCTTTTTTTGTAAATCCACATGTAGAAGTTGTTCGTCAGAGGCGAAGGCCTTTTTCAGTTCCTCAAACGCTCGCTCCGCCTCCCCCGTCCAAACAAACTTCTTTTTGCTGCTGAGACAGTCCGTGATGGGCGCCGTCAGGTGAGCGAAGTTTCGGATGAACTTACGATAAAAGTTTCCAAACCCTAGGAACCTCTGCACATCCTTCTTAGTCTTGGGGGTTTTCCATTCCAGCACCGCTTGAACCTTGCCGGGGTCCATGGCCAACCCCTTGTCTGACAAGCGGTACCCCAGGAATTCCACCTCCTTGGTATGAAACTGACACTTCTCCAGTTTCACCCACAGTCTGTTGGCTTGCAGCCTGCTCAACACTTCTCTGACGTCTCTCACATGTTGCTCCTCATTCTCCGAATACACCAACACGTCATCTAAGAAGGCCACGCAATTCTTGTAGAGCAAAGGCCCCAGTACATGGTTCATAAAGGCTTGAAAACACGCGGAGCCTGCTTGTAATCCAAAAGGCATAACGAGATATTCAAATGCCCCCAAAAGGGGTGAACATGGTGGTCTTCCATCCATCCCCTTTCCTTATACGTATCAGGTTGTACGCCCCCCTTAGGTCCAGCTTTGTAAAAATCTTTCCTTTTCGCACCCTGGTCAAAATATCATCAATCCTGGGCATAGGAAAAGCCACCGGCTCTGTCACTGCATTTAGGGCCCGAAAGTCACATACCAGTCTCGGCTTGTCCGTGTTCTTTTTATCCACAAAAAACACTGGGCTACCCCCCGCTGCCTTGGACTCTCTGATGAAGCCTCTCTTCAGGTTCTTGTCAATGAACGCTCGCAACTCCTGCATCTCCCTGTCTGACATGGCATACAACCTGCCTACAGGAAGCTGTGCTCCAGGGAGTAAATTGATCTGGCAATCAAAGGGCCTATGCGGGGGTAGTTGGTCAGCTTCCTTCTCGCTGAACACGTCGCTGAGATCAGCATACTGTGATGGCACCTTCCCCTTCTCCATCACTTCCGTCCCTGCTAGGGTGGCTTGGGCCCCTGCTGACCCCTTTTCCCCCCTGCAGTGTTCTAAGCAATGTGCGGAACCGAAGGAAACCACTCTTTGATGCCAGCCCACCAGCGGATCATGTAGGGCTAGCCAGCTCATTCCCAAAATAATGGGAGCGCCTCCCAAGGTGGCCACATTAAACGCTATCAGTTCTGTGTGCCTTGCCACCCTCATTATCATTGGGATGGTCTGCAAGCTGACGCCTCCTCCCAACAGTTCTCTGCCATCGATCGTGGTCACCTGCAGGGGGTTGCTTAAGGGGATAGTCTGTATCTGGTGTTCAGCCGCAAACTCCTTGCTCATGAAATTGCAGGAGCTGCCTGAGTCCAACAGCGCCTTTATTTTTAGGGGGTGTCCATTTTGCAACTCTAGCGACACTTCAATCACTAGAGCAGGTCGAGGAGCTTCTGGCACTGGCACTTGGGAAAGGGGCACTTTCACTGCTCTTTGGCCTGGCTGCAGTGCCCTGCTGGCAACCAGGCGTTGGCTTTTACCTGCTCCGTTTCTCCCTGCTCTTCCCCCTCAACAGTTCCCACCATCCCTTGCCATTCCTTCCTCTGGGGGCAGACTCTGGCAAAGTGGCCTGGCTGTTGGCAGAGATAGCATTTCCGGGGTCCCTTTCCCTCCTTCTTCGCCCCCTCACTGGGCTTTGAAACTGCGCGCGCGCGGGCTGTTCCGATTTCCATCGGCTCTGCCGGCGGGAAAGCTGGCTCAGGAATGTCTGGAATGCGTAACTCCTTCCAACGTTCCCCTCTCCCTTCCCGCCTCTCCAAGGCTCTTGCCTCCTGGCGCGCTCCAATGGTCAGCGCAGATTTGGTCAGCTGATCCATAGACACCGCCCTGGGGCTCCTGGCCAGCTCGTCTTTCACAGCTGAAGAAAGACCTTCTTCAAATAGCATCTGAATGGGTGCTGCCGATAAATCCCACCCCAATCTGTGAATCAGCATGGTAAATTCAGTCCAGTACTCACGGACAGATCTGCTTCCCTGCTTGCAAGCCATTAGCTGTCTGCGCACTACCCCCTCCTCAATATCGCTGGAGAACATGATATCCATTGCACGAAAGAATTTCATAGTGTCCTTCAGGATATCGTTGTGCGTTGCCATCAGGGGTCGAACCCAATCTCGCGCCCCCTTCTCAAGATGCCCAATTACGAAAGCAACTCGGGATTCCTCATCAGGGAACTCATCAAACTGCACATTCAGGGCATATTGCATTTCAGTCCTAAAGGCATGGTAATCCTTGGGGTCCCCCCCAAACTTCTGCACTAATCCTGGTACCTTTCTGGGGAACTGAGTGGTTCTCCCCTTCTTGTCTGCATCTTGAGCCCTCCTCTCCTCGAGCCTCGCCGTCTGCAGCGCAAGTTGGACCTCCAATGCTCGGTATCTGTCTTCCAAGCTTGGACCAGCTCCACCCCCTGCGGCTCCGGCTCCTGCTGGGTCGCTCATGATGCCTTCTCCTGCACAGGCAGCGTACAGAGACTGTCGGACTGCTGTCAGGGGATGATTAGCTGCTTGTGCTTAAAATAGTGCCCCTTCAGAGTTTGTGCGACCCCACAAACCTCTGTGTGTGACAGAGCTCCTCAGACATGTCTGCTCTAGTCACTTGTAGAGTCCGACAGTGGCTGTCTGCGGAAGCGCTTCCAGCAAAGAAGTTCCTTAACGGAAACGCGTCTCCTGGACTCACGACGTGACAGCTTCCGGCGAAGCATAGGTCTCCCTGCAGTTGCTTCTGACACCTCCCCGCTATTTTCGCTCGAAGTGTCTCTCACCCCTTTCTCTCCCCTTCTGCTTCCTGCCTGGGCTGCTGCGTCTCTCTCAGCATTACTGAGATCCTCCTCCAGAGACCCCGCGCTCCCCCTGCTGGTCCCTGCTTTGGCTGTTGACTCTCTCCCAGTCTCTGGGAGCCCTACCACTTCCCTTTCCTCCGATGTCAGTTCCCTGACAATAAGATAATCAGGAAATTCTTGGAAGTAATAAACTAGGCCTAGGGATAGAAAAAGATTTGTAATAATGAACATTACGGATTGGAATATAAAGTAAAGATAAGAAGTTTGTAATTGAAAGTAGATATTTGTGTTATAAATACAAAGTTGGAAACTGTTAAATACGTGATACACTGAAATTCAGATTGGAGGGTGTTGGGGAAGTCATTTAGCAATGGAATATATAATATATAATATGTAATATAACCAGGAAACAAGAAGAAACAATTCTTTTTTTATATATTTTTATTTTTATTTTTTGTTGTTGTTATGTTTTTATGTTGTGTTAAGGGTAATGTTTTTCTTTGTTCTATGTTCTATAAGAGAAAATTAATAATTTTTTTTTTGGGGGGGGGAGAAATTAACAACGAACAGTAGTGCTTTCTTTTCCCCTCTGCCCTCTTAATCTCAGGGTCATGGGTTTGAACCTCACATTGGGCAAAAGATTCTTGCATTCCAGGGGCTTGGACTAGATGCCCCTGGGGGAGAATGAGAAAACGGGAAAACTGAAACTGGCCAATTTGCCTGTCCCCAACTTCGCAGGCAGAGGGATGCGGGTGGTGCTGTGGGTTAAAGCACAGAGCCTAGGACTTGCCGATCAGAAGGTCGGTGGTTCGAATCCCCGCAACGGGATGAGCTCCCATTGCTCGGTCCCTGCTCCTGCCAACCTAGCAGTTCGAAAGCATGCCAGTGCAAGTAGATAAATAGGTACCGCTCCTGGGGGAAGGTAAACGGTGTTTCCGTGCGCTGCTCTGGTTCGCCAGAAGCGGCTTAGTCCTGCTGGCCACATGACAAAGAAACTGAACGCTGGCTTCCTCGGCCAATAAAGCGAGATGAGCGCCGCAACCCCAGAGTCGGCCACGACTGGAGCTAATGGTCAGGGGCCCCTTTACCTTTAAGGAGTCTCTATGGGAGTATATTGTATTTAATTATGGGGTATCAGAGTTTTTAGGGGGCTAACCAGGTTGGGATAGCAGGGATAGCAGTCTTGTTGGTTTTTGAATGTCTTATGTAGATTTTTCAATTTCATTGTCCTGTATGGGACAATGACAATAAAGATTCTCGTTCTCATTGACCGTGAAAACCAGGTATGGAAGACATAGCTCAGTGGTGGACCTTCTGCTTTGCTTGCGAAAGAAGACCCAGGTGCAATCCCTGGCTGTACGCCGGCTCCCTTGCCCAATAAAGCGAGATGAGCGCCGCAACCCCAGAGTCGTCCGTGACTGGACCTAATGGTCAGGGGTCCCTTTACCTTTAATTTCACAGGCTAGACCTAGACAGCATCTTAAAAAGCAGAGACATCACCTTGCCAACAAAGGTCCGTATAGTTAAAGCCATGGTTTTCCCAGTAGTGATGTATGGAAGTGAGAGCTGGACCATAAAGAAGGCTGATCGCCGGAGAATGGATGCTTTTGAATTCTGGTGCTGGAGGAGACACTTGAGAGTCCCATGGACTGCAAGAAGATCAAACCTCTCCATTCTTAAGGAAATCAGCCCTGAGTGCTCACTGGAAGGACAGATCCTGAAGCTGAGGCTCCAAGACTTTGGCCACTTCATGAGAAGGGAAGACTCTCTGGAAAAGACCCTGATGCTGGGAAAGATGGAGGGCACAAGGAGAAGGGGATGACAGAGGACAAGATGGTTGGATAGTGTTGTTGAAGCTACCAGTATGAGTTTGACCAAACTGCGGGAGGCAGTGGAAGACAGGAGTGCCTGGCGTGCTCTGGTCCAGGGGGTCACAAAGAGTTGGACACGACTAAACGACTCAACAACAACAACAAACTTCGCAGGTTGCAGCCCATCCGCTTGGACAGTTCTTCTTTGCAACAATGATGAATTATTACCCATTTCGAAATGGGATGTGATGGCGCGATCCCGCTCTCAGAATGCCAGCTGCCCTGCCCACTGAGTGGCTTTGAAACTGGAAGCCTCCCATTCCAACAGCTGATCTCCAAGACAGGATCAGCTGCCGAGGTCTGCTGAGGCCATGCTGACAGCTTGTCGGGATGCCCTGGGGGAGAGGGGGCTGTTCGGAGGCCAAATAGCAAGGGAAAAGTCACCCCCCCATCTGCTCCCTGGTGCATCACGTCCCCTAGTTTCCTTCCAGGCCAAGACAGGACTTGGCTTGGACATACAAAATTGCTTTATCGAACCGCTGCCTCCATGCAGCCCCTTCCAAGAGACTTTACAAAGCTTGGTGTCCTGATCATGACCTTTTTCGGCTCCCTATGCCAGGATGGAACAAGGGACTTTCTATTCCCTGCAGTGCCTTGCTGAGGGTTAATTTTAAAAGCACCTGGAATTGTAGAGGGGCACCCAAAGTCATCTAGTCCAACCCGCTGCAACACCGGTTTCACAGCTAAAGAATCCCTGGCAGGGATTCAACCTCTGTTCAAAACCCCGCAATGAAGTCCACCTCCTTCCAAGGGAGTCCGTTCCACTGCCAAACTTTCTTACCGTTAGAAAGTTCTTCCTGATAAACATACCTCTCTCGCCCTGACCTAGCCACTGTGATCCACGCGACGGTCACCTCCAGACTGGATTATTGTAACTCGCTCTACATGGGGCTGCCCTTGAGACTGACCCAGAAACTCCAGCGGGTACAGAATGCCACGGCGAGACTCCTTACGGGGTCTTCGCTGCGAGATCACATTCACCCGGTGCTGTACCAGCTGCACTGGCTCCCGGTGGAGTACAGGATCAGGATTAAGGTGCTGGTTTTAACCTTTAAAGCCCTATAGGACCCTCGTACCTATGGGACCGCCTCTCCTGGTATGCCCCACAGAGGAAATTACGGTCTTCAAACAAAAACATCTTGAAGGTCCCAGGCCACAGAGAAGTTAGGCTGGCCTCAACCAGAGCCAGGGCTTTTTCGGATGTGGCTCTGATCTGGTGGAACGCTCTGTCACAAGAGACCAGGGCCCTGCAGGAGTTGACATCTTTCCGCAGGGCCTGCAAGACGGAGCTGTTCCACCAGGCCTTTGGCCAAAGCACAGCCTGACCCCCTCCTTTGGCAATCTTCACAGAACTCTACCCAATGGTTGCCATCAATTTGATTTGAAGTAATTTTTTAATGAAATGATTTTAAAATGTTGTCTTATTTTATTGTTGTTAGCTGCCCTGAGCCCGGCTTCGGCTGGGGAGGGAGGGATATATATATTATATAAATATATAAATTATATTTATTTATATTGAAGAATACAGAGAAAATAAAGATTTGATTGATTATGAAAGAATCTAAGGAAGGGAAATGTTTGAAGAACAGGTGTAAAGGCGAGTAAGACAACTAAGAGACGTGTGGTGCATGCGGTGGAGGTCTTTTATACTATTTTAACTAAGATTTATATATTGCGGTATTTGAAGCAAGAATTTGGTAATATTCCAGGTTATGGAAAATATTTTTTGTTTGGTCTTTTTTCCTTATATCTGTTTATTTTTCCATTTCTTTCTTTTTAATTTTATTAGTTTTCATTTTGGAAAATATGTATATAAGTGTGTTTGCAGTGCTATGCATTGTTCTTTGTTAAATTTCTTTTTTTAAAATTTTAATAAAAAAATTAGAAAAACAAAACATATGTTTACCGGTTATTGTGTAGGTTCTTTTTGGTTTGTTTGTATTTTCTTTTTGGCTTGCTTGCATTTGTAGTGTGTTTTTCAAAGAGTGTTTATGTATTGTAGTAATAATCCTATAAAAAGCATGGTTAAAAAAAGAAAAGAAAGTTTTTCCTATTACCATATTGGCTTGAATATAAGCCGCACCCGAATATAAGCCGCACATTTAAAATTGGAGGGGAGGGAGGGAGAGAAAAAATACCTGAATATAAGTTGCCCCGTGCTCCTGGCTGCATACCGTAAGGTTGTGAATATAAGCCACACCTGAACTTTTCACAGTCGGAATTTGGGGGGGGAAGTGAGGCTTATATTCAGGCCAATACGGTATTTAGCCGGAATATCTTGCCTTGCTTTTCTCTTTTCTTCATCTTCTCTCTTTTAGTTTGTTGTTGACAAATAAATACACCTCACATGTTCTGTAAATATCATCTGGTTGCAAAAGCTGGTGAATCAGGCGCATCTGGCAGTAAGTGGAAGCAGAATTTGGCACCAGGAGAAGACTGTTAGAGCTTCACTGGGCCATTTCACGTTCCAGCTGCTTCTCATTTGCTAGAGGTGAAAATCATTTCCTGAAAAATGCATGCCTGCGTGTGCTTAAACCTGCATCTAAAATTCTAAGGGAGGAGTAGCTTTCATTTGTGTGTGCACGTTCTTCCCTCTTCCCTTGAAAACGGACCTCTGAGAGGGGGAGCTAAACTTACGTTTCAACTTTAAGCAGAGAATGGTGACTTGAATATGACGCGCAGCGTAAATTAATGACGCAGTCTTCTTCAGTAGAAGAATAAAAGCTTTACTGAGTTAAAGTAAGCTTGTTTGCAAATATGGTGGATGCTCAGGTTGCGAACGTGATCCGTGCGGGAAGCATGTTCGCAACCCGCAGCAGCGCATCGGCACATGTGCGGGTTGTGATTCGGTGCTTCTGCACATGTGCAAAGCGTGATTTAGCACTTCTGCACATGCGCAAGCGGCGAAACCCAGAAGTAACCCGTTCCGGTACTTCCTGGTTCGGCGTGGTGCGCAACCTGAAATCGCACAACCTGAAGCGCCTGTAACCCGAGGTATGACTGTAACAGCATAGTGAACAGATAAGCGATTTTCAGACTAGTGAACAAAATAAGGGATTTTCAGAGCACAGCTGTGTTCAACTTCTGAGCCCCTCCGAGCCAAAGGCAGAAAGCCCAGCCAGCAGCCAAACGAAGCCTCAAGCGGTGGTTCCCACAGCGCAGCAACCCGGCAAAGGGGATGCAGCAAGGAAAACCACCCTCACCTCTCTGCTGGGAAGCACTGAGCAAAGGCGAGTCCCCAGGCAACGCGGCCGATTTGATTGGCACAAGGCATGCAAGCTCCACCCCCAGTTGTTCTTAGACTCCTTATTGGGTGAGCAACGCAGCCAAGCAACACAGTTGGAGCCTCCCTCCTCCCTGGCCGGCATCCTCATCATCCTCAAGATAAGTCACATTGACTCAGCAAGCTAAATGATTTTGCAGCTTTTCAGCACTTCACAACATTTCTAGACTCCTTTACGGCTTCCTTTTACTGCTTCTGCTCTCCCTGGTCCTGAATGGGGTAACTGTGCCCCTGAAGGACCAGGTGCGCAGCCTGGGAGTCATTTTGGACTCACAGCTGTCCATGGAGGCACAGGTCCATTCTGTATCCAGGGCAGCTCCACCTGGTACGCAGGATGAGACCCTACCTGCCCGCAGACTGTCTCGCCAGAGTGGTGCATGCTCTGGTTATCTCCTGCTTGGACTACTGCAATGCGCTCTATGTGGGGCTACCTTTGAAGGTGACCCGGAAACCACAACTAATCCAGAATGCGGCAGCTAGACTGGTGACTGGGAGCGGCCGCCGAGACCACATAACCCCATTCCTGAAAGACCTACATTGGCTCCCAGTACGTTTCTGAGCACAATTCAAAGTGTTGGTGTTGACCTTTAAAGCCCTAAACGGCCTCGGACCAGTATATCTGAAGGAGCGTCTCCACCCCCATCGTTCTGCCCGGACGCTGAGGTCCAGCGCCGAGGGCCTTCTGGCAGTTCCCTCATTGCAAGAAGCAAAGCTACAGGGAACCGGGCAGAGGGCCTTCTCGGTGGTGGCACCCGCCCAGTGGAACACCCTCCCATCAAAAGTGATAAACAACTACCTGACATTCAGAAGACATCTTAAGGCAGTCCTGTTCAGGGAAGTTTTTAATCTGTGACATTTTAGTGTATTTTTGGTCTCTGTAGAAGCTGCCCAGAGTGGCTGGGGAGGCCCAGCCAGATGGGCGGGGTATAAATAATAAATTATTATTATTATTATTATTATTATTATAAATACTTTTGTCACATGACAGAACTTGCACACCACCTTTCATTTCAGTACCTCCAGGCTGAAGCAGACTCGATATTAATTGCAGAAGTCAAATTTACAAGCATCTTGTTTTTTGTTACGCAAGTGGAAGCCTCAGGTCTGGGGGGTTGGGTGGAAATGTGGGTCAGGGAAATTAAACTGTTTCTCTCCCTGTCCCCGTAAAAGCTGCCTCTTTGAAGCTGGCCTTCGCGTGGCATAAAACCAAAAAGTACAGTTTGATGTGGGTCTATCCAAACATGAATGCACATGAAATATCACTTCCAGTGGTGCATCCCTCATTAATCCATGAGCAAAGTTCACCGCTCATGAAATGAAATGCTTATTAAATTTCATACACAAGCACTTGGTCTTAGCTGTTTCAGAACCTTGAAAAAGATCAGCTGTTTTCAGAAATGAAATAAGCAGACGCAGTTACCCAGTGGCGTAGCGTGGGTTGTCAGCACCCGGGGCAAGGCAAGCAATTTGCACCCCCTAACCGGTGGATTTGCGCCCCCTAACCCGTGGATTTGCGCAGTGGCGTAGCGTGGGTTGTCAGCACCCGGGGCAAGGCAAGCAATTTGCGCCCCCTAACCGGTGGATTTGCGCCCCCTAACCCGTGGATTTGCGCAGTGGCGTAGCGTGGGTTGTCAGCACCCGGGGCAAGGCAAGCAATTTGCGCCCCCTAACCAGTGGATTTGCGCCCCCTAACCCGTGGATTTGCGCAGTGGCGTAGCGTGGGTTGTCAGCACCCGGGGCAAGGCAAGCAATTTGCGCCCCCTAACCAGTGGATTTGCGCCCCCTAACCCGTGGATTTGCGCAGTGGCGTAGCGTGGGTTGTCAGCACCCGGGGCAAGGCAAGCAATTTGCGCCCCCTAACCGGTGGATTTGCGCCCCCTAACCCGTGGATTTGCGCAGTGGCGTAGCGTGGGTTGTCAGCACCCGGGGCAAGGCAAGCAATTTGCGCCCCCTAACCGGTGGATTTGCGCCCCCTAACCCGTGGATTTGCGCAGTGGCATAGCGTGGGTTGTCAGCACCCGGGGCAAGGCAAGCAATTTGCGCCCCCTAACCAGTGGATTTGCGCCCCCTAACCCGTGGATTTGCGCAGTGGCGTAGCGTGGGTTGTCAGCACCCGGGGCAAGGCAAGCAATTTGCGCCCCCTAACCAGTGGATTTGCGCCCCCTAACCCGTGGATTTGCGCCCCCTAACCCTACCCCCCAGATGTTGCGCCCGGTGCGGCCGGCCCCCCTACCCCCCACGCTACGCCACTGCAGTTACCGTAGTTTGTTCGTTTGTTCGTTCGTTAAGGTTGCACTCCTCTTTGGAGGACTGGGAGAGCATTATAACCCAGGTCTTCCGGTGGAGTATAGGATCAGGTTTAAGGTGCTGGTTTTAACCTTTAAAGCCCTATACGGCCTAGGACCCCTCGTACCTACAGGACCACCTCTCCTGGTATGTCCCATGGAGGACCTTACGGTCTTCAAACAAAAACATCTTGGAGATCCCAGGCCACAGGGAGGTTAGGCTGGCCTCAACCAGAGTCAGGGCCTTTTCGGCCGTGGCCCCAGTCTGGTGGAACGCTCTGTCCCAAGAGACTAGGGCCCTGCGGGACTTGACATCTTTCCGCAGGGCCTGCAAGACGGAGCTGTTCTACCAGGCCTTTGGCCAAGGCACAGTCTGACCCCCTCCTTCTGTAATCCTCTAGCCCAATGGTTGCCATTAATTTGATTCTGAACTGATTTTAGAATGAATTGATTTTAGAAAGTATTTCAATTACGGTAATTGATTGTGATTTTATGTAAACAGTGTTATTTTTACTGTTGTTAGCCGCTCTGAGCCCGGCTTCGGCTGGGGAGGGCGGGATATAAATAAATTATGATGATGATGATGATGATGATGATGATGATGATGATCCTCTTGCCCAGGATCTCAGAGAGAGCTCTGATCTTGGGAAAGAGAAAAAAGATGAGCCTTGCTGGATCAAGCCATTGCCCCATCTAGTCCAGAATCTTGTTCTCACAGGACCAACCAGATACCCCATAAGCAGACCCACACACAACAGCCCACTCCCCCTTCTTTGTCTCCCAGCAACTGAAATTCAAATGCTGGTACCCACTGCTTTCTCCTCTGTGAACTTGTCCAGTCTTCTTTTAAAGGAAGATGGCAAACCGGTCAAGAAACGGTTTTCGGATAGCTGCAAAGACACTTGCAAACAGCCACCTTCAAATATCTTGTCCCATGGAAGATGGAACAAGCTTGTTTTCTCCTGCTCTTGAACCAAGGGCTTCAAGTGACAAGAAAGGAGTTTCTAACTAAATATCAGGAAGAACTTTCTGACTGTAAGAGTCGTTCAACCACAGAACGGACAACCTGGGGAGGGGGTTATGGTATGGACTCTCCTTCCTTTGAGGTTTTAAAGCAGAGATTGGATGGCCATCTGCCATGCATGCTTGAGCTGAGATTCCTACAATTCTATGATTTGATTAAAGGTAAAGGTACCCCTGCCCGAACGGGCCAGTCTTGACAGACTCTGGGGTTTGTGCGCCCATCTCACATCTATTGGCCGGGGGCCAGCGCTGTCCGAAGACACTTCCGGGTCACGTGGCCAGCGTGACAACGCTGCTCTGGCGAGCCAGAGCCGCACACGGAACGCCGTTTACCTTCCCGCTGGTAAGCGGTACCTATTTATCTACTTGCCCCCGGGGGTGCTTTCGAACTGCTAGGTTGGCAGGCGCTGGGACCGAGCAGCGGGAGCGCACCCCGCCGCGGGGATTCGAACCGCCGACCTTTCGATCGGCAAGCCCTAGGCGCTGAGGCTTTAACCCACAGCGCCACCCGCGTCCCGTGATTTGATTACTCTACCTTGAAAGTAAGGATATGTGGGTGGCGCTGTGGTCTAAACCACTGAGCCTCTTGGGCTTGCCGATCAGAAGGTCGGCGGTTCGAATCCCTGCGACGGGGTGAGCTCCGTTGCTCGGTCCCTGCTCCTGCCAACCTAGCAGTTTGAAAGCACACCAGGGCAAATAGATAAACAGGTAGCGCTGCAGAGGGAAGGTAAAACTATGTTTCCATGCGCTCTGATTTCTGTCATGGTGTTCTGCTGCACCAGAAGCGGTTTAGTTCTGCTGGGCCACATGACCCAGAAAGCTGTCTGTGGGTTCTGTGCAATAAATTCACGAAGAAGAAGAAGAAGACGACGAAGAAGAAGAAGAAGACGACGAAGAAGAAGAAGACGATGCCTTATGAGGAACAGCTAAGGGAGCTGGGCATGTTTAGCCTGGAGAAGAGGAGGTTAAGGGGTGATATGATAGCCATGTTCAAATATATAAAAGGATGTCACATAGAGGAGGGAGAAAGGTTGTTTTCTGCTGCTCCAGGGAAGCGGACACGGAGCAATGGATCCCAACTACAAGAAAGAAGATTCCACCTAAACATTAGGAAGAACTTCCTGACAGTAAGAGCTGTTCGACAGTGGAATTTGCTGCCAAGGAGTGTGTTGGAGTCTCCTCCTTTGGAGGTCTTTAAGCAGAGGCTTGACAACCATATGTCAGGAGTGCTCTGATGGTGTTTCCTGCTTGGCAGGGGGTTGGACTCGATGGCCGTTGTGGTCTCTTCCAACTCTATGATTCTATGATTCTAAGAAGAAGTGGAGGAGTTTGGATTTGATATTCTGCTTTATCACTACTCTAAGGAGTTTCAAAGGGATGTGGGCTTGCTGATCAAAGTGAGCTCCCGTTTCTCGATCCCTGCTCCTGCCAACCTAGCAGTTCGAAAGCACACCAAAAAGTGCAAGTAGATGAATAGGTACCTCTCCAGCGGGAATGTAAATGGTGTTTCCATGCGCTGCTCTGGTTCGCCAGAAGCGACTTAGTCATGCTGGCCACATGACCTGGGAAAACTGTCTGCGGACAAACGCCGGCTCCCTCGGCCTGAAAGCAAGATGAGTACCGCAACCCCAGAGTCGTCTGCGACTGGACTTAACTGTCAGGGGTCCTTTACCTTTACCTTTTTCACCTTGAAAGCAAATACCCACCTGCCCAGACCCGAGAGTTTCACCAGGGACAACAATGTGCTCTCCTCATCAGAGTTCTGAGCACTTATTAGCTCTGAAGACTCAAAACGCATGCTCCACGTCAGGCGTTATTATCATGCCCATCTCCTGAGCAGCCCAACTGTGGCATCTATTCCCTCAAAGCTGGCATCGCTTTGGCGTCTTGGATGCCACAGCCTGTTCTCCGCCCTCCCTGTTCTGTTGTTACAAGGAAAGGGGGTGTATGTGAGCTGCTGGGAAGTGATAGCGCTCTCTCGCTGGGGGGTGTTGCAAGATCTAATTAATCTCTAATTAGCATCTGCAAACAACGGCTTGCGGTCTTGAGGCAGAAGGGGTGCAAATTGCAAGCCTCCTCTCAGGGTCCGGAGCCAGGAGCAGCTGGCCTCGCAGCGGTGCTCAGAAGCTGGAGATCACATTCCCATGCAGGAGGAAGATTTCGTTTCCAGGAGAGAAAAAAGAGGGAGAAGCATGTTGTCTTTCCCACCCACCGCAGCTGGCAGAAACCCAGCACGTCTTAATTGTCAAACTTCAGCTTTGTTTGCCTTCTCTTCTCCCCGCACCCCTCCGCCCTCCTTTCCCAGCCTCCTGAAGGACTGGGCTCCACTGTCAAACACCTCTTGCCACCAGAAAGCCCCTCCTGACCTTCGGCCAGACTCTCCTTTCATTGCTTTGGGGTCCTGCCCTCTGGAGCAGGAGAAAACATGCTTGCTCCATCTTCCATGTGATGTATGGAAGCGAGAGCTGGACCATAAAGAAGGCTGAGCCAAAGAATGGATGCTTTTGAATTCTGGTGCTGGAGGAGACTCTTGAGAGTCCCATGGACTGCAAGAAGATCAAACCTCCCCAATCTGAAGGAAATCAGCCCTGAGTGCTCACTGGAAGGACAGATCCTGAAGCTGAGGCTCCAATACTTTGGCCACCTCATGAGAAGAGAGGACTCCCTGGAAAAGACCCTGATGTTGGGAAAGATGGAGGGCACAAGGAGAAGGGGGAGACAGAGGGTGAGATGGTTGGACAGTGTTCTTGAAGCTACGAACATGAGTTTGAACAAACTGCAGGAGGCAGTGGAAGACAGAAGTGCCTGGCGTGCTCTGGTCCAGGGGGTCACAAAGAGGCGGACATGACTGAACGACTAAACAACAACAATCTTCTCTTTGGGACGTGGGTGGTGCTGTGGGTTAAACCACAGAGCCTAGGACTAGCCGATAAGAAGGTCGGCGGTTCAAATCCCCGCAACCAGGTGAGCTCCCTTCGCTCGGTCCCTGCTCCTGCCAACCTAGCAGTTCGAAAGCACACCAAACGTGCAAGTAGATATACAGATACCACTTCAGCGGGAAGGTAAACGGTGTTTCCATGCACTGCTCTGGTTTTGCCAGAACGAATTAAGTTCTTAACCCAAGGTACCACTGTACTGTGTTCCATGCTCCAGTAACCTCTAGGTTAGATTACTGCAACGCATTATGCATAGGGCTGCCTCTGAAGATGGTTTGGAAACTTCCATTGGGTGTAGAATTCAGTGGCCAGATTGCTCATCGGGGTTTGAGCATAATACATGGATCCTGGACCGACTGCACTGGCTGCCCATGAGTTTCTGGGTCCAATTCAAAGTGCAGGTTCGGAAATAATAATAATAATAATAATAATAATAATAATAATAATAATAATAATAATAATTATACCCCACCCTGCCCAGCCAAGACCGGGCTCAGGGCAGCTAACAACCAATAATAAAAACAAGTTGATTAAAATACAATTTTAAAAAGATTAAAATACAACATTAAAACATGCAGCCTCTTCACAGGAGGAGAAATGAAAAAGAAAGAGGGGGAGGGAATCAAACTCATTCTGAGCCAAAGGCCAGATGGAACAACTCTGTCTTACAGGCCCTGCGGAAAGAAATCAGATCCTGCAGGGCCCTGGTCTCATGAGGCAGAGCGTTCCACCCGGCCGGAGCCAGTGTTGAAAAGGCCCTGGCTCTGGTTGAGGCTAATCTAACTTCCTTAGGACCCGGGACCACTAGGGTGTTGCTATTTATGGACCTTAAGGTCCTCCGTGGGGCAGACCAGGAGAGGCAGTCCCGTAGGTACGAGGGTCCTAGGCCGGCTCAGGAATGCAATAAGCAGTGGTTCCTCAGTTTAAGAACAGCCCTGTTTACGAACTATTTGGTTTACGAACTCCGCAAAACCGGAAGTAGTTTCCTGGTTTGCAAACTTTACCTCGGTCTAAGAACGGAATCCGAATGGCGGAAGGGCACCGGCAGCGGAAGGCCTCATTAGAGAAAGCGCGCCTTGGTTTAAGAATGGTTTTGGTTTAAGAATGGACTTCTGGAACGGATTAAGTTTGTAAACTGAGGTACCACAGTACGTGTAATGGGTTTGAGTTACTCGTGCGTAAACTGTCCCCGTTAGGGAGCTTAATTGCCTGGGTTAAACCGTCCTGACTGCTCAGCCCATCTCAGCTTTGCTGCCTCAGTCGCTAGCAGAATCTGTCTGTGGGCATTTCTTAAACCTTTTCCAGCATAAAAGCTGTTTGACTCCCAGTCGTCTCCGCCTCTCACTGCGCGGGAGTCTTCTGCGCAGGGAGGGCGTGAGCAGTGGAGGACCAGTGCTCTCCTCACTGACGTCCAGGGAAGAATCCCGGAGCTCTGCCTCCGCTTCCCCCATCTGCCCTCCTGGATCCCTGGTGTTACGCCGATTTCCTTCCCCCTCTACCAAGCTGCGTCTCCCCCTGGTGCTGGTACCTTCTCCTGCAGAATCGGGGAGCCTCTCCTTCTCCTTTCGCTCTGATGTCAGTTCCCTGACAGTACGTCAAGGACCGTCTCTTTCCATATGAACCTACCCGGACCCTGAGATCATCCTCTGAAGCCCTCCTTCATGTGCCTCCTCCACGAGAGGTCTGGATAGCTGCAACACGAGAACAGGGCCTTTTCTGCAGTGGCTCCACCATCTGTGGAATGCTCTCCCCAGGGAGGCTCACCTAGCAGCTTCATTACATATCTTGTAGGCGCCAGGAAAAGCATTTCTCTTCAACCAGGTCTTTGACTGATTAACATCCAATAGGCTCTCAAATGAATTTGTGGGAGAGGAGTTACTGGTTGGTTTTGGTTTTATTGTGTATTTTGTGTTCTTGTTTTGTCTTTTTATGTTGTGATCTGCGAATGAAGGGTGGTATAAAACTTAATAAATAAAAATAATAATGCTACTAATTCAGTGTACATCCGAACTTTCCACCCAAAGGGGTCCTGGGCAACAAACACATCTGCTATATATTTCAGAAAATGGTTTGTCTGTCGGTTTTTCCATTGGCTTTCTATACATTTTCCACCTTTCTATCTCTTGAGATTTGCCGCCAAAGGTCTGGGAAGTGAACAGTGTTTTGTTTCAAGATGCCATGACTGTGGCAAGACTTCAGCTGATTTTGGGCGTGACAGGTCCGAACTCACAAACGACGCTCTCCGTTTAAAAGTCACGACGTTATTTGGTTTCTACAAATTCCCAGGCGGAGCTGGGCACTCCGTGCTAGTGCATAATAAAACAATTTCTAAAAGCATTCCAAAGGAGCATAGTTTCTCAGGGTGGCCAGGAGCGCTGTCTTTCAGCTGTCAAATGCCTGGGTAAGCAGGAATGTTTATAAATGGCTTCCGGAAGCCAGCAAACGTAGTTCCATTAATTCTGCTGTTCTGCCTTGGTCAGAGCCCATCTGGAGTCCTGTGCCCAGTTCTGAGCACGGTTCGGTTCAAAAGGGCTACTGACCAGCTGGAATGTGCGCAGAAGAGGGAGACTAAGATGATCAAAGGCTTCCAATCCTGATGAGGAATGGTTGAAGGTGTCAAGTACCGTATTTTTCGCTCTATAATACGCACCAGACCACCAGACGCACCTAGTTTTTGGAGGAGGAAAACAAGAAAAAAAATATTCTGAATCTCAGAAGCCAGAACAGCAAGAGGGATCGCTGCGCAGCGAAAGCTTCTGGCTTCTGGGATAGCTGCGCAGCCTGCATTCGCTCCATAAGACGCACACACATTTCCCCTTACTTTTTAGGAGGGAAAAAGTGAGTCTTATAGAGCAAAAAGTACGGTAGTTTAGTCTGGAGAAGCAAAGACTTTTGAATGATTTTCAATTCTATACATTTCAATCATTTTATAATCATTTTAACATTTCAAAACTTGACTCTTCCTTCCCCCTCTTTCTGCAGTTCCTTAAATTTATTTTTAATATTTTCTGCATATCCAAATTTACTCACATATTCATCTACTTTAAATATATACTCTTATAAAACTGAGGGTTATTCCCATAAGCCTGCCGATGTTCTTATCTGTCTGCAATTTATTTGTAAATATTCAATAAACCGTTTTCATTCTTTTATATAAAAAAGTTTGTTATCTTGATTTCTTATTCTTCTGGTAGGTTTCACTATTTCTGCATAAGTTTTTGTATCAATGCTTTCTTTGCTGGGACTTCTTCCCATTTTGGGGCAAGTACGTGGTTGCATACGTGAAAAAAAATTCTATACAGTTTGGGTAGCTCTGTCCCTATAAATCCCAAAAGGAAAGCTTCTGGGGTTGTTGTTGTTGTTGTTGTTGTTGTTGTTGTTGTTATTTTACAAATGTTATTTTAAACATCATTTTCAATTCATTATATATCGTTTCCCAATATGCTTTAACCTTACAACACATATGAGAAAAGGAACCTTCTGTCATTGTCTTTTCCACACAGTTTTATATTTTTTTAATATTGTACACTATAAACAGTACAATGGGAATGATTGGAAGACTCGTTTTGTCAGAAGTCTTTTTTATTTAAGTGTTTATTTAAGTATTAATTAGGAAGATTAAGGGTTTTTTATGCACGTAAATCTGATTTTTCTTCTTTCTTTCTCTGTATTTTCTTCTTTTCTTAATTTTTTTTCTTTAATTTTATTTTTGTAGTATGAGATTGTAAATTCTTTGTAGTATGAGATTGTAAATTAATAAAGATTATTATTATTTATTTATTTATTTTAAAAAGGAACCTTCTTTCTCTTTACATTTCCAACACTTATTTGATTTGGATTTATGCGTTTTTGCCAATTTAAGGTAAAGGGTAAAGGGACCCCTGACCATTAGGTCCAGTCGTGGCCGACTCTGGGGTTGCGGCGCTCATCTTGCTTTACTGGCCGAGGGAGCCGGCGTACAGCTTCCGGGTCATGACTAAGCCGCTTCTGGCGAACCAGAGCAGCGCACGGAAAAGCCGTTTACCTTCCCGCCAGAGTTGTACCTATTTATCTACTTGAACTTTGACGTGCTTTCGAACTGCTAGGTGGGCAGGAGCAGGGACCGAGCAATGGGAGCTCACCCCGTCGTGGGGATTCGAACCGCCGACCTTCTGATCGGCAAGTCCTAGGCTCTGTGGTTTAACCCACAGCGCCATCCATGTCCCCAATTTACTCGGTGTTCATTACCATCGATATATCATTTCCATATAATTTTCTCTTAGACCATAGCATGCTATGTTATGGAGAAGTGAAGACTGAGAGGTGAAATGAGAGCTATCTTCCAAGAAAGAGTAAGAGCTGTTCCACAGCGGAAGGGACTCCCTCAGAAGAAAGTTTGTGCCTCTCCTTCCTTAGAGGGTTCTAAGCAGAGGTTGGATGGACATCTGTCATGGATGCTTTCGCTGACATTCTTGCGTTGCAGGGGGTTTGGACTAGATGACCCTCAGGTCCCTTTCAGCTCAACAATCCCATGATTCTATGATTCTAATTTCAACGGACCTATTCTGAGTAGAATTTAGATACATCCCATCGGCATATTTTTATTTTATTTTCAAAAAAGGATGAGCCCCGAAGCTGAGCTGATACAAAGGAAGTTGGGAAAAATATATATTAAGAAAGGAGGATGGAAGTATATAGTGTTTGACATGAATGAGAATCCCGGACCCAGGGACGAAAAAATTACCAAGCGTTAATATCGAGATGTGGAAAATATGGAAACAACAACAGGACTAAGATGTGGAGATATGTTCCAGAGATCCAGACCGTGGGGAACCCCAAGAGATTAATAAATACAATTTGGACTATAATTTGATCTTTTTTATTTTAGTTTTTTATTTTTCTATTATGATTGGGTATTTAATTGGGTGTTTTTTATTGGAAAATCAATAAAAATGATTCATTTATTTTTTAAAAAAAGGATGAGTCCAAGGTCCCAAATGCAGCAGCCTCCCTTATTGTCTTCCCAAGACGACCACGTCTTCTGCACATATGCAAAACTTGCCGTTTGATACAGGACAGGCCTGGCAGAAGCCTCAGCCAAGTTTCTCCTCACAGGCCACTGGCTCCGGCTCCTTATCCCATCCTTGCACATTGAAGAGTTGGATTAGTCTCAGCTCAATCCCTCGCCTCGTAATCCCCCGGAGGGTTGGCAAAGCAAGAGAGGTGGGAGGCAAATAACGGGGAGAGGGATGTGGGCAGCGTGGGCCAGAAACTACGTCTGCAGCAAATCCTGAGAGTTGGGGAAGCGTCCTCACTGTGCGAGGAAACCTGGCAATGGGTCTGGCGCAGTGCTGGGAAGCGGCAGGAGTTGGAGGAGCTTCGAGAATTGTATTTATTCCCGAATAACAGAACAGCAACTCAGCAGAGTGCATCTTGCTACAAAAGGCAAGACTAGAATCCTAGGCTTAATAATAATAATAAATTATTTATATCCCGCCCTCCCCAGCCGGAGCCGGGCTCAGAGCAGCTAACAGCAATAAGAGTAACAAAGCATTCTAAAATCAATTCATTCTAAAATCAATGCAAAATCAAATGTCAACCACTGGGCCAGAGTTCTAAGAGGATCAAGAAAGGAGGGGGTCAGACTGTGCCTTGGCCAAAGGCCTGGTGGAACAGCTCCGTCTTGCAGGCCCTGCGGAAAGATGTCAAGTCCCGCAGGGCCCTAGTCTCTTGTGACAGAGCATTCCACCAGATCGGAGCTACAACCGAAAAAGCCCTGGCTCTGGTTGAGGCCAGCCTAACCTCCCTGTGGCCCGGGACCTCCAAGATGTTTTTGTTTGAAGACCGTAAGGTCCTCCCTGGGACATACCAGGAGAGGCGGTCCTGTAGGTACCAGGGTCCTAGGCCGTATAGGGCTTGTAGAGTTGGATCATCTAGTGCAGGCTTCCTCAACCTCGGCCCTCCAGATGTTTTTGAACTACAACTCCCATGATCCATAGCTAGCAGGACCAGTGGTCAGGGATGATGGGAATTGTAGTCTCAAAACATCTGGAGGGCTGAGGCTCAGGAAGCCAACCCCTTTGCAATGCCGGAATCTCAACTAAAGCATGAAGGACAGGTGACCATCTCACTTCTCCTTAAAGACCTCCAAGGAAGGAGAGTCCACCACCTTCTGAGGGAGTCCGTTCCACTGACAAAGAGCTCTTGCCATCAGAAAGGTCTTCCTAAATTTAGTCGGACTCTCCTTTCCCGTCATAGGAATCCACTGGTTTGGGCCTGGCCTCTGGAGCAAGCGGAAAACGACTAGTTCCCACTCAGCTACGGAAGGAGCCACACCCAGAAAGGTGGAAGGAGTTTCTGCTACAGGCCAGGCATGTCTCCGGATAAGCCACACACAGTAAATCTACTTGGAGGGAGCCTTGTATGTTTAGCCTGGGAAAAAGGAGACAGAAAGGAGATATGAGAGCCATCTTCAAATATCTGAAGGGTTGCCACATGGAAGATGGAGAAAGCTTGTTTTCTCCTGCTCTGGAAGGTGGAACCTGAACAAATGGTTTCAAGTGTGATGGCCTGGGACTCGGGCTTGGACTCGGAACCATAGGAGACTCAGTCTGCACTGGATCCTTTGCCTCAGGCATCACCTGAACCATTTTCAATGGGTCTTCTTTCTGAGAAGAGCTGCTTTTGGGTCTGCAATCACAAGGACTAGAAACCTGATGCGTGCGGTTTTATTTTTATAAAATGAAAGCTGCTGAATACCGCGGCCACTTCCGCATCCCGTAACTTTTCCGCGCTCCCCAAAGAATAGCTGTGTACAAATAAACATCCCTGCTGACAGATCTGTAGGGAAACTTGAGAGATTATAATGATATCCTTCTGCTTCCTGTCCTCCCACGTTGATAGGCACATTGACAGACACATCAGCACGGAAGAGGCTTTAAATGTGCTTTTAGGATTACGTGCAAAGATTCTCTCCAGTGTATTGGAATGGGGGGGGGGGTCTGAACAAATCCAAAAGCTCGTACCTCCAAATGCATTTCTCCTTGGTTGCGCTCAGTGGGGAGCGGGGAGGGGGGTGTCGGTCCGTGGATCAGGTCTGTGACAGAAGCGCCTTTCACTCTCCCAAAAATGCGCTCCCATGACATCACGATTTGTGAAGGGGCCTGCCAGGAAGTGGTTGCGTAAAAGGCATGGAGGAAAGAGACAACTTTGCCAAGCATGGAGAATGGAAATGATCCCCTCAGTTGGACGTAATGTCAGCAGCTGCTGGAGATATGTTTTCTGGGAATCAACGAGTAAGGACCACTTGGGCCAGGGCAATCCTAGGATTGGAAAAGGTTGAAACCCTCTGCTTTATGCAATTCTCCGGGTGTATAATGGATTGTTTTGTACTTGCTCTGAAGAATTTCTGATTAGCAAAGCTGATGGGTTTCCTTTTATTGTAGCTTTTGTGCACCCAATTGCTTCAAGCTGTGCAACATTAATATCTGCCACAAGGGAAGGTAAAGGTAAAGGGACCCCTGACCGTTAGGTCCAGTCGTGGCCGACTCTGGGGTTGTGACGCTCATCTGTCTTTACTGGCCGAGGGAGCCGGCGTACAGCTTCTGGGTCATGTGGCCAGCATGACTGAGCCGCTTCTGGCAAACCAGAACAGCGCACGGAAATGCCGTTTACCTTCCCACCGGAGCGGTACCTATTTATCTAATTGCATTTTGACGTGCTTTTGAACTGCTAGGTTGGCAGGAGCAGGGACTGAGCAATGTGAGCTCACCCCGTCGCAGGGATTCGAACCGCCAACCTTCTGATCAGCAAGTCCTAGGCTCTGTGGTTTAGACCACAGCACCACCTGCGTCCCCGTAAAGTCACATAACATTATATATAATAAAACTGTAATCGTCATATCAAAAAATTGCAAAGCACAGTTCCTGGTGGCAATAACATATCCTATTACTATTAACCTTCTATATGTTTTTATTGTTGTAAAGTCCAAAGATTGTCAAGTCCAACAATTACAATGTACAGTTCCTGTTGGCAATGCCACTTCAGTGCCAGTTCCTGTTGGCAAAGCCATCTTCCTTCTGCATCGCCCTATGTCTTAAAAGTGTAACAAACAAACTTGCCTTCTGCATAGTCCTATGTCTTGAGAGTGTCACAAACAGAACTTCTTAGTAACAACACGGCAGCTAATGATACACCCTTGTCTCGCCCATTGGGCTTCCATTCCCAACAGCAAGGGCTTGTAGACAGGCTGGCTGGACTCTCTCGCCCGCTTGCTTGCCTCAGCCCCTGGCACCCAGCACCCCCTGGCCAGCCCCAGAGGCACCATTCGCCTGCGGGGCTTGTAGCCAGGGCTGCTGCAACAAGCACTCACGCAAGCCCTTGGGAGTCAGAGATGCAAGAGGGCATCACGGGACAGAGGGAAGGGAAGAGGGCCAGAGTCCAGTGTTGCCCGCGACACTCCTGACCACCATTCAAGGCACCCCAGGGTGCCACGGCACAGTGGTTGAAAACCACTGGCATAAAAGCATATGCATATTCAAGCATAGGTCCATCTTCTTAAATGGGCAGGGTAATAATAATAATAATAATAATAATAATAATAATAATAATAAATTTTATTTATACCCCGCCCTCCCCAGCCAAGACTGGGCTCAGGGCGGCTAACAACCAATAATAAAAACAAGTTGATTAAAATACAACATTAAAACATTACAATAAGCCTATTATTATTATTATTATTACAGTCAGAGCTGAAATCAGTGCTTGCTCTCTCTCTCTCTCTCTCTCTCTCTCTCTCTCTCTCTCCCTCTCTCTCTCCCCCATAGCCTGCAATCGCCTGCATCCAACCTAAGACTATGGATCCTTATCACATTCTTTGTTCTCTGCCGCTTCCAGAGAAAAACTAACAGGCAACTCCCTTCGAGATGGAGATTTGCTACTGAATACCTGAATCACATGATCTAAAGCAAAACACCACGGGAGAGCTAGCTGAGAACATCAACTGTTAATCATCAACCTGTTAGAGCTTCAGTGGAATTTTCCAGTTTCCCTTTAGCAATACACATACAGGCATTCAGTTCGCAATGAAACAATTAACACTCCCTCTTAACACCACAGGAAGAGTGGGGCCGCCCTTGCCAGAAGTCTGAACTGACCATGTGCAGAACGGCTTTTGAAATCGGGCTGAAGGCCATGTGCGCTTGTGGGGCCCCTGGATTGCGCAGATCCCTGGCTGCCTTAGAGGACATATCTAATACATTTCCTAGGTGGATTGAGGTAGGTGGCTGAGGTCATGAGGTCACAAAGACCTCTGGGCAAATGTCCTGGGAAGGCTTTACTCATCAGGCAGCCCTGGTGCTCTGGGGGAAGACCAGCCATCTGTGCTTCAACACCAAGAGCTTGGCCTGTTCCACTTGCCTGGCCGCGGTTTCATGGATGATCCAGTAGGAACTACCACATTGATGCTCCCACTGCCCAGAAAAGACCTTTAGACAGACCCACCTATGATCTATGCAAGAATGCACCTAATATCTCTTTCGCCTCCTGTTCATCTGGTCGCAGGGATCTCTGTCCTGCTCCTCTGCATCCCTTCCAGTGATGCCTTAATCCGCGCAGTGTACAACCACAATGGCATCAGCCAAGATTTTGATGCCCTGCCTTCCCATTTTGGACCTTCTCTCCACCGCGAAGGTCTTCTGGGTCACCTTGTGGAAGCCAAGCCAGCCAACGCCTGCCAACCCATCGACACCCCGCCGCCGGCCAACAGCTCCTCCACTGCCTTCATCGCCCTCATCCAGAGGTACGACTGCCCCTTCACCACTAAGGTCCTTCACGCCCAGCAAGCTGGGTACCATGCCGCCATCGTGCACAACGTTGACTCGCAGGCTCTGGTGACCATGTTGGGTGAGAACGAGGCCGTGAAGGAGTCGGTCAGCATCCCTTCCTTGTTCATCAGCGAGTCGGCTTCCACCCAGCTCAGAAGGATCTTCCATTATGACCAAACCGCTTACATCATCCTCGTCCCTGAATGCCATTGGCTGTCCTGCTGGGATGCTGAGCCCAACTGCCAATCACATCCTCAAAGGTTTAGGCAAGGCCTCCTGAAGCAGACATTCCCTTGCCTGCCGACGCGCTGCCACTTGTTCAACGGCATCCATTACCTCCTGTTTGGCCTCACCCTGGTCATCTGGGTGGTGGCCTTGTATGTCCTCTGCTGCTTTTAATGACTTTGGGGTTCGGAAGCCAGTATGCAGCTAGACAGATGTTCCTCAAGGCACTTTATTCGGCGAACTTGCAAAATTAATACATTGTCCACAAATGAGATCTTCTGAGGCTTCTTCTCCCTCACTTCTCCCCATTCTCTGAATGGCTCTTTGTCAACCTGGTGCCGTCCAGATCACCTCCCACTAGCCTCACAAAACATAGTCATTTTGGACCACATCTCTCATCAGTCCCACAAAACATAGTCATTTTGGAAATCTCTCATCAGCCTCCCCTCAAACTGTTCCATCATCCTACAATCTTCCCATTCTTATACTTTGAGGCATCTCTCTCTCTCTCTCTCTCTCTCTCTCTCTCTCTCTCTCTCTCTCTGTGTGTGTGTGTGTGTGTTGATCACAGAGAATTCTAAGAATTAACTTATGTTCTTCTGTCATTCTAGTTGCCTTGCCTCAAAAAGGATATGGTAGAGTTGGGAAAAGGGTAGCCAAAATGATCCATGAGTTGGAGTAACCACTGATAGAGAGGTTTGGAAGAGAGATTCCCACTCTCCAGTTACAGAGTTAAGCACATTGGCAATTGCTCCCAGCACATTTAAACCTGGATAGACTTACATCAGTCCTCACCCACCTTTAAACAAATGCTCCCCATGAAAATACCTATGCTAGATTAAATCACAGACACTTCACTTTGCAAATAAGTGAACGCTTTACTCACAGAGTTTCAGAAATAACAGCGAACAAGTCTCTGTTGGTTGGCCTTAAAAAAAAGAAAAGAAAAAGAAAGGTTCCAAACAACTTACAAAGAAAAGTAATTTGTTTCCTTACGAAAAGGATCAGGCAATCTTTGGGTTGGCAAAGATGCAGGCTGCAAAAACTCCCTTTGGGAGAGTACCAGTTCACTTGGTTTTTCTTGAAGCTGGGAGCCATTGCCTCATGGCTCCTTGCTTGTTCCAGGAAGCACAAAAAGAGAAGGGGGGAGAGAGAGAGGTGGGGCAGAGCCTGCTGAGAGCCTGCTAAGCCATACCTACCATGGCAACTTGGGCTTACGGCTCAGGTTAACCCTTTCATGCATGCACACGTGAGTCAATAACTGTGCATTACAACAATAACCCTACAGGGAAAGGTAAGGGATAACTCTGTTGGTAGAGTATGAGACTCTTAATCTCAGGGCCTTGGGGGTTCGAACCCCATGTTGGGCAAAATATTCCTGCAATGCAGGGGGTAGGAATAGATCTTGGGTCTCCAGCTGTTTTTGGACTACAAATCCCATCATCCCTGACCTAGGGATGATGGGAGTTGTGGTCCAAAAAAGAGATGGGAGACCCAAGTCTGTGGTCCCATGATATGATCATTGGGGGCTTTTTAGCTTTAGATTTTATTTTTTCTAAGTGAGTAAGTGGTGGTTGGAGAAATTGAATAGGAAGAAGTTTTCCTCCCTCTTAACGTCAGGAGCCCTTAACACCCAATGCAGCTGAATGCTGAAAGGTTTCGGGACAGATAAAATACAATTCTTCTTCACCCAGCACATACAGAATTAGGAGAGCCCACTTGGATGGCTTCAAAGCAGGATTAGATAAATTCACGGAGGACGATAAGGCTATCGGTGGATGCTAGTTGTGACAGCTATTGGCTGCCTCCAGGATCAGAGGCAACCTTTCTCTGAACACACATCATTGAATACCAGATGGCAGCAGCAGAATGCTGCTGTACTCATGTCCTGTTTGTGGGCATCGTGGGGGGGGCGGGCGGGGGAGGAATGCACCAATGAAGTAGAATGACAGATACAGTGGTACCTCGGGTTACATACGCTTCAGATTACAGACTCCGCTAACCGAGAAATAGTGCTTCAGGTTAAGAACTTTGCTTCAGGATGAGAACAGAAATTGTGCTCCGGCGGCGCGGCAGCAGCAGGAGGCCCCATAGGCATAGCTGTCAACCGTCCCTTATTTGGTGGGAAACTCCCTTATCCCAGTGCCATGTCCCGCTGCTGTCCCTTATTGATGATGTCCCTTAAATTTCCCGGGTTTCAAAGGAAGCAGCTCCTCTCCCTCCCTCCCTCCCTGCCGGCCAGGGAGGAGGGAGGCTCCAACTGTGTTGCTTGGCTGCGTTGCTCACCCAATAAGGAGTCTAAGAATGACTGGGGGTGGAGCTTGCATGCCTTGTGCCGATCAAATCGGCCGCGTTGCCTGGGGACTCGCCTTTGCTCAGCGCTTCCCAGCGGAGAGGTGACGGTGGTTTTCCTTGCTGCATCCCCTTTGCCGGGTTGCTGCGCTGTGGGAACCACCGCTTGAGGCTTCGTTTGGCCGCTGGCTGGGCTTTCTGCCTTTGGCTCGGAGGGGCTCAGAAGTTGAACATACCTGTGCCCAGAAAACCCCTTATTTTGGCTGCTGATCCCTTATTTTCAAGGCTGCTGGTCCCTTATTTTCAAATCTGTAAATTGACAGCTATGCCCATAGGCTAAAGTGGTGCTTCAGGTTAAGAACAGTTTCAGGTTAAGAACGGACCTCCGGAACGAATTAAGTACTTAACCCGAGGTACCACTGTATTTTTTAGAGTTGGAAGGGAGTCAGAGGCTCATCTAGTCCAACCCCCTGCCATCTTTATCTTTTCACAGGACGGGCTTTAGCAGCCAGGTTTCCACAACACACAATGTGTGCTGGTCCCATGGGTTACCCGAGAGGCAAGGTCCAAGTCCTGTCTGTAGTTGAAGGTGCAACGTGGAGGCAGTCCATAGTAGCTGAAGCTGGGTGCAGGGCTTGGAGTCGGGTGAAGTCAGGAACAGGCTTGCAAGCAGGGAGCCAGGGCAGGTCAGGAGCTCAGGCAGGAGAGCAGGACATGGTTCAGGCAGGAACTAGCAACCAACAATGTTGCTCTTGCAACTTGGGACTGGGCTGGTCGGCTTTTATCTGCCCCGAGGCATAGGGCGGCCCTGATCCTCTGGTGACTTGCCTCTCCTGGCCTGGAGGCGAGCCCTCCTCCTGCGGGAACTTAGTTCCCTCCGCCTCTCTGCCCTGAGCCTCTGCAGCTCAGGAGAGGCTGGAGGGTTACCGGACCCAGAGGCCACCTCAGCTTCCCCTGATGGGGCTGAGAGTGGAGCACCTGCAGGCAATGGGTCCTCCATCACCTCCGAAGCCAGAGTAGACTCACCTGATGCCTGCACCTGAGGATCCAGCACAGGTGAGGACCCTTCAGGCTCAAGCCCCAGCCCCGGCTCAGCTGGTTCTGGAGGCGGGGAATCCTGTGCAGGCTGGAATCCCTCGGGTTTAGCATCCGAGTCCGAATCCCAGGCCATCACAGAATGAGGAATTGTGAATGCTACGCAATATTAACTTAACTGTCAGGTGCAGAGTTTTCCCTGAGAGCCAGCGTGGTGCGGTGGTTAAGAGCGATGGACTCGTAATCTGGTGAACCAGGTTCGCTTCCCCGCTCCTCCACCTGCAGCTGCTGGGTGACCTTGGGCCAGTCACACTTCTCTGAAGTCTCTCAGCCTCACTCATCTCACAGAGTGTTTGTTGTGGGAGAGGAAGGGAAAGGAGATTGTTAGCTGCTTTGTGACTCCTTAAAGGTAAAGGGACCCCTGACCATTAGGTCCAGTCGTGGCCGACTCTGGGGTTGCGGCGCTCATCTCGCTTTATTAGCCGAGGGAGCCGGTGTACAGCGTCTGGGTCATGTGGCCAGCAGGACTAAGCCTCTTCTGGCGAACCAGAGCAGCACACGTAAACGCCATTTACCTTCCCGCCGGAGCGGTACCTATTTATCTACTTGCACTTTGACATGCTTTCGAACTGCTAGGTTGGCAGGAGCTGGGACCAAACAATGGGAGCTCACCCCGTCGCGGGGATTTGACCCACCAACCTTAGACCACAGTGCCTTCCACATCCCTTTGTGACTCCTTAGGGTAGTGATAAAGCAGGATATCAAATCCAAATTCTTCTTCTTCTTCTGAGTGAATTTATTGCACAGAACCCTACTGGAATTTTGTATATAGGCCAATAAAGGTTTGAGAATGAGTGGGATTTTGGAGGGACCCCACGGGTCATCTAGTCCAACCCCCTGCAATACAGGAATCCCTGCGAAAGCAGCCCTGACAGGTGGCCGCCCAACCTCTGCTTACAAGCCTCCAAGGAAGGCAGCGTCCACCACCTCCGGAGGAAATACTTTATTTTTCACAAATTAAGATAGGAGTCAAGGGGACCTACAACATAAGATTATGCTACAGAGATGCAGGAAAAAAATTATGTCAAAAGCATAAAAGGAGCATGAGGATATGGAAATTTCGTTCTAAACAGCTGCCTTGTTGGGTTGCATGGCCCTTTTCACCTCTGGAGGGAGTTGGTTCCACCACAAAATAGCTCTTACTGTTTGAAGCCATGGATTCAAAGGCAAAGGAAAGAGTTTCCAACAGAACACCAGGAAGGACTTTCTGATAGTAAGCCGAAGAATCACTGTTCGCCTGAAAAGTGAGCAGGATACTCACCCCCCTCTGCCAAGAGACCAATCAACCTATTTTCGAAGACCCCTGCCCCTAACCGCACCCACGCAGCGCTGCAGTGTGGGAATAGATGAGGGGAAAAATCCCAGCCAGCCAATCACAAGAGATGACAAAAACATATAAATCCCTACTCGCCTATGGCGACCAGCTAATCTCACCCTGGAGACCAGCTCATCTCACACTGAATGCTGGGAGAGAGAGGGCAATTGTGCTGGGTTGGGGGGGGTGTCTTAATCTAGAAGTGGTTTCACCCCCCCCCCACTTCCTATTGATCCCACAAATGAACAAGAGATGGCGGGGGGGGGCAGGATTCTCAATGCACAGTCTGTACCACCCCCCCATCGCACTGGCTCCAAAGCCTCATCTGTTTGTTGTCTCTTGCTTTCTAACGTCTCTTCTTCCTCCTTGCCCTCCCACCCCCACCCCCAAAATATCCATCTTTTGGCCCATTGATCCAAGATAGTTTCCTGTGCATTCAAATAAGGTCCTTTATATTCCCCTTCTGTTGCTTCCCTACAGAATCACTTTCTCTCCCCCCCTCCCCACCCCCCACCTCCGCGTTTAAATGATTTTGTTTTTAACCTATGCTTGCGCCCGAGCCTGATAACTTCTATGGACAGGATCGATAGTCCTCAGAACTGATAGAAAATTAGGCAGGTTTAATAAACTTCATCCATGGCTTCCTCTCGCCGCCGTATATCAAACAAGAAAACAAATATATCGACTCGCCATCCCTTAGAATAGCACTTATAAGTCACGCCGGTGCAATATTCCTATCATTAAAAATGGTGATGAGAAGCCGAGTTTAAAAGATGGGGAGGCAAAGGAACCTGAGACGTGACCTTGAAGGAGAAAATTCAAAGGCAGGTTGCAAAAGGAGCCAGCTAGCCCCTTCCGTGGTAGTCCTGTAGGTTCCCCAGACAAGGAGGTTTCAGCCTACAAACTTTTGGGGGGCACTAGCTCCCTTGGTTCCATAGTTCCCCCTACCCCATAAAAAAAATTATTCAGAGTAAGGGTTTTGCATGGCCCACTAGGGAAGATAACGACACAATGGAATTCCAAAAGAGTAACTATTAATTGCACATTTGCTCCTCGTCCAATTAAAACAATTTAGTTTAATTAATTCAACGGAATCAATGAACTTGGTCCAGCGATACCAGCTTCTCGGAGCCTGAAAGACATTTACACCTTCAGCGTCGCCTGCTGCCCCCTTGGGCTCTTGTCACCCAAACCTGGTAACCCCACCACCCACTTTGAGAACCACTTGGCATCCTGACCATTCTCTCTCACCCTTCGAGAGCCAGTGTGGTGTAGTGGTTAAGAGCGGTAGACTCGTAATCTGGTGAACCGGGTTCGCTTCCCCGCTCATCCACATGCAGCTGCTGGGTGACCTTGGGCCAGTCACACTTCTCTGAAGTCTCTCAGCCTCACTCACCTCACAGAGTGTTTGTTGTGGGGAAGGAAGGGAAAGGAGAATGTTAGCTGCTTTGAGACTCCTTAGGGTAAGGTTACCAGATTTATTTCAATGAATCCGGGGACACATCAATCAATCAATACTACATGTTCGGGACGTTGATGCAGCAGCGATGGTGGTGGCAGAGGGGCGGCCACCGCCTTGACCTCAACCGCCATGTTTCCCCTTCCTCCGAGGCTTCTATGTCCTTTCTCCATAAGTCTGGGCAGCCCCTGAGTTGTTGGTTCTTCGGTGGTGGTGGGTCAGTGGTGCGCGCTGGGTCAGGCATGGAAGGTGGAGAATAATAATAATAATAATAATAATAATAATAATAATAATTTATTATTTATACCCCGCCCATCTGGCTGGGTTTCCCCAGCCACTCTGGGCGGCTTCCAAAAGAATATTAAAATACTGTGATACATCAAACATTAAAAGCTTCCCTAAACAGAGGTGCCTTCAGATGTCTTCTAAAAGTCTGGTGGTTGTCGTTCTCTTTGACATCTGGTGGGAGGGCGTTCCACAGGGCGGGCGCCACCACTGAGAAGGCCCTCTGCCTGGTTCCCTGTAACCTCACTTCTCGCAGTGAGGGAACCGCCAGAAGGCCCTCGGCGCTGGACCTCAGTGTGCAGGCAGAACGATGGAGGTGGAGACGCTCCTTCAGGTATACTGGACCGAGGCCGTTTAGGGCTTTAAAGGTCAGCACCAACACTTTGAATTGTGCTCGGAAACGTACTGGGAGCCAATGCAGGTCTTTCAAGACCGGCGTTATGTGGTCTCGGCGGCCGCTCCCAGTCACCAGTCTGGCTGCTGCATTCTGGATTAGTTGTAGTTTCCGGGTCACCTTCAAAGGTAGCCCCACATAGAGCGCATTGCAGTAGTCCAAGTGGGAGATAACTAGAGCATGCACCACTCTGGCGAAACAGTCCACGGGTAGATAGGGTCTCAGCCTACGTACCAGATGGAGCTGGTAAACAGCTGCCCTGGACATGGATTTAACCTGTGCCTCCATGGACAGCTGTGAGTCCAAAATGACTCCCAGGCTGCGCACCTGGTCCTTCAGGGGCCCAGTTACCCCATTCAGGACCAGGGAATCCTCCACACCCGCCCGCCTCCTGTCCCCCAGAAACAGTACTTCTGTCTTGTCAGGATTCAATCTCAATCTGTTTGCCACCATCCATCCTCCAACCGCCTCCAGACACTCTGGAGAAGGAGGGCTGAGAGCGGAGGTGGTGGCGAGGCTTGGGCAGCGCAATGCCTCCCTTCCCATTGGAGCAGCCCCAATCCCATTCCTACTTGCGTGCAAGCAGGAGGGGGTCGGGATCCCTCAGCTGGGAAGGAAGGCCTAACTGACTGAGAGATCCCTGCTCCCTCCTGCTTGCATGCAAGCTCTGATAGGCAGCGTGAAGCCTCCCTTCACAGCTTAGTTTCTGGGGTCAGGGAAGGTGGAGGCAACCATAGAATCCTAGAATTATAGAGTTGGAAGAGACCACAAGGGCCATCGAGTCCAACCCCCTGCCAAGCAGGAAACACCAACAGAGCACTCCTGACATATGGTTGTCAAGCCTCTGCTTAAAGACCTCCAAAGGAGGAGACTCCACCACACTCCTGGGCAGCAAATTCCACTGTCAAACAGCTCTTACTGTCAGGAAGTTCTTCCTAATGTTTAGGTGGAATCTTCTTTCTTGTAGTTTGGAGCCATTGCTCCGTGTCCGCTTCTCTGGAGCAGCAGAAAACAACCTTTCTCCCTCCTCTATGTGACATCCTTTTATATATTTGAACATGGCTATCATATCACCCCTTAACCTCCTCTTCTTCAGGCTAAACATGCCCAGCTCCCTTATAAGGCATAAGGCATCGTTTCCAGGCCTTTGACCATTTTGGTTGCCCTCCCTGGAAGCTGCATCTTCGAGCCCCTGCACCACCGTCATATGGGGGCTTTGGAGCAGCTCCTGAAGCCAGCCAGAGCCAACTGCTCCGGGCTGCTGTGTTTCCTGGGGACATTAGATGAAATCCGGGGACATTCCGAGGATGGAATTTGTCCGGGGACTTATTCGCAAATCCGGGGACTGTCCCTGGGAAACGGGGACGACGGGTAGCCCTACCTTAGAGTAGTGATAAAGTGGGATATCAATTTCAAACTCTTCTTATTCTTTCTCCAGACCTCTCAGGGCCTCCGTGAGAATGGTGGTGCTTTGAGGAGCTGGAATGGCTTTGCTGGGTGGAGGAGATAACCACCTCCTGGACATGTCTCAGTCTGTCTTTACAGTGGTACCTCGGGTTAAGTACTTAATTCTTCTGGAGGTCCGTTCTTAACCTGAAACTGTTCTTAACCTGAAGCACCACTTTAGCTAATGGGGCCTCCTGCTGCTGCCGCGCCGCCGGAGCCTGATTTATTATGAAGAGTCGGACACGACTAAACAACAATTGCCCATTCTTGATTTTTGGAGTTGAGTTTTCTAGTGTGGCTTCAGCAGACAGCTAAGACCTATGACCCTCTTCTGGCACAGCGATGTTCCAGCCATGCTTTCATTTCACTTCCCTGTGCAGGCAAATGCTGCAGTATAACCACCATCCCAGGCATCCCGTGTTGTTTTCTTTGGCTTGTTGGAACCCAGCAAGCAAAAAATCCACAAGCGGCAGCGGAAAGGCAGCCGACAGCTCGTCAAGTTGTTGAAATAATTAACTGACCTTCTCTCTCTCTCTCTCTCTCTCTCTCTCTCTCTTTCTTCTTCCTTCCCTCTGCTCCGCACTTCATACGGCTGCAGCGCTGCGGACAGCTGCCGCCAAATGGACCTCTGCCATCATGGCCAGCAAACCTTTGCTGGGTCTTTAAATGGGAGCAAGAGAGAGAGAATGTGTGTACCATGGAAAAGCAGAAAACAGCAGCTGCAGGGAGCAGGCAGATGGGCCCAGCCTTGTTGCAAAGGAGAGCCAAAAACCTGATCAGGAGTATCCCACGAACAGGGTCATTTGGAGCCAGAATCCAAGCTTGTGTTATTCCATGCACCACCTCTCCCTGTGTTTGTAGCAGGAGCGAGAAAAAATATTGGTAGTCACTGTTGCAATGGGCAGAACGAGCTCCTTCCCAAAGACCGCAGCTGTCATGGTGCCTCTAGCTTAGTTATTTTCATTTATTTTTTTAGCTGTTCATTTGGACGTGGATGCTGAGCTTTCTAAAGCAGCAGAGAGACGCTCGGTTGAGCCTGGACATCTACTCAGTTGCCTGGGGAGCCATTTGTGCAGAAACGCCTCTGCGCGGCGTTCCTTGTGCCTTGATCAACTCGGGTCCCATCTGTGCTGTACATTTAAAACTGGCGCCCTGCCATTTTCAGCAAGGTTCCTGGGACATGGCAGTTCATTAAGGATGCTGAGACGGTGTTGGGAGACACCCTGAACCACATTTTGTTGTTGTTGTTGTTTAGTCGTTTAGTCATGTCCACCTCTTCGTGACCCCATTGACCAGAGGACGCCAGCCACTCCTGTCTTCCACTGTCTCCTGCAGTTTGGTCAAACTCATGCTGGTAGCTTCGAGAACACTATCCAACCATCTCGTCCTCTGTCGTCCCCTTCTCCTTGTGCCCTCCATCTTTCCCAACATCAGGGTCTTTTCCAGGGAGTCTTCTCTTCTCATGAGGTGGCCAAAGTCTTGGAGCCTCAGCTTCAGGATCTGTTCTTCCAGTGAGCACTCAGGGCTGATTTCCTTCAGAATGGAGAGGTTTGATCTTCTTGCAGTCCATGGGACTCTCAAGAGTCTCCTCCAGCACCATAATTCAAAAGCATCCATTCTTTGGCGATCAGCCTTCTTGATGGTCCAGCTCTCACTTCCATACATCACTACTGGGAAAACCATAGCTTTTACTATACAGACCGTTGTTGGCAAGGTGATGTCTCTACTTTTTAAGATGCTGTCTAGGTTTGTCATCACTTTTCTCCAAAGAAGCAGGCGTCGTTTAATTTTGTGGCTGCTGTCACCATCTGCAGTGATCATGGAGCCCAAGAAAGTAAAATCTATCACTGCCTCCATTTCTTCCCCTTCTATTTGCCAGGAGGTGATGGGACCAGTGGCCATGATCTTCGTTTTTTTGATGTTGAGCTTCAGACCATATTTTGCGCTCTCCTCTTTCACCCTCATTAAAAGCTTCTTTAATTCCTCCTCACTTTCTGCCATCAAGGTTGTGTCATCTGCATATCTGAGGTTGTTGATATTTCTTCTGGCAGTCTTAAGTCCAGCTAGGGATTCATCCAGCCCAGCCTTTCACATGATGAATTCTGCATAGAAGTTAAATAAGCTGGGAGACAATATACATGTCGTATATTGCACAATATATATGTCGTACTCCTTTCCCTGAACCACACGCAGAGCTATAATTCCCTGGGAAGAGGGATTGATTGTTAAACCGCACTCTGGGAGTTGTAGCTCGGCCAGAGAGCGAGGGCTCTCCTAACATCTCTCTGCACCCTTAGCAAACTAGAGTTTCCAGGATCCAGGGTGTGTGTGTGTGTGTTGTGGCTGTTTAAAGTGGTATTGTGATAGGAATTTTATGGTCTTAGATATATGGTAATGTTCATAAGTGTACCAACCAAGCACATACATAGATCAGCACAGGAAGACCAAACTGGAACCATTTTGATTCCTAATCTGGCCAAATGTTTTCTCTGCAAGGTCAAAGTGGGAAACCTCCCCATTGTGTCTTTCCTCACAAATCCTCACACATTTAAAATATGAATAGGGTGTGAGCCTGTGACCTGGCCCAGGAACTAAGTATTTATCATTACAAAATACTGGCCAGGCTACACAGGCAATCCAATCAAGTAACCTACCAGACAGGAGATAAACAACAACAGGAGAAAAACAATATTCAAATTTCTGTTTTAGACCGCCTTTTCTGTGATGTAGGTGTGATGTATCTGAGGGGTGGTCTTAGGTTACACCCCTTCTGTGATGTATGTATGATGTTTCTGGGAGATGGTCTTGATCTACAGGGTGGCAAATTCAAAAATTCAAAATTCAATAAGGCCTTGCACACCATTTTTCTGGGTCCCTCCTCTCTCCTGCGGGTGAGGGGAGCACCCTGTTGCAACAGATCAATAAAGATCAAGCTTACTAGCTGCTTTGCTTCTCAATATTCTCTGCTTGGCCTCTGTTATTCTCTCCTACCAATAGGGAACCTATGTAAGGACTCTATATGGGCTCTTGGATACCCCGTAAGGGAAAAGGTGAATTTTTTGTTTACAACAGTATGATACTGCTTTAAATTCATTTTGCAGACGGGGCCTAATTTAGGTCCACCGATTTCTGCTGAAACAAAAAGGGACGTAAAGCAGGATCGTGTCCATTTAAACAGCCGTGGCTTGCCCCAAAGGATCCTGAGCTTGCTTCCCTTTGTCTCTGAAGGTCTCCAGCTCGCGTCTCTAAACCCCCCCCCTAATCCAAAGCCACCTGCCCCCACCCTCCCACCCTGAGATTGCTCTGGCAAATCCCCTCCCCAGCCAATTACATATCTGGTCTCTCAAAATGTGCAGCGCCACGAGTGCCGATTCCCTGGGGTAATCTGCAAAAGTGCAGGCTCTTATTTCCCGGGACCGTAGAACAATCAGCACTGGTTTCGGTAATGCAGCAAGATAAATTGAAGAAGCTTCTTGGAAAGCAGAGGCAAAAGAAACGGCTGTTTTGCACTCGCTGAATCCAGTTTGGAAATGGGAAAGGCGGGGGTGGGAGGAGCTGACCTGGTTAGGAAAGTCATCCTGTAAGTGATTGGGGCGGGAGAATGGCAGGCACCAGAGCAGAACACTCCCCTCCAGGCCTCTGAACTTGCCCGAGGCCAGTGATGGCCAAACTTGGCCCTCCAGCTGTTTTGGGACTACAACTCCCATCATCCCTAGCTAACAGGACAAGTGGTCAGGGATGATGGGAATTGTAGTCCCAAAGCAGCTAGAGGGCCGAGTTTGGCCATCACTGCTGTAGGCCATGCCCCCTCTCTGTAGACCAAGCTTCCTCAAACTCAGCCCTCCAGGTGTTTTGAGACTACAGTTCCCATCATCCCTGACCACTGGTCCTGCTAGCTAGGGAGCATGGGAGTTGTAGGCCAAAAACATCTGGAGGGCCAAGTTTGAGGAAGCCTGCCATAGGCCTTGCCCCCATTCACAAGCAATTCCACCTCTCCCAGGCCACACCCCCTCTCCCTAGGCAATACAGTGGTACCTCTGGTTGCGAACGGGATCCATTCTGGAGGCCCGTTCACAACATGAAAAGCCTGCAACCTGAAGCTCCATATCTGCGCAGGTGCGCGGTGTGATTTGGCGCTTGTGCGCATGCGCGAAGCTTGATTTAGCGCTGCTGCGCATGCACGAGCAGCGAAACCCAGAAGTAGCCCTTTTCGGTACTTCTGGGTCACCGCAGGACACAAGCTGAGAAAACGTAACATGAAGCAAACGTAACATGAGGTATGACTGTACCCCCATCTGTGTAGGCAACACTCATCTTCCTAGGCGATGCCCCCTCTAAGCCACACCCTCTCCTCTCTAGGCCACACCCCTTCTCCTAAACCACGCCCCTCTCACAAACAGTTCCACCTGTCCCAGGCCACACCCTCTCTCCAAGCCACTGCCCCTCTCAGAATCATAGAATCATAGAATCATAGAGTTGGAAGAGACCACGAGGGCCATCGAGTCCAACCCCCTGCCAAGCAGGAAACACCATCAGAGCACTCCTGACATATGGTTGTCAAGCCTCTGCTTAAAGACCTCCAAAGGAGGAGACTCCACCACACTCCTTGGCAGCAAATTCCACTGTCAAACAGCTCTTACTGTCAGGAAGTTCTTCCTAATGTTTAGGTGGAATCTTCTTTCTTGTAGTTTGGATCCATTGCTCCGCGTCCGCTTCTCTGGAGCAGCAGAAAACAACCTTTCTCCCTCTGCTATGTGACATCCTTTTATAGATTTGAACATGGCTATCATATCACCCCTTAACCTCCTCTTCTCCAGGCTAAACATGCCCAGCTCCCTTAGCCGTTCCTCATAAAGGCATCGTTTCCAGGCCTTTGACCATTTTGGTTGCCCTCCTCTGGACACGTTCCAGTTTGTCAGTGTCCTTCTTGAATTGTGGTGCCCAGAACTGGACACAGTACTCTAGGTGAGGTCTGACCAGAGCAGAATACAGTGGCACCATGACTTCTCTCCTTTGACCACGCTGAGTGTGAGGCTGGCATTTGTGTCTGCTACCAGTGCTGACTGGTAGTTTATCCAGAGCCAATGTTGGGCTGTACAGTGCATGTTACAACCATGTACCGTAGTTGGGAAAGATCAGAGGGGTGTGGTTCTACTATCTCGCAGGTACAGAACTGGGTCCCTCTCGGGTGAGAGATGGAGACAGCAGAGTTGGACCGTTCAGCGGCTGTGGGGCACGAGCCCATCGCAGCTTCAGAGGTCAGGAGAGTGCCTAATAATAATAATAATAATTTATTATTTATACCCCACCCATCTGGTTGGGTTTCCCCAGCCACTCTGGGCGGCTTCCAACAAAGTATTAAAATTAAAAGTCTGTTAAACATTAAAAGCTTCCCTAAACAGGGCTGCCTTCAGATGTCTTCTTAAAGTCTGGTAGTTCTTCTTCTCTTTGACATCTGGTGGGAGGGCGTTCCACAGGGCGGGTGCTACCACCGAGAAGGCCCTCTGCCTGGTTCCCTGTAACTTGCCTTCAGGTGTCTTCCAAAGGTTGTATAGTTCTTTACCTCCTTGACATTTTACGGGAGGGCATTCCACAGGGAGAGCGCCACGACTGAGAAGGCTGGTTCCCTGTAACCTCACTTTTCGCAGGGAGGGAACCACCAGAAGGCTCTCAGAGGTGGACCTCAGTATCTGGGCTGGATGATGGGGGTGGAGACACTCCTTCAGATACCGTATTTTTCGCTCCATAAGACACACTTTTTCCCTCCTAAAAAGTAAGGGGACATGTCTGTGCGTCTTATGGAGAGAATGTGTGGCCGCTCGCTGGCTCCCTTTCCGGTCCTTTGCCCAGGCCTCCATTGTTGAATGTTCTGCAGATGGAGGCTGTTTGTTTCCCCAGTGACATGTGACTGGCTGATTAAATTATCTGGCTGGACACTGTAGAAAGGGCTCCCTTTCCTTTCCTAAAGAAGCTGCAGAACTGTGAATTGAACTCCATAAAAACAGGATTTTTCCCCCGTTGCAAAGTAAGCTCAACAAACTTTGAGCTGATCCTCAAAAAGCGGGGCTTTTCCCCTTTGCAAAAGAAGCTGCACAACTGTGGGCTGATTCCCCCCAAAATAATAATAATAATAATAATAATTTATTATTTATACCCCGCCCATCTGGCTGAGTTTCCCCAGCCACTCTGGGCGGCTCCCAATCAGTGTTAAAAACAGTACAGCATTACATATTAAAAACTTCCCTGAACAGGGCTGCCTTAAGATGTCTTCTGAATGTCAGGTAATTATTTATCTCTTTGACATCTGATGGGAGGGCGTTCCACAGGACGGGTGCCACTACCGAGAAGGCCCTCTGCCTGGTTCCCTGTAGCCTCACTTCTCGCAATGAGGGAACCGCCAGAAGGCCCTCGGCGCTGGATCTTAGTGTCCGGGCTGAACGATGGGGGTGGAGACGCTCCTTCAGGTATACTGGACCGAGGCCGTTTAGGGCTTTAAAGGTCAGCACCAACACTTTGAATCGTGCTCGGAAACGTACTGGGAGTCAATGCAGATCTCTCAGAACCGGTGTTATGTGGTCCCGGCGGCCACTCCCAGTCACCAGTCTAGCTGCCGCATTCTGGATTAATTGCAGTTTCTGGGTCACCTTCAAAGGTAGCCCCACGTAGAGCGCGTTGCAGTAGTCCAAGCGGGAGATAACTAGAGCATGCACCACTCTGGCGAGACAGTTCGCGGGCAGGTAGGGTCTCAGCCTGTGTACCAGGTGGAGCTGGTAGACAGCTGCCCCGGACACAGAGTTAACCTGCGCCTCCATGGACAGCTGTGAGTCCAAAATGACTCCCAGGCTACGCACCTGGTCCTTCAGGGGCACAGTTACCCCATTCAGGACCAGGGAATCCCCCACACCAACCCGCTTCCTGTCCCCCCAAAACAGGGCTTTCCCCCTTTCCTCCTCTAAAAACCAGGTGTGTCTTGTGGTCAGGTGCGTCTTATGGTATACAGGGCCAAGGCCTTTTAGGGCTCTGAAGGTCAGCACCTCTAAGAGTCTCACACTCTACCAACTGAGCTCCTGTTCTCACAGTGGCCAACCAGATGCCCCAATGGGAACATAAGCACTTGAGAAAAGCCTTCTGGGTCAGGCCAGTGGTCAATCCAGTCCATCAACCTGTTCTTACCATAGCTACCAACCCAACAGCAACTTTCCCCAACTGCCAAGATCGCATATAAGACCAATTCTTTCGAAATGATATAAATAGAAAGGAAGGTAAGCTTTTTTTATATGCAGTAACAGCAGCAAGAATACTATTGGCCCAAAAATGGAAACAAGAAGAATTACCAACAATGGAAGAATGGAGGATGAAATTAATGGACTATGCAGAACTCGACAAACTAACAGGAAGGATCCGAAACCGGCGGGACCAGAGGTTCACCGAAGACTGGAGTAAATTTACGGATTATTTGAAAAGTATTTGTGAAGATCAGACGACGCGTTTGTAGGTTTGCAAGAAGTTCTGTGAGGAGTATTATTGGAAATATTGTAAAAATGGAGAAGGAGAGAAGATAGGTTAAGAGATATAAAGGCAATATTAAGTTAGGAAATGCATAAGAAGTGATTTAAGACAGAGGATTATCAGAGGTGCTGAGGGAAGTCTAATAAGATTGTATTTGTGACAAATTGTGTGGTGCGTTTTATAATTTTGTGTGTCAAAAATTAATAAAAATATTTATTTTTTAAAAAGACCAATTATTTCGACCATATATCTGCATTGACATCATAAAAAATATTCAGTAACATTAACACACACATTTCTTTTGAGCCGAGAACTTTGTTGCAAAATCTAGAGATGAGTGAAGTCCGAGGGACAATAGCGTGCTGATCTGTGTCCTAATATCAGGGAGCGAAGTGAATTGGGTCAGTCCTCTTTGAAATGCTGGCGGAACAAAATTTCCCACCCACCCTCCCATCCTCAGGGAGTTTGTCAGAACATCAGAGGGTCTGATCGAATGGGGAAATAGGGTGAAGTTGCGTCGCGAGGACGTACCTGCCTCTTAAGCCCGTGTAATCACGGAAAGAGATTAAGGTACAGAAGAAAGAGACAAATTAAAGAGGCGGGGATAATAGAGGTCTTACGGTTTCTCCGGTCGGAGGTGATTCGGTATGTTTAGAAGCTATTATCAAATCATGTAAGCTGCTGTGTGCTTTAGGAGAAACAAGATTATCTTGCGTGTACTTTTTAATGACATGGCAGGGGAGGGCTGTGGGGAGCGGGGGGTGAAGAATGACTGGATCCCAAGGGGTAAAATGTGCCAGCCGTAGCAGAGCAAGAGCAGAATTTGAGGTCGCCTCTCCTGCCAGGGGGTGAGGTTGGTTCTAGGGGTGAGGAGGGGAGTGGCAGGCAGTTCCCAGGACGTTTCCGGGCACAATACAAAGTGTTGGTGCTGACCTTTAAAGCCCTAAATGGCCTCGGCCCAGTATACCTGAAGGAGCGTCTCCACCTCCATCATTCAGCCCGGACACTGAGATCCAGCGCCAAGGGCCTTCTGGCGGTTCCCTCATTGCGAGAAGTGAGGCTACAGGGAACCAGAAAGAGGGCCTTCTCGGTGGTGGCGCCCGCCCTGTGGAACGCCCTCCCTTCAGATGTGAAGGAAATAAGCAGCTATCCTATCTTTAAAAGACATCTGAAGGCAGCCCTGTTCAGGGAAGTTTTTAATATTTAACGCTGTCCTGTTTTTAACACTTGATTGGGAGCCGCCCAGAGTGGCTGGGGAAACTCAGCCAGATGGGCAGGGTATAAATAATAAATTATTATTATTATTATTATCATTCTACCATCGGGCGTTGCCCTCCTTCTAAAGATGCAAGCTGGTAGCTTTTGGGTGCACCTAGCTCACTCCAAGTAGAGCCATAGAATAGTAGGATTGGAAAAGGACCATCTGCTCCAAATCCCTTGCAGAGTAGGAATCACAGCAAAGAGTCCCTGGCAGGTGGCCCCCTACCCTTGTTGAGAAACTTCCAACGAAGGAGAGTTCACCACCTTCCAAGGGAGACTGTTCCACTGTCGAACTGCTCTGACTGCCGGAACGTCCTTGCTAACATTGAGTTGGAATCTCCTGTCTTGGAGTTTGAATCCGGAGCAGCAGAAAACAAGCTTGCTCCATCACTGATGGTGGCCATCTTGTAACTTTCCAGTCTTCTTCTTCTTGTTGTTCAGTCGTCCAGTCGTGTCCGACTCTTCGTGACCCCCTGGACCAGAGCACGCCAGTCACTCCTGTCTTCCACTGCCTCCCGCAGTTTGGTCAAACTCATGCTGGTAGCTTCGAGAACACTGTCCCACCATCTCGTCCTCTGTCATCCCCTTCTCCTTGTGCCCTCCATCTTTCCCAACATCAGGGTCTTTTCCAGGGAGTCTTCTCTTCTCATGAGGTGGCCAAAGTCTTGGAGCCTCAGCTTCAGGATCTGTCCTTCCAGTGAGCACTCAGGGCTGATTTCCTTCAGAATGGTTAGGTCTGATCTTCTTGCAGTCGATGGGACTCTCGAGAGTCTCCTCCAGCACCATAATTCAAAAGCATCAATTCTTCAGCGATCAGTCTTCTTTATGGTCCAGGCTTAACCATACCCAACTCAACCATTCTTCATCTGGACATGCTTTCCAGGTCTTTGATCATCTGCATACGTCGCCCTCCTCTGCATACGTTCTGGGTTTGACCCAGGTTTGTGTTTCGAGGCTGATCTATCATATTTGCACTTTCCAAGGTGATGTGAGAACTGAAACACAGCCATGCTTCGAAATTTGCACTTCTCTGAATGGTGCAATGCAGTTCTCTAACCCAGTCATGTGAGCAAAATACAGTAGCACCTTGGCTTACGTAACCTGCTGGTTATGTAAACTTCACGCTATGAAAGTGGCAAACCCGGAAGTATCAGACTGAGTTTTGCCATGCATGCATGCATGCATGTGCAGAAGTGGTCTACCGCCCCGTGCACATGCGCAGAAGCAGTCTACTGCCCCGCGCATGCGCAGAACAGCGATCCTCAGGTTGCCGAAACCTCGGGATCCGGCCGGACCTCTGGAATGGATCCCATTTGCAACCGGAGTTACCACTGAACAACAACAACAACAACAACAACAACAACAACAACAAATGCATTAGTGAAAAATTACAGAAATGCATTATTTTAGGGGAATTGCTTTGCAAAATAAATGCATACATTAGTCAAAGCTGCATGCAAAAATATGTTGGTTAGGAGAATAATACGCACTAAGATGCTGGTGAATTTTATTGAAGAATCAATATCAATAGCGCCCCCCCCCCAAATCCTGACTTGTCTCATAGTCCCTGGCTCTCAGCTTCTGGTCCACCTTGTGTGGTTTCCCATGTGTCAGACCAGGCAAGTCGCCTCTAAAGGCTCAAAACTCCTGGCATTTCTGACTGCTGCTGCTTCTAACCTTGCTTCTTAGGATAGATCCACATCGCACATTTAAAGCACATGCGACGTGCATTTAAGGCACATGGCCCATAGGATCCTGGGAACTATAGTTTGTCATGGTTGTGGGAAACAGTAGCTTTGTGAAAACTACAGTGCCAGGGATTCTTTGGGGGCAAGTCAAGTGCTTTGAATGTGTGTCAAATGTGTGGTGCAAGTCTGCCCTTGCTCCCCAGAAGAGGAAGGGACGAGAGAGAGAGAACAGCAAAACAACTTGGGCAGACAATGGGTTAAAAATTCATGGAGGGCCGATTCCTCCCTCCTTCTAACTTTGGTTCTTCCTTGGAGTGGCAAAGCGGGACCCTTTTCCTCCATAATTGCTCCCCTCTTACGCAGGCATGACAGCATCTCCTCTGCGGCTTGTTGACATTTAAATAAATCAGAATCCGAAGGAGCGAGGAGATTGCCTGGGCAGGGAGGGGAGGCTGGAGGGGCCTGGGGAAGAGAGGAGAGAACCTCAAGCAGCCAGAGCAGCAGTCACAGGCAAAGAAATGGCACTTCCAATTCCTTGACAGGCGGGCACGAAACTGAGGCGGTGGCTGGAGCGCAGAAGACATGGTGTCATCGCCCTTGGGAGCACCCTAGCGATTACCCTGTTAGCTGGGGTGGTGTCATGGATTGGCTGGATGCCGAGAACTGGGGAGGGGGAACACCAGCTGGGGAGGCCCCAAGGGATGAAGTCTCAGAGTCCTGGTCAGATGTTGGAAGATTGGGAAAGGCTGTGGAAGAAAGGGGTTAAGTTTACTGCATGTTGTTTAGTCGTTTAGTCATGTCCGTCTCTTCGTGACCCCCTGGACCAGAGCACGCCAGGCACTCCTGTCTTCCACTGCCTCCTGCAGTTTGGTCAAACTCATGCTGGTAGCTTCAAGAACACTGTCCCACCATCTTGTCCTCTGTCGTCCCCTTCTTCTTGTGCCCTCCATCTTTCCCAGCATCAGGGTCTTTTCCAGGGGGTCTTCTCTTCTCATGATGCGGCCAAAGTATTGGAGCCTCGGCTTCAGGATCTGTCCTTCCAGTGAGCACTCAGGGCTGATTTCCTTCAGAATGGAGAGGTTTGATCTTCTTGCAGTCCATGGCATTCTCAAGAGTCTCCTCCAGCACCAGAATTCAAAAGCATCGATTCTTTGGCGATCAGCCTTCTTTATGGTCCAGCTTTCACTTCCATACATCACTACTGGTAAAACCATGGCTTTAACTATACGGACCTTTGTTGGCAAGGTGATGTCTCTGCTTTTGAAGATGCTGTCTAGGTTTGTCACTGCTTTTCTCCCAAGAAGCAGGCGTCTTTTAATTTCATGACTGCTGCCACCATCTGCAGTGATCATGGAGCCCAAGAAAGTAAAATGTCTCACTGCCTCCATTTCTTCCCTTTCTATTTGCCAGGAGGTGATGGGCCCAGCGGCCATGACCTTCGTTTAGTTCACTGCATGTACACTATTAAAATAAAATATTATGAAAATAATGTATAGATGGTACTTAAACCCGGTCAAATTAGCAAAGATTTATCATACAAATGATAATCTATGTTGGAAATGTGAAGAAAAAGAAGGTACCTTTTATCATATGTGGTGGACGTGTCCCAAGTTGAAAGACTTCTGGGAAAAGATTTATAATGAGTTGAAAAAAATGTTGAAAAATACATTTATTAAGGAACCAGAAGCCTTTCTACTTGGAATATTAGGACTGGAATTGCCCAAAAAAGATGTCAGCTTGTTTTTGTATGCCACTACAGCGGCAAGACTTTTATTAGCCAAAAATTGGAAATCTCAAGAAATACCAAGAATAGAAGAATGGCAGACGAAGATGTTGGACTTTTTGGAGCTGGCCGACTTGACTGGAAGAATCCGCAACCAGAAAGAAGAGTAGATACAAGAGGATTGGAAGAAATTTTAAAAAATATTTAGCTAAATATTGTGACATAAGATAAATAGAAAATTCTTGGAAATAATAAATGGGCTTAGGGGTAGAATAAGAATGTGTGTAGTAAATATTAAGGATTAGAATATTAATAAAGGAGAAGAGGTTAGTTAATGAAAGGATTTAAAATTATTAGAAATATGAAGATGGAGAACTGTTATATAGGTGATATAATGAAATTCAGATAGATGGGGTTTGAGGAAGTCAGTTATCAATGTAATGAGAATTAGATATTTAAAGATACAAATTTCCTCTGTGTTGTTTATTGTGGTGTAATGTGTTTTTCTTTGTGATGTGGTTTGTTATGTCTTTTTTGTGATAAATGTGGAAAATAGATTTTTTTTTGGAAAACAACAACAGAGTCCTGGTCAGAGGGAGAAGAGGGAGAAGACTGGGAGGAAGAGGTGTTGGCAGCTGAAGAGGCAACAGGGTTTAGTGAGCAGGAAGAGGCTGAGACAGAGAGAAGTCCAGGCTCAGGGGCGGAAGATGGGGATGGAAAGGAAGGGGGCCAAGAGGCAGAGATGAGACAGGTGGCTGACGAATCCAGGGCTTCTCCCCCTCCTGCTGTGACCAGTCCCACCAGCACCAGGAGAGGCATGAAGAGAGTGGAGCAGAGATGAACAAGATGAAGAAGTATCAGATTGTTTGGGAAGGACCCAGAAGAAGAGGAGACTTAAGGAACTGTGGAAAGGAGGAGACCTACAGTAATCACAACTGCCTTATTGAGGCAAGATCTACCGGGGAAAGTTGCTGAGATAAATTCATGACTATCTAAAGGCTGCTAGCCACAAGGGCTATGCTCTGCCTCCATCCGGAGGCAGTTCTGAAAACCAGTTGGTGGAGACCACAGGAGCCGAGGGGGCTCTTGGGTCTTGCTTGCAGGCTTCCCCATTGGGATATCTGGTTGGTCGCTGTGAAAACAGGGTGCTGAGCAGGATGCTACCATTGGCCTGACCCAGCCAGGCTCTCCTTACGTTTGTGTGAGAGTCCCATGACATTGTTTGCTCTCACTCCATCTTTCCTCTGCTCACCAGCCAGGGATGTAGTCAGTGAGTGATGTCATAAGGGGCCAGGCAGTTTCCAAACAACTATTGCTGAGAAGGTCGGAGGTGCAAGTGGTGGGAAGTGTGTGGATGGGAGGTGACCAACATCTATGATTGAAAAGCTCTTTTGGAAGCTGGTCCTGGAGAAGGAACCGTCCCTGTGAGAAGCGTGCGCCTTGCTGTTGGCCTTGCCTCCGTGGTCCCAACCCAGCTCTCCAAGATGTGCAGGTGAGACCTGGATTTCCCACCAAGCTCTCCACCCCACCATCCTTGTCCACGGAAGGTGACCTCCAAGATGCAGCTCTCGCTTCTCTCTCCTCCTTCGCTGGTGGCCTTTTCCCTGGTTCTAGAGGTCACCTTGGCCAAGCCGTTCGTCTACCTGGTCTACACCCAGAACTCCACCTGCCTCGATTTCAAAGCTGTCCCCGCTTGCTTCGGCCCTCCACTCCCCCAACTGGGGCTCACGGGCTACCTTGTCGAGGTGGTACCCCCAAATGCCTGCCAACCCCTAGTAGCCCCTCTGGTTCCTAAGACTTCTCCGCTGGGCTACATTGCCCTCATCCGTCGGTATGGATGTCCCTTTGGCCTCAAGGTCTTCCATGCCCAGCAAGCTGGCTACCGGGCGGCCGTCATCTACAACTTCTACTCTGATTTGCTTGTGAGCATGGCTGTTGAGGTAGAAGGCCCAAAGGAGAAGAAGATCTTGATTCCATCCCTCTTCATTGGTGGGTCAGCCTCCAAGGTGCTGAGGGGGCTGGTGCGTTCTGGGAACAGCACCAAGGTCACGACAGTGGTGCCTCAGGGCTATTACAATCCCTGCTGGGATGATGACATGGACATCTCTGTTTGGGACCCAGCTCACCACTACCTGCAGTTCTGGCCGGGCTACTGCACCCAACAACTGATTGTGGAATTCCTCCGAGAGTTTGGGTTCGTGATCCTTCTGAGCTTGGCAGTCAGCGGCCTGGTCTTCGCTGGATGCTTGAAGTGGTACCGGCGGAGACAAGGCATCAGGGTGAAGACTTTCAGGAGAGGCGACAGCTACGACCTCTGTGTGATCTGCATGGCAGATTACGAGGTGGGAGAGAAGTTGAAGATCTTGCCATGCTCCCATGCCTATCACAGCACCTGTATCAACACCTGGCTCCTCATCCAGCCCAGGAGTGGGAAGACCTGCCCCATTTGCAAGCAGAAGGTTGGCGTTGTGATCTAGGCCCGCCACGCGGGATACCGCTGGATGAAGGAAGAGGAGGAGGAGACGGAAGGAGGGAGGCCCAACACGAAATATCAGAAACAACAAAATTCTCCCAAACGTCAGCCGTTGTCCCCTTCCTTTTGTTGAGATTCTGTGTTTACATTTCAGAATTAGGTACAGATGTGTGCCCAGGGTTTGGGTGGGTTTTTTCCCCTTCTTCTTTTCCAAAAAAATAATAAATAAAAGCGCATGTCTCTTGGAAGCTCTGGCGGTCTGGAGGAGGTGAACCCAGGTGGATGGGTGACACCTTGGCAAACAGGTGAGATGTCAAATAGTTCAATGAGGTAAGGGCAGTCTGAAAGCACCTGGCTGTTTATATTCCAAGTTGGGGGGCAGGAAATCCTCCTGCAGTGTGGTGGAAGTGAGGAAGAGTTTGGATTTGATATCCTGCTTTATCACTACCCAAAGGAGTCTCAAAGCAGCTAACATTCTTCTTTCCCTTCCTCCCCCATAACAAACACTCTGTGAGGTGAGTGGGGCTGAGAGACTTCAGAGAAGTGTGACTGGCCGAAGTTCACCCAGCAGCTGCATGTGGAGGAGCAGGGAAGCGAACCCGGTTCACCAGATTACGAGTCCACTGCTCTTAACCACTACACCACACTGGCAGACACTGGCAAATTCCAAATCAAGCCGTGGTTGGCTAATCCCACACGGCTGGCTTGTTGGTGACCACCAGGGAAGAATTCTGCCGGCCTGCTGCAGCCTCCCTCCTCGCTGGCCAATAGCGCACCTGAGAGGCACCGACTCATCCTTCCCTGTGCTCTGTCTGGGGGTGGAGCAAAGCAAATCCAGCATCCCCTGCAAATTGTGGGTATAGAAGCAATGTTACTATTGTTGACAACTCAAGACAGGTTGAAGCTGTGTCTAAGTCAGAGACAAAGACACAACAGAGAGTTACTAAGCGTAACACTACATTCCCTAGCCAAGGTAATGCAGATGCACTCATTCCTTGGAAGTCAGACAACCAGAGAGGTACACTGGGGGAACCAGTGGCGGGTAGTTCCAAGGGTGGAACTGAAACAACAGGGGAGTGTTATATGTATAACAACTGTTTGTTTTCTTCTCTGGATCACGCTTTGCTCGCAGCGCACATTGATTCATATGGGGGAGTATGTTACGATATAGAAGCAATGCGGCCGCGAGCTACTGCTAGCTTGGAAGCAAAACATAATGGGAGTTTTTGACATAATGGGAATGTTGAGACTGTTCCGTGGGAAACAGAGGGGTGGTCTTTTCACAGTGCGAAGCACCGGAATTAGCTCAGAGTGTAATATGAGCTGTACAGGAAGTACGGGAGGAGTTTGTCTCTCTGCTGTTGGAGTTTGAAGAGAGCAGACGTGTTTTCTGTAACGCTGCAAAGACAGAAATAAAGGCATGTAAATACGTTTCTGTCTAACTCTTTCCCCTCCCTGGGGGAAGCAGGAAAGAGGGAAGAGTGGTGTGTTCTTCTCACGCTGAGAAGGATCGCCGATCGCGACCTTGCCTGTATCCTGCCGGGAAATGCAGACAGGGAGGTCTGCATCAAGCCGGATGCCTGGAGAGTGGCCAGTTTCTCCTGAGGGCAGGCTTGAATCCCAACAGGTGGTTCACGCAGACCTGGAAGAGGTTCAGAAAAGGGCAACTGAAATGATCAAGGGGCTGGAGCAAGTCTCCTATGAGGAAGGGTGGTGCTGTGGTCTAAACCCCTGAGCCTCTTGGGTTTGCCGATTGGAAGGTCGGTGGTTCGAATCCCCACGACGGGGTGAGCTCCCGTTGCTCTGTCGCAGCTCCTGCCAACCTAGCAGTTCGAAAGCACACCAGCACAAGTAGATAAATAGGTACGGCTGTGGCAGGAAGGTAAACGGCATTTCCATGCGCTCTGGTTTCCGTCACAGTGTCCCGTTGCACTAGAAGCGGTTTAGTCCTGCTGGCCACATGACTCAGAAAGCTGTATGTGGACAAACACTGGCTCCCTTGGCCTGAAAGCGAGATGAGCGCCGCAACCCCAGAGTTGCTTTTATGAAAGTGAGTGCTGGAGAGATGGTGGGACAGTGTTCTCGAAGCTACCAGCATGAGTTTGACCAAACTGCGGGAGGCAGTGGAAGACAGGAGTGCCTGGCGTGCTCTGGTCCAGGGGGTCACGAAGAGTTGGACACGACTAAACAACAACCGCCCAGGGGTCCTTTAGCTTTTCTGTCTTCTTTTTAGGGTTTTCTTGTTTGGGTTTTTTTTTTAGCTTAGCGGGGGGGGGGGTCCATTAAGAGGGGGCATGGTGAGTGTGTGCACAGAGGAAGTGGATAGAGCAACGTTTTCCTCCCTCTCTCCCAACTCTAGAACTGGTGGACATTGAGTGAATATGATAGCCATGTTCAAATATATAAAAGGATGTCACATAGAGGAGGGAGAAAGGTTGTTTTCTGCTGCTCCAGAGAAGCGGACACGGAGCAATGGATCCAAACTACAAGAAAGAAGATTCCACCTAAACATTAGGAAGAACTTCCTGACAGTAAGAGCTGTTTGACAGTGGAATTTGCTGCCAAGGAGTGTGGTGGAGTCTCCTCCTTTGGAGGTCTTTAAGCAGAGGCTTGACAACCATATGTCAGGAGTGCTCTGATGGTGTTTCCTGCTTGGCAACGGGTTGGGCTCGATGCCCCTTGTGGTCTCTTCCAACTCTATGATTCTATGATTCTATGATTCTATGATTCTATGATTCTATGAGTGAAGCTGATTCAGGACAGATAAGAGAAAGCGTTTCTTCATGCAGTGCAGAGTCAAACTCATTCCTGCATGAGGAAATGACAATGGCTTTAAAAGAGGATTAGGGAAACTCAAGGAGGATGATAAACGTATCTGTGATTCCTGAGCAGAGTGGCAACCTCCTCCTTCCACTGCCAAAGGCAGGAAACATTTGAATGTCCTCTGCTAGGAAGTGTGGCGTCATGGTCAGGTCCTGCTTTGGGGCTCCTCAAATCACAGAATCACACAATTGTAGAGTTGTCTGGAGGCGGTTGGAGGATGGATGGCGGCTAACAGATTGAGGCTGAATCCTGACAAGACAGAAGTACTGTTTTGGGGGGACAGGTGGTGGGCAGGTGTGGAGGAACTCCCTGGTCCTGAATGGGGTCACTGTGCCCCTGAAGGACCAGGTGTGCAGCCTGGGAGTCATTCTGGACTCACAGCTGTCCATGGAGGCGCAGGTCATTTCTGTGTACAGGGCAGCTGTTTATCAGCTCTATCTGGTACACAGGCTGAGACCCTTCCTGCCCATGAACTGTCTCGCCAGAGTGGTGCATGCTCTGGTTATCTCTTGCTTGGACTACTGCAATGCACTCTATGTGGGGCTACCTTAGAAGGTGACCCGGAAACTACAACTAATCCAGAATGCGGCAGCTAGAATGGTGACTGGGAGTGGCCGCTGAGACCATATAACACCAGTCTTGAAAGACCTACACTGGCTCCCAGTACATTTCCGAGCACAATTCAAAGTGTTGGTGCTGACCTTTAAAGCCTTGGTCCAGTATACCTGAAGGAGCTTCTCCACCTCCATCGTTCTCCCCGGACACTGAGGTCCAGCGTCAAGGGCCTTCTGGCGGTTCCCTCACTGCGAGAAGCCAAGTTACAGGGAACCAGGCAGAGGGCCTTCTCGGTGGTGTCACCCTCCCTGTGGAACGCCCTCCCACCAGATGTCAAAGAGAAAAATAACTACCAAACTTTTAGAAGACATCTGAAGGCAGCCCTGTTTAGGGAAGCTTTTAATGTTTAATAGGTTATTGTATTTTAGTTTTTTGTTGGAAGCCCAGCCAGATGGGCAGGGTATAAATAATAATATATTATTATTATTATTATTATTATTATTATTATTATTATTATTATTATTATTATTATGGACCTTGAGGGTCATGTAGTCCAACCCCCTCCAAGATCCTTTGGGTCATCTGGTTGGCCACTTTGAGGAAAGGATGTGGGTCTAGATGTGGGTCCAGCAGGCAGGCCCTTCTTATTTCCTGGAGGACCTCTTCTTTCGAGCAAATCATTTTCTGCATCCTTCCTGTCAGGGAACTGACATCGGAGCTAGAGGCGGAGGGAAGGCTCTCAAATGATGCTGGAAAAGGGCCCAGCAGGGAGAGAGGCAGCTCCGCAGATGGGGGAGCAAATCAGCGCAACACCAGGGATATAGAGGGGCTGATGGGGGAATCGGTGAGAGGGCTCCAGGACTCTTCACCGGACACCAGCGGGGAGAGCACGGGTCCTCCGCTACCCACGCCCACCCTGTGCAGAAGACTTCCGCGCAGAGAGAGTAGGAGGAGACTGGGTGTCAAACAACTTTTATGTTGGAAAAGATTTAAGAAACGCCCACTGATGGATTCTGCTAGCGACCGAGGCAGCCACGAAGTGAAGGGCTGCCCAGACTGAAAGGTTTAGCAAGGCAACAAAGCCTGGAGAGGCGGCAACTTACGCACGAGCAACCCATACACATTACACTTCCATTGTCCTATTTTGCTTCCAGCCTTTTGTTCCTTCCCTGCAGTCCTGGCCTAGACTGTTCCCTCCCTTGCCTTCCCTCCGCATAAACATCTTTTGTTTCGGCACAGTGTGTGTTTCTCCATCGCGTTATATCTCCTCTCCTCCACCCTTGTAAAGAAAAACCAAACAGCTAAGCTGCAAACAGGGCTCTCTGGGGTAATCGGACAAAAGTTCAGAGTTTTGCTCCTGACAGCTGAAGAAACCAAACACCCTCTCCGTAATGCGAGGAGATGGATGGGAACGGATTGGGGTCGTGGTGGAGCACCTTTAGGAAGAAGCTTTAAAAGCAAACCACCTCTGCCTCGCAAACTCCTGCTTTCACCCCATAGAACATCTCCATAGGGGACAGAAATTCACATTTAAACTGGATTCCATCCAACCTGAACTTTCTTGAAACTATGAGAACCGAAACACGCCACTTCTCTGAATTTTGTGATGCAGTCATGCAACCGACCAGTGTGAAATATACGCGGAGCCCTGTAGTGATTTCATGCTCTTTATTGCAGCTTGTAAAACAGGGATTGAGTTGCCCCCCCAAACCTCAGGCTTTTATATACATTATTTACAGAATGAGTCCCATCTGATTGGCTGATTCTGCTTCCCTCCTGGAGCCTGATTGGTCTTTTCCTGCAGGCCAATCAGTTGTGGCATTCTAGGATTGTTGTAAATAAAAATATGCCCTTTTCCCTTATGGGGTATCCAAGAGCCCATATAGAGTCCTTACATAGGTTCCCTGTTGGTAGGAGAAAATAACAGAGGCCAACCAGAGAATATTGAGAAGCAAAGCAGCTAGTAAGCTTGATCTTTATCGATCTGTTGCAACAGGGTACTCCCCTCACACGCAGGAGAGAGGAGGAACCCAGAAAAATGGCGTGCAAAGCCTTATAAAGACTTTTGAAATTGCCACCCTGTAGATCAAGACCACCCCCAGAAACATTATGCATACATCACAGAAGGGGTGTAACCTAAGACCACCCCTCAGATACATCCCACCTACATCACAGAAATTTAAATGTTGTTTTTCTCTTGTCCTTGTTTATCTCCTGTCTGGCAGGTTGCTTTATTGGATTTCCTGGGGAGCCTGGCCATTCTTTTGTAGTGGTAAAATACTTATTTCCTGGGCCAGGTCACAGGCTCACACCTTATTCAAACAGACATATCCTTGAGACAATGGGGAGGCTTTTCCAGGTTAACCTTGCAGAGAAAGGATTTGGTCAGTTTAGGAATCAAAATGGTTCCAGGATGGTCTTCCTGTGTTGATCTATGTATGTGCAGTTATGAACATTACCATATATCTAGGACCAGGGACGCGGACTTATAAAAAATATTGGGGGGGCCCGGGAAAGCTCGTGAAATGTAAATAAGCTCATGAATATGCAAATAAGCTCATGAATATGCAAATAAAGTGGCGCCGCCCCCTCGTGAGCGAATAGGGGAGAGCGTGCTGCTGCCTATTAATCAGCTCCGGAACAGCTGATATGCGGGAAACCTGGGGCTAGAGGCAGAAGCCCCCGCCCCCGGGGATTCCCCTGTTCTCGCGGGGGACGGCCGGGGCTCTCCAGCTAGGGCGCGCGGCTGGCTGGCTGGCTGGGGAGGGAGCAGGTGGGGAGGAGGCGGGGGACGGCGGCAAGGGCGCCCGAGATTATTGGGGGGGCTGAGCCCCCCCAAAAAAATTTTTGAGGGGGCTCAAGCCCCCTCAAGCCCCATGGAGTCGGCGCCTATGTCTAGGACCATAAAATTCCTACCACATTATTCTACTTGTCTATCATTCTAGGATTCAAGCTTAGTGCATAACACAGTGTTTACAAAAATTCTCTCTTTGGCTCCAAAGCAACTTTGGAACTCCTTACCTGGAGAAACTAGACTTTCTCCCTCTTTGTTCTCCTCCTGCCAGCAAGTGAAGACTGCTTTATTCCGACAGGCTTTTGGCGACTGGCTGTTTTTTTAAGGAAAGGGCTTTCAAATAGTATTGAGCTGTCTTTGCTATCTGCGTTCTAACAGATTTGCTTTTGTATTGCTTTGTTTCCACTACATTGATATTTAGCTATTATCTTTTGTATGTTTTTTAGCTTTCTGGATTTTAACCATGTTTTAATTTTTAAAGGCTTCCTTGGGTTCCTTGAGTCTGGGGAAGAGCTGGGATAGTAGCTAAACGTAGCGACAGCAACAGGGAAAAGCATGCATAAAAATACATATTCTGGTGAAGATAACATACAAAAATGCATTAGCAGACATTTCTTGCAAGAATTGTCTGTGTTAGTCAAAACTACATATGGAAATGTGCTTATTTGGAGAGGGTTTTTAAATGGATAAATAATTTTTAAAGCCAAGAAAATCACCAGATGTGCCAAGCTGATGGCTACAGTGATCTGGGAAAAATAACATTCACTGTATATGAAATTAAACAATGCCAAGCCACATGAAAAGAGTCTGGAGGTCCTAGCACTTGTCTAAATTTCAAACCACGTGCGATTTTCTCCATAGTTGCTATATTCTGACACAGAGATTTTTAAAAAGGCAAATCTGCAGATTGCTGCAGAAATTGCTGGAGAACTGGTTATAAGACTGGAAAAACGAGAAATGGAGAGGGACTGAAATGGATAGTTTGTTCCTCTCCGAGAGGCGTTAAAATTCCTTGAGAGACCCTCCCCATTAACCCCTCATGGTGGGGCTGGGTGCTGATAAAGCCCCACCTTGTTTCTGTGATTCTAAGATGTTTATCCCGCGGAATTTCTGACTTTTCCAGAAGAGTTAGCAAACCCTCCTCGTGTCCCAATTTCCCTGGGACAGTCCTGGAATTATGAAAAGTGTTATGTACTGGAGTTCTCACCCTGGGCCAGCAGGGGGATACTGTAGATAGTTTTCACTCAGGTCCACATATGCAAATAAGGAAATGAAAGTGACGTTCAGTGATTGGACAGTTACAGAAAGTGGTTACTGTTGCTTTGTAGTTGAGCTCTATATAAGCAGGTTGGCTGAACCCTTCAGCTCAGTTCTGTTCTGGCCTGTGAATAAACAAGGACTGTTTGCAGAAACGCTGTGTCGTCTGATATGTTCAACCACAACTTAACAAAAGTCGCTCCTGCTTCTGATTTGATTATGAATGTCCCTGTTTCCCCCCGCCAGCGCTGCCACCACCAAGCCCCGGGGAGGAGAACGAGCCAGCCCTTGTCCTGACCGACGGCGGCTGCAGCAATTGCGAGGTAGCATTCTGTTGCCTCTCCATGGCTGCTGCTACCAGTCTCCTCCCTTGGGCTGCTCGTAGCAGCTGCTGGAGAGAGGGCAAGGAGGAGGAAGAGAGGCTGTGGCCGCTGATGCCCAGCCCCACACGACATGCCAGCCCTGAGGAGCAGGCAGAGGGCAGGACTGCCCTAGGCGGGAAGAAAGGGGAGCAGAGTAGAGCACAAGGAGTTTTGATTATTTAGGGCAGGAGTCAGCAATCTTTTTCAGCAGGGGGCCGGTCCACTGTCCCTCTGACCTTGTGGGGAGCCTGGCTATAATTTGGGAAAAAATAAATATGAACAAATTCCTATGCCCCACAAATAACCCAGAGATGTATTTTAAATACAGTGGACGCTTGGGTTGCGAACATGATCCGTGCGGGAGGCACGTTCGCAACCCGCAGCGCTGTGTATGTGCACATGCGGGTTGCAATTCGGTGCTTCTGCGCATGCACAAAGCGCGATTTAGCACTTCTGCGCATGCACAAGTGCCAAAACCCAGAAGTAACCCGTTCTGGTACTTCCGGGTTCAGCGCAGTGTGCAACCCGAAATCGCGCAACCTGAAGAGTCTGTAACCCGAGGTATGACTATAAAATCACACATTCCACTCATGTAAAAACACTAGGCAGGCCCCACAAATAACCCAGAGGTGCATTTTAAATAAAAGGACACATTCTACTCCTGTAAAAACACACAGATTCCCGGACTGTCTGCGGGCCGAATTTAGAAGGCGATTGGGCCCCCAGGCCTTAGTTTGTCTTCCTATGATTTCGGGAAATGCTTTGTGCATCTGCGTTTAATTTAGACCGTTTCTAAGATTTATTTATTGGTGTGTGTTTTTCCTTTTTGTAAATCTTCCAAAGAATGGAGTTGGAGGTCGACTGTCCTGTGTCTTGTTCGGGTAATGGTGGTGGCACTTGCCCTTCTACTGTTAGGAAACGGGGTGTGATAAAAAGGGGGGGGCATAGAAGAGTGGGATGTGGGTGGCGCTGTGGTCTAAACCACTCTTGGGCTTGCTGATCAGAAGGTTGGCAGTTCGAATCCCTGTGACGGGGTGAGCTCCCATTGCTCTGTCCCTGCTCCTGTCAACCTAGCAGTTCGAAAGCACATCAAAGTACAAGTAGATAAATAGGTACTGCTCTGGCGGGAAGGCAAACGGCGTTTCTGTGTGCTGCTCTGGTTTCAATGTTCCATTGCGCCAGAAGCAGCTTAGTCCTGCTGGCCACATGACCCGGGAAAACTGTCTGCGGACAAACGTTGGCTCCCTTGGCCTGAAAGCGAGACGGGCGCCGCAACCCCAGAGTCGTTCATGGGGTCTTAACTGTCAGGGGTCCTTTACCTTTTTTTTTTTTTTGGGAAGGGTCAGTTAGGGGGGTGAGTGAGAAATGCCCCTGTTTCCATCCAAGGAATGTTGGAGGGTATGAAATGTACAGCTAATCCGGAATGTGGCAGCTAGATTGGTGACTGGGAGCGACCGCCGAGACCATATAACACCAATCCTGAAAGTCCTTCATTGGCTCCCAATATGTTTCCGAGCACAATTCAAAGTGCTGGTGCTGACCTTGAAAGCCCTAAACGGCCTCAAAGGCCCAGTATACCTGAAGGAGCGTCTCCACCCCCATCGTTCTGCCCAGACACTGAGGTCCTTCTGGCGGTTTCCTCCCTGTGAGAAGCAAAATAACAGGGTATCAGGCAGAGAGCCTTCTCGGTGGTGGCGCCCACCCTGTGGAACGCCCTCCCATCAGATGTCAAGGAAACACCTGACTTTTAGAAGACAGCTGAAGGCAGCCCCCTTTAGGGAAGTTTTTAATGTTTGATGTTTTGTTGTATTTTTGCTGTTCTGTTGGGAGCCATACAGAGTGGCTGGGGAGGCCCAGCCAGATGGGCGGGGTATAAATGATAGATTATTACGCTGCAGGTGTGTCCTCTGCCAGTCCGGGGGGGGGGGACTGGGCAGAGTCCTAGGATGGGAGATGAGTCAATTTGCAGCTCCGCAAGAAGAACGGGCTTCGTGAACTAACTCCCAGAAGCCATGGGGAGAGCAGAGAGACAGGTGTGGTGGTCGAGAAAGGCAAGACGGTGAGGTCACAAAGGGCCAGGGAGAAAGTTCTAGGAGGCCACTTGGAGGAAGTGGCTGGGGTCATTTAGGAGAAGCCAACAGGCCCAGCCTGTTGAGAGGGCAGAGGGAAAGGGCAAAGCACCTGGTCAGACCTACCTCTCACCTCTGCCGCAACGCTTCGGTCTCATGGAAACGCAGGTCAACATCTTGAGGAAACAGCTCCTCTTCTAGAGACTCGCAAAGCTCCCCTTCAAGCCAGCCCCAGTCGCGTTGACCTTCGTGGTAGGATTCAGCACAGCCCTAAGATCTCTGAAAGCACCACCAGCTATGCGGCTTCTCTTTCCGCCACCTTCCCGCGTGCTTGCCATGTTCCTGGTCCTCCAAGTCCAAGCGGGGAGAGCCTTCATCCGCGCCGTCCACAGCCACGACTCCCCCAGCCTCGATTTCAGGGCCCTGCCCGCTCTCTTTGGGCCCCTGCTCCCCACGGAAGGGCTCACAGGGTCCCTGGTCGAAGCGAGCCCCGCAAACGCCTGCCTCCCCATCGAAGGTCCGCCCAACGCCTCCTCAGCCTTCATAGTGCTCATCCGCCGATACAACTGTTCCTTTACCACCAAGGTCCTCCACGCCCAGCAAGCTGGCTTCCACGCTGCCATCATCTACAACGTCGACTCCCAGACGCTCGTGAGCATGGTGAGAGAGCCAGACACCGTGCATCACATCCGTATCCCTGCTGTGTTCACGACAGATGTGGCCTCCAGGATCCTGAAGCGGCTTCATGGCGCCGGCAAGCTGAGCTCGGTGGTCCTGATGCCCGAATACTTCCACTTTACCTGGAAGGTGGCTTCTGGGACCACCCAAATTTCCTCCTCGCACCCCTGCAGGTGTCACATCCAGCTGCCCGGGCCCTGCTCTCAGCTTTCACTTCTCCACACTTTCTGGTTCTTCTGCGTCCCGGTGTCCACCTTGATAGCCGCATTGCTCATTGAGAAATACCTCTTGAGGTGCCACAGGTGGAAGGCGGGGAGAAGTTTCCGCCTCCAAGGAAACAGGGGGGAGCTGCTCACCTTCTCCTTCCCCAGCTCCAGGTACCAGGAATGTGCCATCTGCTTGGAGAAGTACGTTGAGAGGGACAGCCTGAAGGTCCTATCCTGCTCGCATGCATTTCACAGCAAGTGCATCGACCTCTGGCACATCACCCAAGCCAGGAGCAAGACCTGCCCTCTCTGCATGCAGAGGGTCATGGTGGTCACCCGCTTGCAAGCGGTGAGGCTGTGGAAAGAGGGGGCCGCCAGGGACAGCCGCCAGACCCCGTGGCCCAGCAAAGCCAGAACCGCCGTGGACCAGCCAGCCTGCCTCTTGCTCCCCCAGCAACTCCCTTCCCAGTTCTGAAAAATATAATAAAACCAAGAATGAGGAAGGTGTGGTCCCTCCTGTTGCAATGGCCAAGGAAGGGGCAATAATCAGCCATGGAGGGCTGGAGGAGGATGTGGAATATGTGGAGGAGGATGTGGGATATGGGGAGGGGAGGGAGAGAGAATGACCGCTTTCTCTGCTACAGTGATAAACCCCAAAAGTTTGGCCGAAACGGGAGTTCTGCTCAGGGCTTCTTGGCAACCAGAAAGGAAAGCAAACAACTGACCCATGGGGCAGGGGGGGTGGGAGAGAGAATGGATAGGAAAGAATGACAGTGCCGGAGATTGTCGCAATTTATTCTGCTCCGCAATGTTAGTGGCAAAAGGGGGGGGGCTTTCTGATGAGGATCAGAAAATACAGAGAGTATTTATTTGGCACTTGGTCAAAACGTGACAGCTGGAAGGTGATTATTTTATTTTATTTTATTATTTTATTATTATTTTATTTTATTTTATTATTATTTTATTTTATTTTATTTTTATTTTATTTTATTTTATTTTATTATTATTTTATTTTATTTTATTATTATTTTATTTTATTTTATTTTATTATTAGTTTAGTTTAGTTTAGTTTAGTTTAGTTTAGTTTAGTTTAGTTTAGTTTAGTTTAGTTTAGTTTAATTGGTTGGTTGGTTGGTTGGTTGGTTGGTTGGTTGGCTTTTCAAATTAAAATTTTACAGAGATATATCCAACATAAATCACAAAAACAAGATTCCAAGGAATCTCCTGAACTTACATCCTCCCCTTTGTGGGTCCTATTATTAATCAATTCCTCCTGCGTTTTGATGGTCATCCAAACCCTTTACCCTCTTCCATTAATGTCCAGAATTCAACCTTAAACGACAAGTGCTATTCCAATCCTACTAACGATTTTAACTGTTTACAAGAGTCTTTAAGGTAAGTTATAAATTTTCCCAATTCTTCGTTAACATTTTGGTCCTCCTGATTTCTGAAACTTCTGGTCATTTTAGCCATTTCAGCATAGTCCATCGACTTCATCTGCCATTCTTCTCTGGTAGTGACTTTATCTCCTTTCCATCTCTGGGCCAATAACATCTGCACAGCTGTGGTTGCATACATAAATAGTCTTTTCTGCTCCCTTGGGATTTTGGCACCTAGAATTCCTAAAAGGAAGGCTTCAGGCATTTTAACAAAGGTTGTTTTAAACATTTTTTTCAACTCATTATATATCATTTCCCAAAATCCTTTTACTGCCTTACAATTCCACCACATATGGTCAAAGGTGCCTTCTTTTTCCTTACAATTCCAGCGTACATTTGAGCATGTTTTATACAGTACATTTTTCCTAATTTAAGGTAAAGGTAAAGGGACCCCTGACCATTAGGTCCAGTCATGACCGACCCTGGGGTTGCAGCGCTCATCTCACTTTATTGGCCGAGGGAGCCGGTGTACAGCTTCCGGGTCATGTGGCCAGCATGACTAAGCCACTTCTGGCGAACCAGAGCAGCGCACGGAAACGCTGTTTACCTTCCCGCCGGAGTGGTACCTATTGATCTCCTTGCACTTTGACTTGCTTTAGAACTGCTAGGTTGGCAGGAGCTGGGACCGAGCAACGGGAGCTCACCCCGTCATTGCGGGGGTTCGAACCGCCTACCTTCTGATCAGCAAGCCCTAGGCTCTGTGATTTAACCCACAGCACCACCCGTGTCCCTTTTGCTAATTTACTAGCAGTTAAATACCATTGGTACATCATTTCCATGTGCAGCGTATATATATTTTCTTGCAGCGTATAACATACCGTGAACTTTAAATCCCAATTCCATAACTTCTCCCAAGCTGTAAGCTGTATGTTGTGCCCAAAGTCTCTTGCCCAGAAGGCGATTCCTTTGCTGCAACTCCTTCATTGCAGATGGTTGGAATAGATGAACCTTGGGTGTCCCACTTTGCGAGCTTATGATTCTATATTGCTGGTTTCTCGACTCCCATCAACCCTGACAGTGGTCCAAGCTTCTTACCCTCCCCCCTTTTGTGTTTTTTTTCTTTCTTAGAAGTTATTATTATTATTATTAATGTTAAGATGCCAAAAAACAACAGAGAAAATGTAATCAAAGTTATAACTTGAGCTCTTGAGCCAAAACCCAGCTGTATAAACAAGTGCTCAAAGCTCTCTCCTTTATCAGTCCGTGACGCCTAATGAATGGCCTTGTCCATTCCAAAGTGGAGCGGGGATGGCACGTCTGGGTCTTATCTTACATCCTGACCACACTCTGACACACAGACCTAGTCCGAGAACGGCGCCAGGAGTATTCTTAGAGGTGGTGACCTCCTGCCCCAAGATAAGAGTATAGGAACAGGAACAACCTTTTATGGTCAAGAGTACCGGAACAGGAATATCTGTTTATGGTCATGGATGTCAACTTACGTGTATAAGCTGACGTGGTTGGATTCCTGGGGAAGGGGTGCCTGGAGGATATGTATATTGCATGAAATTTCTCATTTCTTTGGACTTGCTGTGAACTGACCACGCAAGTGTCTTCTGCTATCCAGAGAGCAGAATAAACTCTTTCTCTGAATCAACCTCGGTGTCATTTGACTTCCTTCCTCCCTCCCGGGAGCAACGCAGACCAAATCGATAAAGTCTAATAAGGCTACACAACAGTGAAATGAATGGCCTTGGGCGATGGTGGGCTTCCCTTCATTGGAGCTTGGATGGCCATCTGTCAGGGATGCTTGAGTTGAGATTCCTGCCTTACAGTGGGTTGGTCTAGATGGCCCCTTCCAACTCTACAATTCTAGGATTCAGTCTAAATGGGAGGTCGCTCATCAAAATGCACCCAGAAGCTGGGTTTTGCAGTGCGCTTCATTTACAAAAGTTAGAAAAATGCAACCTGTGTTGCAGAGAGAAGTAGTACGACTCATGCAACACATTGGCGGCTAATATACACACAATAATCACCAAAATAATTATGCATTCTTTATCAATCTCCTGAGAAAAATACAAAACCTTACGCAAAGCCACAGAGACTACCCAACCTAAGATGAACTTATAATGTCTGACTTCAATGGATTTTTCAAAGACTGAGTTAAACATTTGAAAAATTAGTAATGAAAGAGTGTGTTTATATCCAGATCCAAACAGGGTAACCTTGCTAAGCAAATCAGTCTCTTAAGCTTAAGCCAAGAAATACTATTCTCTATGAAATGTAAGTATATTTGTATAAATTTTTGTAGTAAATCTGATTTCATGTATAATGGATACGTATTTTTGATTTAATTGAATATTTAGGTAAAGGTAAAGGGACCCCTGACTATTAGATCCAGTCATGGCTGACTCTGGGGTTGCGGCGCTCATCTCGCTTTATTGGCCGAGGGAGCCGCCGTACAGTTTCCGGGTCATGTGGCCAGCAGGACTAAGCTGCTTCTGGCGAACCAGTGCAGTGCACGGAAACGTTGTTTACCTTCCCGCCAGAGCGGTACCTATTTATCTACTTGCGCTGGTGTGCTTTCGAACTGCTAGGTTGGCAGGAGCTGGGACCAAGCAATGGCAGCTCACCCCATCACGGGGATTCGAACCGCCAACCTTCTGATCGGCAAGTCCTAGGCTCTGTGGTTTGACCCACAGCGCCACCCTTTAATTGAATATTTAGAAGTGCATAAAGCTATTTCTAATAAGATTTGGTTTGAATTATTATTAGTGAATATCAATATATGTATCAAGGCTTTGAGATTGGACCACTGAAGGAGCCAGGAAAGCTACCTTGGGAGTTGGCTACCTGCAAGCCCCAGTAAAAGGGCCCCATCGGAGACAAACAGCGGCCTCTTGATTATTTGGACTGCCAGGGCGAAAAAGGTGCAAAATGCCGACACCCTTCATTAACATCCATCTACAGCTTCACTAGCATCTCTTGGTATTGTGAACAACACTGAACTTACCGTATTTTTTGCTCTATAAGACTCACTTTTTCCCTCCTAAAAAGTAAGGGGAAATGTGTGCACGTCTTATGGAGCGAATGCAGGCTGCGCAGCTATCCCAGAAGCCAGAACAGCAAGAGGGATTGCCGCTTTCGCTGCACAGCGATCCCTCTTGCTGTTCTGGCTTCTGAGATTCAGAATATTTTTTTCTTCTTGTTTTCCTCCTCCAAAAGCTAGGTGCGTCTTGTGGTCTGGTGCGTCTTATAGAGCGAAAAATGCGGTGCCTTTTGTTGGTATCTTCATGAACTCATTTACAAAGGTTAGCAGTTGACCAACTTGATGAAGGCAGAAGCCAGGGGTACTACGCTTCCCAGACTGACTTCCTGATGGGCCCACTTGAAGCTAGATTATAATTCTTCATCGAGACAGATCCCTCGTCAGCCTCTCCCAGGGAAGGGCCGTCCAATCAGGTTCCCCCATCCTTTCCTACTTAGCTATCAGATATACTGCAATTTTCTTGGAATGACTTTTACGAAGGAGAAGGAGCTGCAGACTTTAATTAGCTGGCAGATTTGACTTGCGAGGAGTCAAAGGAGGAGATGGAAGTAGGAAAGAGAAAGGAATATTAATGCAGTCTCCCACATCAGTTACGGAAGCCGGAGGAAGGGGAAGGGGCAGCAAGACTCAGATCAGCTTCACTCGCAAACGATGCTGCCAAAAGCATCCACCTGGAATCACCTCTCTTCCTGAAATTTGACAGGCTTCGTCCCATCAGGAAGGGGTGACCCTGAAAGCAATTGGCATCCGATTCCAGCAGAAAATGTAAAAGGTTTGACTCTTTTTTAAAGCAGGAGTGGCAAACTTTTTTCTTTTCTTTGCCCCAATGGGCCAGAGAACCATCGCTGATTATCAGCTCCATCTGGTACGCAGGATGAGACCCTACCTGTCTCGCCAGAGTGGTGAATGCTCTAGTTATCTCTCACTTGGACTACTACAATGTGCTGTACGTGGGGCTACCTGTGAAGGCGACCCGGAAACTACAACTAATCCAGAATGCGGCAGCTAGACTGGTGACTGGGAGCGGCCGCCGAGACCATATAACACCGGTCTTGAAAGACCTACATTGGCTCCCAGTACATTTCCGAGCACAATTCAAAGTGTTGGTGCTGACCTTTAAAGCCCTAAATGGCCTTGGCCCAGTATACCTGAAGGAGCGTCTCCACCTCCATCGTTCGCCCAGACACTGAGGTCCAGCTCCGAGGGCCTTCTGGCAGTTCCCTCCCTGAGAGAAGTGAGGTTACAGGGAACCAGGCAGAGGGCCTTCTCAGTGTTGGCACCAGCCCTGTGGAACACCCTCCCACCAGATGTCAAAGAGAACAACAACTGCCAGACTTTTAGGAGACCTCTGAAGGCAGCCCTGTTTAGGGAAGCTTTTAATGTTTAATAGGTTATTGTATTTTAATATTCTGTTGGAAGCCACCCAGAGTGGCTGGGGAAACCCAGCCAGATGGGCAGGGTATAAATTATTATTATTATTATTATTATTATTATTATTATTATTATTTATTGAAGGGCTCTTTCATGGAGAAAGCTGGTTTTCCCCCCACTGCTCCAGATGCGAGGACCCAAACCTATGGATTCAAGTTGCAAGAAAGGCGATTCCAACAAAACATCAGCAAGAATTTGGCAGTGGAAAGGACTCCTTGGAAGGTGGCGAACTCTCCTTCCTTGGAGGTTTTTAAACAGAGGTTTGCGGGGCCAGTTGTCAGGGATTTTGAAGCTGCGGTTCCTGTTTTGCAGGGGGCTGGACCCCCCCCTTCCAACTCAATGACTCTGTTATTCAGTTTCCCACAATTCTGCACCTTTCCTTTTAAACCCAAATCCTCATGATAGTTCATCACCGTATCTGTGCAAAGATACATTTTGCATGCCTTTGACTAATAGGCAGATTTGTGCAAGCAATCCCCCCCCCCATGCCTGTGCAATTCTGTATACCGTATTTTTCGCTCTATAACACGCACCAGACCATAACACGCACGTAGTTTTTAGAGGAGGAAAACAAGAAAAAAATAGTGGATATATGATTTTTGTGGTTCATGCTGTGGCCACAGACATGTGATCTGACAGTGAGTTTGGAGTAGCCCAATGCAAAAATCCTGAGGATCCATGTGGATCCATGCTTTGTAACCACGGAGGAGGGAAGGAAGGGGAACCATGGATCCTCTGCTCATGACTGCAGCAGATCCCCCCCCCCGCCACCCGCAGGCATTTGCTCCATAACACGCACAGACATTACCCCTTACTTTCTAGGAGGAAAAAAGTGAGTGTTATGGTGCAAAAAATATGGTATATTACTTGGCATCACGAAATCCAGGAAAGTCCAGATTTCGAAGGATAGCGTGCATATTTGGTGCAAGTTAGGCGGTCTCTCGTTAGAATGGAAACAACAAAATAAAATCCATTTGCCTCCATCGTTAGCAAACAACCACAACAGCCCGATAGATTGTTTCCTCGTTCCGAAGGCCTCCCTGGATGAAAGCGGCTGCTGTTTCTCTTGGGTGTCTTTGGCAACGAGCACCTGCTCTAATTAAAAGCAGTTTGTTTTGCGGCGTCCCTAGTTATCTCAACGGTGGGGACAGTGGCTGGAGTTGATATTCTCTCCCCTCCCCATATTCACAAACACACATAATGCAAAGCTTTTCCAGCCTTTCTAGAGCTCCATCCACAACAGGGTTTTCGCTAGGAAGCCGAAGCACAAAATCCACATTTGTGGAGGGAGTTGGGGGATGTTTTCCTTTCCTATTAATAGGAGGGAAAGGAAAGGGGTCCGTCCTCAGAGCAAGGCGTACTTGGAGGGATGTCTGGGCATAGCTGTCAACTTACAGATTTGAAAATAAGGGACCAGCAGCCTCGAAAATAAGGGACCAGCAGCCAAAATAAGGGATTTTAGTCAACCAGCTCCCGAGCCAAAGGCAGAAAGCCCAGGCAGCAGCCAAACGAAGCCTCAAGTGTTGGTTCCCACAGCGCAGCAACCCAGCAAAGGGGATGCAGCAAGGAAAACCACCGTCACCTCTCCGCTGGGAAGCGCTGAGCAAAGGCGAGTCCCAAGGCAACATGGCCGATTTGATCGGCACAAAGCATGGAAGCTCCACCCCCCAGTCGTTCTTAGACTCCTTATTGAGTGAGCAACACAGCCAAGCAACCCAGTTGGAGCCTCCCTCCTCCCTGGCCGGCAGGGAGGGAGGGAGAGGAGCTGCTTCCTTTGAAACCCGTGAAATTTAAGGGACATCATCAATAAGGGACAGCAGCGGGACACGGCGCTGGGATAAGGGACTTTCCCACCAAATAAGGGACGGTTGACAGCTATGTGGCTGGGAGAGTCCCTGCACCATGGCCACGTTCCTGGAGTGGCTACACAGTCCCTTTGAAATTAGCAGAAAAGCTTGGAGTACTTTAAAGCTCAATTTCAGTAAAAAAACAAACCAGAGGCTTTTCTGTTGGGGCTAATTGATGAGGAAATTCAAAAGAAAGATGTAAATTTGTTTATGTATGCCACAACGGCTGCAAGAATACTCCTGGCCCAGAAATGGAAGCAGCAAGGACTTCCTACATTGGAAGACTGGCAGATAAAGTTGGTCGAATACGTGGAGTTGGCAAAGCTGACGGGGAATATCCGGAATCGGCACAATGAACTATTTCAAAAGGACTGGAGCAAATTTATACTCCATATGAAAGAAAATTGCAAACAGTTGAAAACATTTGTAGGTTTGGGTTGAAATGTTTGGTAATGGGAAAACAAGGAGCTGGTTTACATATAAGAGGTGAATGCTAAAAGATTGACATAAGGTAAAAAAGTGGATATAGAAATGTGAAGAAATTGGTAAAGTTGTGTGGAAGTCAGTTAGAAGGAGGTTGATGCTTTATTTAAGCAATGTCTTAAGTTGTGGATTTTTGATTTTTGATATGGAAATGTAATGAAACATAGAAAACTTAATAAAAATCATGTTTAAAAAAAGGAAGTACTTTAAAGCTTAGAGCAATGGTCCCCAAACTTTTCTGGCCCACTGCCCCCTTGGTTCCATAACCTCACACCCGGTGCCCCCTACCCTATAAAAAGCATTATTCAGAATAGTGCTTTGCGCGACCATCTAATAACTACCGACCTTACTGTATGCCTGTGAAACATGGACCACTTATAAACGCCATCTCCAACTCCTTGAAAGATTCCATCAATGGTGTCTCCAAAAAGTTTTATACATCACTTTGGTAGACAGGCAAACTACAGTGGTGCCTTGCAAGACGAAAAGAATCCGTTCTGTGATTCTCTTCGTCTAGCGGTTTTTTCGTCTTGCGAAGCAAGCCCATTGAAGGATTAGCGGATTAGCGCTATTAGCGGCTTTTAGCGGCTTATCTGCTGATCAGATCAGCTGATAAGCGGCTTAGCGGCTTAGAAAAAGGGGGGGAGGAAAAAAACCAACAGGAACTCGGAAGACATTGTCATCTTGCGAAGCAAGCCCATAGGAAATTCATTTTGCGAAGCACCTCCAAAACGGAAAACTCTTTCGTCTAGCAAGTTTTTCGTCTTGCGAGACATTCGTCTTGCGGGGCACCACTGTAATGCCATTGTACTGGAAGAAGCAAAGATCACCAGTGTCAAAGCGATGATTCTTCAACATCAACTACATGTTGTGTGGATGCCTGATTATCGTCTTCCAAAGCAACTCCTCTATTCCGAACTTAAAAATGGAAAGCATAATGCTGGTGGTCAACAAAAGAGGTTTAAAGACTTTATGAAGGCAAATCTTTTAAAATGTAATATAAACACAGACAACTGGGAAACACTGGTTTGCGAGCGCTGCAATTGGAGAACAGCCTTTACCAAAGGTGTCGTGGGCTTTGAAGACACTCTTGACGCAAGGGAGAAACGTGCTAAGAGGAAGGCACGCTTGGCAAACCCTCACCGGGATCCTCTCCCTCCCAGAAACCAATGTCCCCACTGTGGAAGGATGTGTGGATCCAGAATTGGCCTCCACAGTCCCTTACAGACTCACTGTTAAAACCGTGCTCATAAAAGACAATCTTACTTTGCAACGAGGGATTGCCAAAGAAGAAGAAGAACCCAATAAAATTCAAAACAGTGGCATTAATTGTGCATTTATTCAAAACTCAATTAAAAATATTTAGAATGGGTAGAATCAGTGCTTTTTTCTTTAAAAAAAAATGTTTAGGGGTACTCTCATTTTCCTACTCATGTTGAAATACTACCCCTCAATGAGGCCAAACTTATATTCACAAAATATTTAGGGTATACGTACCCCTGCGTCCCCCCAGAAGAAAAAGCACTGGGTAGAATAGTAGAGCTGGAAGGAATCTCAACTAAGTACTCAGTGACAGATGGCCATCCAAACTCAGCTTAAAAGCCTCCAGGGAGGGAGAGTCCACCACCTCCCAAGGGAGACTGTCCCACTGTCGCACAGCTCTTACTGTCAGAAAGTTCTTCCTGATATTGAGTCAGAATCTACTTTCTCATATCTTGAATCCATTTGTTCAAGTCTTACCCTCCAGAGCAGGAGGAAACAAGCTTGCCCCAGTTTAATTAATTCAACACCATTTTGATGAACTCGATACCTGGGAGCCAGTGTGGTGTAGTGGTTAAGAGCAGTGGACTCGTAATCTGGTGAACCGGGTTCGCTTCCCCGCTCCTCCACATGCAGCTGCTGGGTGACCTTGGGCCAGTCACACTTCTCTGAAGTCTCTCAGCCTCACTCAGCTCACAGAGTGTTTCTTGTGGGGGAGAAAGAGAAAAGAGATTATTAACCGCAATGAGACTTGAAACATACTCGGAGTCAAGTGTGAATTTCATGCTCTTTATTCAGCTCATAGTAGCAATGAATGAAACTTTCCCCAAAATATCTAGCTATAAATACATTATTTACACAATGGGCCCCGTGTGATTGGCTAATTCCGGGCTGCTCCTGTAGGCCAATCAGGTTGCGGATTCACCTCCTCCAGAAGCCTGATTGGCTGCTCCTACAGGCCAATCAGGTGGCTGATTCACTTCACCCAGGAGCCTGATTGGCTGCTCCTGCAGGCCAATCAGGTCACTGATTCACTTCCACCTGGAGCTGGATTGGGTGGCTCCTGCGGGCCAATCAGACTGCTGCATTCTGGGTCCTATTGTTCTAGGGATAGAGCACTGTTGAAGAGAAACTATCTAGCCAATCAGGGAAAGCAGCTGAGTGCAACTTCACAATGCTTTTGCAAGTATTTATTAATTCCGCACTCGCAAGGAGCCACGCCTTCACGTAGGCAGCACCTAGACTTTGGGACTCCCTTCCAATGGACATTAAGCAGGAGCCTTTGCGGCTTGCCCTGCATTCAGCTGTCAGGCACCCACATTTGGATCCCTGAGCGTTCTTCCCCCAAAGCACCGGGAACGAGTTCAGAAAGGGAGGCTGCAAAAACCAGTCCTCTCCTTGGAGCCCTTTCCTTCCTTTCATTATCTCCATCGGAGTTGAGCACTCGCAAAAGTGTTGGGCAGTTGGGTCGCCTCCTCTGTTCAGTCGGATGCTTGCAAACGGAGGCTGGGGCTGGCTGCTTCTCTGTAAAGATGATGCCCAGAGATGTCCTCAAGGAGTGGGCAAGCGTGGTTGGTTGGGGGGGGGGAGAGGGATGTCACTGAATCATTTCAAATAAATGGTGAGTCAGAGCAGAATTGGGTTGTATGGAAGAGGAGGACAACTTGCAGGGGGGTGTAATGATCTGTCCATTTCTCTGTTTCTCGTTCTCTGAATCTCTCTTCTTTTTTTAGCCAACCTTTGAAAATTTGGAAAAGAAAAACTATTGCCAAGCATCAAGAGTTTTCTTCTGAGACAAATGATATGTGTAGATGTTGAGTCTTCTACGTGGCATCAAAACAAACTTGGAAAACCTTTTACATTGCAGATTAAGATCAGATCCACAGGGTATGGACTTCAGTCTAAGGTTTTGATTTAATTTCTCCATAGTGGATGCTGTGACACTAGCCTAACTCATCTCTGCCGCTTGGTCTCTCCTGCTTCTGCCTCTGATTCTGGACTGCTCTCTGCCACAGACTCCTCCTGCTCACTAAGCCATAGCTGTCAACTTACAGATTTGAAAATAAGGGACCAGCAGCCTCGGAAATAAGGGATCAGCAGCCAAAATAAGGGATTTTCCAGGCACAGGTATGTTCGACTTCTGAGCCCCTCCGAGCCAAAGGCAGAAAGCCCAGCCAGCAGCCAAACGAAGCCTCAAGCGGTGGTTCCCACAGCGCAGCAACCCGGCAAAGGGGATGCAGCAAGGAAAACCACCGTCCCCTCTCCGCTGGGAAGCGCTGAGCAAAGGCGAGTCCCCAGGCAAGGCGGCCGATTTGATCGGCACAAGGCATGCAAGCTCCACCCCCCCAGTCGTTCTTAGACTCCTTATTGGGTGAGCAACACTGTTGGAGCCTCCCTCCTCCCTGGCTGGCAGAGAGGGAGGGAGAGGAGCTGCTTCCTTTGAAACCCGGGAAATTTAAGGGACATCATCAATAAGGGACAGCAGCGGGACACGGCGCTGGGATAAGGGAGTTTCCCGCCAAATAAGGGACAGTTGACAGCTATGTCACTAAGCCCTGTTGCCTCTTCAGCTTCTGCCACCCCAGTCTTCTCCAGTCTTCTCCAGTCATCCCACCAGCCCTCCCCGGACTCTGAGCCTTCTTCCCCTGTTGGTTCCAAAACTGGATCCTCCCACCTCTTCTCTGCGTCCAGCCAGTTCAAAACACAGGAGGTAACCTTTCGCTTGGAACAATAAGGACTGGAATCTTACTTGATCGTTAGGGGTAGGATCGCCTGCTTCTCATGCAGAATTTCCTAGGCTTCTCTCCAACTACATTCTACTTACAAGAGACCCACCGAGATTAATGGCCCTAGTCATGCCCATTAATTCCAATGGGTCTACTCTGAGTAGGACTTCATTGGGCAAAACCCTATGACTGACCTGGGTCCATTGGTTTCAATGGGTGGTGTCCCATCAAGTACTGCTCAGAGCAGGACCCATTGAATTTAATGGACTGCCTTTACTTCGGCCCGTTCATTCCACTGGGTCTACCTGTGAGTAGAACTGGCCTTGATGCAACCTAGTGGGTCTACTCGGGATAGTTGGACCCAATCCATAGACTCCTTTGTATGATACACGAGAAGGTGGTTTCTATGCCCTCCTTGTCTTCCTTGATGAATGGATCCCTCCTGCAGTGACTTCATCGCATGCTGCCTCCGATGTAAGAACCTCCACAGCGATGACATTATTAAGGCTGAAATCCGGGGTGTGGGGAGAGGCGGAGACTGGAGAGAGTGACAATTTCTCTGGGAACAGATGGCCTTCCTTTTAGTACTGCAACACACTGCCAGTTAATTAATGCTCGCTGTAATTAAACTTTACACAAATTAGCTGTCGGCTATGCTAAAGGGAACCATTCCTCTCAAATGCCACCTTGAATCACCGAGCTGTGGGCGGGGGGGAGGAGGTATCCCCACTCCCCCCCAAAAAACGCAATTAGGCGAAAGGGTTTGCATAGGATGGATGGGGACCCAGAGCCACCAGGGTGAGACTCTTAGAAGGAGGCATCCCTAGGCGTCATGCGCTCAGAGATGGGAGCACATATAATTCTGGTTTTCACATATCTGCACTGGGATGTCTATTTGTTTGTGGGTTTCATTTAAAAGTCCTGCTCCTGGCCTTTCAAGCCCTAAATGCCTTGAGGCCAAGAGACCATCTGCTCCCATTAGGCAGCTGTCTGCCAGTTCATTTGTTACTTATTTAAAGCATTTTATTTATTTATTCCCCGCCCCCCACTCACCAGCTTAGGAAAATTAAAGAGAGAGGTTGCCGGAATGGTGCAGAGATCAATTACAAAACAACAACAATGAACACCTAAACCCTGCCTTCAGGCTGAACCATGTAAAAGGCACGACACACAAGGAAAAGGGGAGGAGGAGGGGAAAGGAAAGAAAGCGGACACAGGAACCAATTCTTAAAATTGTCATAAGGGTCAGTTTCAGCCCTTCTTTGAATGCTGTGGTTCTCAACTAAAAATAATGTATCAAATGCATTTTCTATTTTTTTTTTTTGTAATAAAGTGCATTGAATGTGCATTTTGTGCTAATAATAATAATAATAATAGATTATAATGTAAATGGGATGGAGAAGATTTATGAGTGTAAGCCAAAGCAGCATGGGCTAGATATAGAGTAATTTCCCCATCCTGAGTTCTGGTGTGGTGTGATATAAATGCATAATAATCACTAGGGGCTGCTGCCCCCGCTCCCTCCCTCCCCCCCGCCAGCCAACCATTTACACCTGACCAACCCCCCCCCATTACATCTCACTCGCCCCCTTGCCTACCCCCTCATCAAGTCAAGTGCTTTTAAAGGCGGGGGAGGTGTTTCAGACAACAGCCAAGCGAACTACAGCGTGACGACAGCCTTACATTTATATATATATGGGAAGATAGCAGCAATAATGATAATGAGGATGATAATAACATCATCTGCACAGCTGGGGAGTAGAAGATAACTGTATCCGAACCAAGCTGAGCTGCTTGGCAAGACAGAAACTTCCCCCTCCTGTTTCCCTCCCCCTCCCTCCCTCCGCCACCTTCAATCCCGAACACGCTGCCAATTCTCAACTCTCAAAAGTCATTCCAGTGACTAAAGCCAGTGGATTACTCTCTGTGAAATGCCTCCACCGCTCTCCATCTCTCTGGTCCGTTGCCGATTGCCGAAATGACGCCGAGAGACTCTAGACCAGATGACACCACTCAGTGCAATTAAAAAATAATAATAATAAAATAAATACCTTTTTAAAGCACACACACTGGTGGGATTTGCAAGCAAATATCGCAGTGCATTTTACCCCCTTTCCTGCTCAGTGTCCTGGTCGTCCATTCCCTCCAGCCAGGACATTCTGCTCTTTGCCAGGTTTTCCATTTCTCTTGCAACTGACCCTCAGCAGTCTGTGGCTATTGAGCATGCTCAGTCATCCATGGGCTATATCGCCCACTTTTGCTCAGGTCTTATCTACACTATAGCAGACTCCTGCTCATCTCCCAAAACTACAGTTTCAAGAATGGTTTTGTCCCTAACAGGTTGAGGATGAATCCTAACAAGACAGAAGTACTGTTTTGGGGGACAGGGAGTGGGTTGGTGTGGGGGATTCCCTGGTCTTGAATGGGGTAACGGTGCCCCTGAAGGACCAGGTGTGCAGCCTGGGAGTCATTTTGGACTCACAGCTGTCCATGGAGGCGCAGGTTAACTCTGTGTCCAGGGCAGCTGTCTACCAGCTCTATCTGGTACGCAGGCTAAGACCCTACCTGCCCATGGATTGTCTTGCCAGAGTGGTGCATGCTCTAGTTATCTCATGCTTGGACTACTGCAATGCGCTCTATGTGGGACTACCTTTGAATTAACTACAGTCATACCTCAGGTTAAATGTGCTTCAGGTGGAGCATTTTCAGGTTACGCTCTGCGGTGACCCGGAAGTAATGGAATACGTTACTTCTGGGTTTCGCCGCTCGCGCATGCGCAGACACTCAAAATGATGTCACGCGCATGCACGGAAGCGGCAAATCGCAACCCGCACACAAGCAGATGCAGGTTGCGTTTGATTCAGGATGCGAACGGGGCTCCGGAACGGATCCCATTCGCATCCTGAGGTACCACTGTACAATTAATCCAGAATGTGGGAGCTAGACTGGTCACTGGGAGCGGCCACTGGGACATATAACACTGGTCCTCAAAGACCTATATCGGCTCCCAGTACGTTTCCGAGCACAATTCAAAGTGTTGGTGCTGACCTTGAGAGCCCTAAATAGCCTTAGCCCAGTATACCTCGAAGGAGTGTCTCCACCCCCATCGTTCAGCCTGGACACTGAGGTCCTTCTGGCGGTTTCCTCCCTGCGAGAAGTGAGGTTACAGGAGCAGGTGGGGCAATTTCCTACTTTATAGAGGCAGGGCTGGAATGGTTTCTGGCAACTCCAGAGGTGGAGTTGATGCAGCGATGGGCAAAGTGCAGGAGCCAAAACCAGCTTCCGACAGCTACGGAAGTGGAACCCGAGCTGGAACGTGGGCAGAGGAGGGCAACCAAGATGATCAAAGGTCTGGAAACTAAGCCTTATGAGGAGCGCTTGAAGGAGCTGCGTATGCTTAGCCTTGAAAAGAGGAGACTGAGAGGAGATATGAGAGCCATCTTCAAAAAGGGCTGTCACATGGAAGAGGGAACAAGCTTGTTCTCTCTTGCTCTGGAGGGTAGGACTCGAACCCGTGGCTTCAAGTTACAAGAAAGGAGATTCCGACTAAACATCAGGAAGAACTTTCTGACGGTGAAAGCTGTTCAGCAGTGGAACGGTCTCCCTCAGAAGGTAGTGGACTCTCCTTCCTTGGAGGTTTTTAAGCAGAGGTGGGATGGCCATCTGCCATGGATGATCTAGTTGAGATTCCAGCATTGCAGGGGGTTGGACTAGATGACCCTTGAGCCCTTTCCAACTCGAAGTTTCTATGGCTCTATGCCTTGTGTTACATGACCGAGTGGGTAGCTGAGACAAGGTGAGAGAAATTCCCCTCCAGCAGGACCTTCTCCAAGACCCTCAGCCAGTGGCGTAGCGTGGGTTGTCAGCACCCGGGGCAAGGCAAGTAATTTGTGCCCCCTAACCCGTGGATTTGCGCCCCCTAACCCTAACCCCCAGATGTTGCGGCCGGTGCGGCCGGCCCCCCCTGCACCCCCCACGCTACGCCACTGCCCTCAGCCCCCCTTCTTCTCTGTCTTGGTCTGGTCAGCCCTCCAGCCCCAGTTCAGGGTCCATGACAGCTCCCTGCATTCTTCGGGGTAAAATACGTCTGTTTAAAGTAAATTGATGCTGCACTGAATCCATAGCACGCACAGGGCTTTCCTGTGGCTTTTAAAAAGTTTATTGTGCTTCTATAAACTGAACATTAGAGAAGTTCGGTTCAGTTTCTGTTTAAAGGCAAGCTTCCCTGATTCACGTGGTTTGTGGACCAAAGCGCAGGCATCCTTTGAAACGTACACTTCTCTGAATTTTGCAATGCCGTTCCCTCCCCAAGCAACATGCGCAAAAATGCATATATAGTGGACGCTCAGGTTGCGAACATGATGCACATTTGCAACATGCAGTGTTCACAACCCGCATCTGTGCGTCTACACACGGGCGGGTTGCGATTCAGCCCTTCTGCGCATGCGCAAAGCACAATTTAGTTAACCCGTTCCGGTACTTCCAGGTTTTGGCGGTCGGTAACCTGAAAAAACGTAACCTGATGCGTCTGTAACTCGAGGTATGACTGTACTGGTGTCATATCTACACACACACACACACACACACACACAATCTATAGACTGGTGAAAATAGCATGCCCAAATGAATTATATGAGGGTCGGGTGCTTTGCAAAAACATGTGCATTGGGGAAATTTGCCTATAAAATTTGTACACTAGGAAAAATTTGCATGAAAATGCTGGTGAATTTTCACACGAGTTTGTTGAGAAATCCACCGAAGAGCAGGAAAAAAGAGAAAACTGGGGCAAACCCGAAATTTCTTTGTTGTTCCATCGCTAGTCAGCATGCAACACCTGAGTTTGTTACTAAAGGGCTGCATCGATTTTTGCAGGTTGTGTTTTTTTTTTTGCAGATGGCTTCGAACAATCATAGCATGGTTGGCAGCAAGGAGCCTTTCAAGTAAAAGCTTTGGAATTGAGAAAAGCCTGACGCGAAGAATGATTTAATCCACTTTATTCCCAGGTTCCCGCATGCTCCTTTGATGCTGCACGTTCATCTCCATAAAGCCCTCAGATATTTAAAAAGTTCAGCCCCCTCCCTTCCCCTGCCTGCCTTCAGCCACTACAAACATTCCCGCGAGGACATTACCTGGAAAAGGAGGAGGCAAAGGGGGCATGCGAGGGAAACAGGTGCACGTATTTAGTTCTCTTTTCGCAGGAATGCAATTTCAGTGGCTTTAAATGATCTCTTCCATCCCGTCAGGGTATCTCTCCAAAAGCAAAGGTGCCACCAGACAAGGGAGAAGGAAATCAAACAGCCTCTTTTGCATGCCTCGAGTTTATTACTATTACTATCAAAAGAGCTGAGGTTAGCTCGCTTTGGAATTCAAGGCAGGGGGGAAATGGGTCTTCCTATTTTTTCCTGTCCTCCCTCTGGCACAAGGACTTTGATTCCAAAAATTGCAATTAACGACTTGCCGGATGCACGGATGCCGTCCTCGATGAGCGAGGGAGACAGGAGTGTCTACTAATATATAATTCTAAAGAATGCAAGAGATGAGGAATAGAGTGAAAAAAATACTCTCTCTCTCTCTCTCTCTCTTTTTTTAAAGTAGATTGCCGAGTCACTTGTTCCATGACTGAGTGATGAAGGAAGAATTATGATTCAATGAGCCATGGCAAATAGCAGAAGTGTTTGAGCTGGGAGGGCAGGATTCTAATCTGGGCAACGTACAACTCTTTGGTGCATTGGGGTTTCTGTGTCCCGTTTCTGCTCACCTCACCAAAAAAAGGATCTTGCGGAGCCAGTGTAGTGCAATGGTTAGAGCAGAACCTGGGAGAGCAAGGTTCAAATTGCCACTCAGCCAGGAATCTCACTGGGTGACCCTGGGCCAGTCACTCACTCTCGGCCTGACCTACCTCTCAGGATTGTTGTGAGGATAAAATGGGGGGGGGGAGAGCCATGTATACAACCTTGAGAACCTTGGAAGAAAGGTGAGATATAAATGATGATGATGATGATTGCAATCACTTGCAACCTCAAACAACCTCTCCATCAACCAGGAACAAACTGGAACGTGTCCAGAGGAGGGCAACCAAAATGGTCCAAGGCCTGGAAACGATGCCTTATGAGGAACGGCTAAGGGAGCTGGGCATGTTTATCCTGGAGAAGAGGAGGTTAAGGGGTGATATGATAGCCATGTTCAAATATATAAAAGGATGTCACATAGAGGAGGGAGAAAGGTTGTTTTCTGCTGCTCCAGAGAAGCGGACACGGAGCAATGGATCCAAACTACAAGAAAGAAGATTCCACCTAAACATTAGGAAGAACTTCCTGACAGTAAGAGCTGTTTGACAGTGGAATTTGCTGCCAAGGAGTGTGGTGGAGTCTCCTACTTTGGAGGTCTTTAAGCAGAGGCTTGACAACCATATGTCAGGAGTGCTCTGATGGTGTTTCCTGCTTGGCAGGGGGTTGGACTCAATGGCCCTTGTGGTCTCTTCCAACTCTATGATTCTATGATTCTATGATTCTATGATTCTATGATTCTATGATTCTATGATTCTATGATTCTATGATTCTATGATTCTATGATTCAGTCACTCAAATTCAAGCCCATTCACATGATCTGGAAACCAGGACTTAGGAGGAACAGCGGAGAAAGTTGGGTAGCAGAGAGAAGACTGGGAAGGGATTGGATAGCCAGCCTGAGACCCTACCTGTCCATGGACTGTTTCTCCAGAGTGGTGCATGCTCTGGGTATCTCCCGCTTGGACTACTGCAATGCGCTCTACATGGGGCTACCTTTGAAGGTGACCCAGAAACTGCAACTAATCCAGAATGCGGCAGCTAGACTGGGGACTGGGAGCGGCTGCCGAGACCACATAACACCGGTCTTGAAAGACCTACATTGGCTCCCAGGACGTTTCCGAGCACAATTCAAAGTGTTGGTGCTGACCTTGAAAGCCCTAAACGGCTTCAAAGGCCCAGTATACCTGAAGGAGCGTCTCCACCCCCATCGTCCAGCCCAGACACTGAGGTCCAGCGCTGAGGACCTTCTGGCTGTTCCCTCCCTGCCAGAAGTGAGGTTACAGGGTAACAGGCAGAGGGCCTTCTCGGTGGTGGCGCCCGCCCTGTGAAAAACCCTCCCATCACATGTCAAGGAAATAAACAACTACCTGACTCTTAGAAACATCTGAAGGCAGCCCTGTTTAGGGAAGTGTTTAATGTTTGATGTTTTATTGTGTTTCAAATATTCTGTTGGAAATCCAGCCAGATGGGCGGGGTATAAATAATAAATTATTATTATTATTATTATTATTATTATTATTATTATTATTATTATTATTATCTTTAAATACCTGAAGGGCAGTCACATGCTCCAGAGGGTGGGCCATGAACCAATGGAGTCAAACAAGAAGACGGGACCATGGACATAGCCAAGGAGGGGGGCTATTTTTGAAAAACATCGAAAATACTCAATTATCTGAGGTTCTGCCTGTCGGATATCAAGCCTTATCAGAGGAACTGGCCACTCTCCAGGCACCCGGCTTGATCTCCTGGTTGCCCTCCCTGTCTACATTTCCCGGCAGGATACAGGCTAGGTCACTATCGGCGATCCTCCTCAAGTGTGAGAAGAACACACCACTCTTCCCTCCTCCCTGCTCCCCAAGGGAGGGGACAGAGATAGACAGAAATGTATTTACATGCCTTTATTTCTGTCTTTGCAGCATTACAGAGAAACGCGTCTGCACTGTTCAAACTCCAACAGCAGAGAGACAAACTCCACCTCCAGTACTTCCTGTACAGGTCAAATGACACTCTGAGCTAACATCCGGTGCTCAGCACAGTGAATAGACTGCCCCTTTTTTCCCACGGTACAGTCCGAAACATTCACATCCTGTTTTGCTTTCCAGCCAGCTGCAGCTCGCTGCTGCATTGCTCCTTTTCCGTAACACTGCCCTGGCCCTGCCCCCCCCCCAGCAGAAGCCGGCCCCTGCAATGTCCTATTTACAGGTTATTTTCATCCGCGATTTCCCAAGAAGAGCTCAACAATTCTGGGCTGAATCAATAGGAGTATAGCATCTAGATCAAGGGAAGTAATAGTGCCACTGTATTCTGCTCTGGTCATACCTCACCTGGAGTACTGTGTCCAGTTCTGGGCACCACAATTCAAGAAGGACACTGACAAACTGGAACGTGTCCAGAGGAGGGCAACCAAAATGGTCCAAGGCCTGGAAACGATGCCTTATGAGGAACGGCTAAGGGAGCTGGGCATGTTTAGCCTGGAGAAGAGGAGGTTAAGGGGTGATATGATAGCCATGTTCAAATATATAAAAGGATGTCACATAGAGGAGGGAGAAAGGTTGTTTTCTGCTGCTCCGGAGAAGCGGACACGGAGCAATGGATCCAAACAACAAGAAAGAAGATTCCACCTAAACATTAGGAAGAACTTCCTGACAGTAAGAGCTGTTCGACAGTGGAATTTGCTGCCAAGGAGTGTGGTGGAGTCTCCTCCTTTGGAGGTCTTTAAGCAGAGGCTTGACAACCATATGTCAGGAGTGCTCTGATGGTGTTTCCTGCTTGGCAGGGGGTTGGACTCGATGGCCCTTGCGGTCTCTTCCAACTCTATGATTCTATGATTCTATGATTCTAATTTTGGCTTCCGCCAGCGAGAGTTCAGGTCTCCAGATGCAACCAGGAAGACAATGGGTCACGGAGGCTGTGCCAATTTAGAGCAGGCCCAATTTAAAGATCAGATTAATTTCAAACAGCTGGCAGGTCTTCCAAATTAATTTGTTTTCATCGCGCCCACTCCACAGGGGTGGGGAGAGGGCAGTTCTAATTGCTTGTTTACTGGTTTGCTTAAAAAAATTTAAACTACTCCCACCCTAACTCAAAAACTCCGGGCGGTGTTTGAGTTGTTGCTTTTAAAGTAAAACACACCGGGACAAATTGGCATAACCATTGGTGTTTATTTGTGTTTTTCAAAATAAATAAATAAATAAATTATTAACAATTTCAACATAACAAATTATCAAAACATATCATATTATTTTCCCCCTAGCTCCCCAACAAACTCTCCCTCCCTCCCCGCCAAGACTTCCCTCAGCTCCTCTCTCTGATTTCTCAACTCATGTTATTCTCTGCATACTGCAAAATTGTATACATCCTTATGTTATCTATCTGCTATATTAACCCTCAATAAATTTGTGTACGTTTATTCAAAACCTGCCAAGGAGTCCAGTTTATTTTGTTGTCTTTTTAAATAATTTGTAAAATAATTTGTCTTTTTAAATAATTTGTAAAAAGTTCCCATTCTTCTTTGAAGTCACAGTTGTCCTTGTCTCGCAATTCGCATGTCAGTTTCGCCAGCTCTGCATAGTCCATCAATTTTTCTTGCCACTGTTCTTTTCTCGGGGTTTCCTCATTCTTCCATCCTTGTGCTATCAAGGCTCTTGCCACTGTTGTAAAGGTAAAGGTAAAGGTACCCCTGCCCGTACGGGCCAGTCTTGACAGACTCTAGGGTTGTGCACTCATCTCACTCTAGAGGCCGGGAGCCAGTACTGTCCGCAGACACTTCCGGGTCACGTGGCCATCGTGACGAAGCTGCTCTGGCGAGCCAGCACCAGCGAAGCACACGGAAACACCGTTTACCTTCCCGCTAGAAAGCGGTACCTATTTATCTACTTGCACTTAGGGGTGCTTTCGAACTGCTAGGTGGTCAGGAGCTGGGACCGAACGACGGGAGCTCACCCCGCCGCGGGGATTCGAACCGCCGACTATGCGATCGGCAAGTCCTAGGCACTGCGGTTTTACCCACAGCGCCACCCGCGTCCCTTGCCACGGTTGTAGCATACATAAATAAATTATTTGTTTTCCTTGGCAGGTCTTCTCCTACAAACCCTAACAAAAATGCTTCTGATTTTTTTACAAATGTCATTGAAAACATTTTCTTCAGTTTCTTGTCCTCCTCATTCTTGAATGAAAAGCTGAACTCACCCTGGGGTTTCAGGCAGGGAGCCTTTCCCCAGGCTAGAGACGGTAGGAAATTGCAGTCAAAGGTAATTGTGCTTGAGCGCTAGTTAGTGCATGAAGGGGTTAAGACCAGAGAGGTCTGTTCCTAGACGCAGCTTGGTCACACCCCCTTACTTCCAGGAGGGAGGAAGTGAAGCTTCAACTTTTCCCTTTCCTCTTCTCGCCGTTCAATTCACCAGGATGGAAGTGTCTGAACTGGATGTGGGTCCGAAAAGGAGACGGTGTTGGTGCCAGGGGTATCTCCCTTGGCAGGGCTGGCATTCTAGGGCTTAGGAGCCACCACTGAGAATGCCCTGACCTTTTCTCCTTACATAATATACCCTGGCAACCTGCAGACTCTTCCTGTGCCAGATGCATCCTGGTCTCCCAGGATGTAAACCGCTTCTTTCATAGAATCATAGAATCCTAGAGTTGGAAGAGACCACAAGGGCCATCGAGTCCAACCCCCTGCCAAGCAGGAAACACCATCAGAGCACTCCTGACATATGGTTGTCAAGCCTCTGCTTAAAGACCTCCAAAGTAGGAGACTCCACCACACTCCTTGGCAGCAAATTCCACTGTCAAACAGCTCTTACTGTCAGGAAGTTCTTCCTAATGTTTAGGTGGAATCTTCTTTCTTGTAGTTTGGATCCATTGCTCCGTGTCCGCTTCTCTGGAGCAGCAGAAAACAACCTTTCTCCCTCCTCTATGTGACATCCTTTTATATATTTGAACATGGCTATCATATCACCCCTTAACCTCTTCTTCTCCAGGCTAAACATGCCCAGCTCCCTTAGCCGTTCCTCATAAGGCATCGTTTCCAGGCCTTTGACCATTTTGGTTGCCCTCCTCTGGACACGTTCCAGTTTGTCAGTGTCCTTCTTGAACTGTGGTGCCCAGAACTGGACACAGTACTCCAGCTGAGGTCTGACCAGAGCAGAATACAGTGGCACTATTACTTCCCTTGATCTAGATGCTATACTCCTATTGATACAGCCCAGAATTGCATTGGCTTCTGGTTAACCATTGTCAGTGTTTAAATACATTGAGTCCAATGCATGCAAACAACTTTAGGAGGAAGGACTATGTTAATTTTCGAACGCGGGAAACTTCCTTGAGTCATATAGTTCTGCGTAGCCTATGCCTAGGGTAGACATTGTTGTGGACTACAGTTCCCATGCTCCCTTTCCCAACACTACAATTCTATTCTACATTTCTGCGTACAATGACCAGTAGGTAAAGGATTGCACCCTAATTTGATGATCCACAGAACAACGACCCTCTTAATCTTGTTCCATAATGTCTTCGCTCTTAACCAAGTCTTCCCCATCGATAAAATAATTCATCTTGACATTTCCAGCACAGAGGATTACGTGCACAAATTTCTTTATCTAACTTCTCTGGCATAGCGCACCATCTTGCCATTACTTTGAAACAATTTTCTCTTCGGTTCAGATGGCACGAGAAATCCTTGCTATTTTTCACCATATGGAACCATACGCAGATCAAAAAGGGCAGCTCAGCCAAGAACCTGAAATGGACAGATTTGCACATCTCTAGTGAGGGTAGTTAAAGCTATGGTTTCCCCAGTAGTGATGTATGGAAGGGAGAGCTGGACCATAAAGAAGGCTGATCGCCAAAGAATTGGTGCTTTTGAATTCTGGTGCTGGAGGAGACTCTTGAGAGACTGCAAGAAGATCAAACCTCTCCATTCTGAAGGAAATCAGTCCTGAGTGCTCATTGGAAGGACAGATCCTGAAGCTGAGGCTCCAAGACTTTGGCCACCTCAGGAGAAGAGAAGACTCCCTGGAAAAGACCCTGATGTTGGGAAAGATGGAGGGCACAAGGAGAAGGGGACGACAGAGGACCAGATGGTGGGAAAGTGTTCTCAAAGCTACCAGCATGAGTCTGACCAAACTGCAGGAGGCAGTGGAAGACAGGAGTGCCTGGCATGCTCTGGTCCATGGGGTCACGAAGAGTCGGACACGACGAAACAACTAAACAACAACAGTGAGTGTAGACTTGCAAACCTTGCTGCCAGGAGCAGGTGTCAGGAGCGGACCAGCAATAACTCACAGGGCATCAGTGTGGTTAATGCTTTATTCAGAGGGAAAAGGCCTGCTCAGGAGACCAGCCCTAGTGAGCACAGCTATTCATCTCAGCTGATCTTGTTCCTATGAGACAGTTGTGGGGACTGGGGGTCCCTGCCTCCCCACACTTGTCTAAGTCTCCCTCTCCCCCAGGACCTTCCCAACAGAGGCGGAGCAAGGCGGGTGCAGTAGGTGAGGGGGGTGACATCACCACGCTGCCCCCCTGGGACGCACACATGCTCGGCGTGGGCAGCACACCCCCTGGGACATGCACCCCCGGGACACTCGGAGTGGACGGCACACACCCTGGGACGTGCACCTCCAAGACGCTTGCCATGGGCGGCGCCCCCCCCGGGATGCTCGTCCCGTCCCCCTGGGGTGCTCGTCCCACCCCCTGGGATGCTAGCCCCACCCCCATGGGTGGCTAGCCCCGCCCCTGGGTGCACACCGCTCCTGGTGCCAGAGCAGCTGGCTCCACTACTGCTTCCCAAGCAATCAGAGACTCCGTCGTCATGCCTGTCTTTGCTCCTCCCTCTTCATACCTCTCCTGGTTCTGGGAGACCAGGGGAGAGGGAAGCTGGTCAAAGCAGAAGAGAGAGAAACCCTGCCTTCTTTGACAACCTGACTCATCCCTACATCCCTCCTCTCCAGCTTCTGCGTCTGCCTCTGGTTCTGGACTGCTCTCTGCCACCGACTCTCCCTGCTCACTAAGACCTGTTACCTCTTCCACTTTGGACACCTCTTCCTCCCAGTCTGCTCCCAATTCTCCCTCATTGTCATCCCAACACCAGTCTCCAGGCTCTGAGCTTTCGTCCCTTGGGGGTTCCCCAGCTGGTGCCTCGCACCGCACCTCTGCACCAAGCCAGTCCATGATACCTGCTGACTTTGAGCGATTGATTTCCGATCAACTCAGGATATTCGGACCATGTGGACTGAGCGGTTGCTCCTCCTACATGGACTGGCCCTGAGCTAGATACAATCCCATGCACATTGACCTGTCAGTAAACCCCACTGAATTCATTTTAATTAGTATTAGTAATTAGTAATTAGTATATCCTGCTTACTTTCAGAATATACTGGATGCTCGGCTTGCGAACGTGATCCGTGCAGGATGCACACTCGCAACCTGCAGCGTTCACAACCCACAACGTCTGTGGACGCGCTGGTTGCAATTCAGCACTTCTGCGCATGCACGACTGCCAAAACCCGGAAGTAACCCGTTCCGGTGTGTAACCCGAAAAAACGCAACCTGAAGCGGCTGTAACCCGAGGTATGACTGTATGTTAAAGTGGTTTACAATGGAGACAATACGTGAGTCTATGATTCTATTGTGGGATGTAAACACAGGAGCAGTCAATGACAACATTCCTAGAGTGTACATGTTAGAACATAGGGAGGGATGTCTGTCCAGCAAGCAGGTAAACTTCCTGGGACGGACTTCCTCCGCATGTGACCAGAGGTGGGTGTGGCCTCACCTGTGCAGGTAATGACAAAAGCACAGGGCGGGCAGCCATCTCTCTCTCTCTGCCATTTTCCTTCGATGAGGAAGCATCTAAAGATGCCCTCTTGGCTCTCAGCCAAGAGAGGAGATAAGGTCTATCTTACAACAATATAGATTCTAAGTGTATGTAACCTTTTTAAGCCTGTCTACCTTCTGGGATCATGTTGTGAACAGAACGTGAGTAAACTCTTTTATACTTTTATAAAGACTGTGTTGTGTCTTGTATTTTAAGAGGGAACAAAGGGGAAATTACCAAAGTAATTATTATAGAGGTTCTAGCGAACCTGTGCACACGTTACCGTTGCGAACTTAAAGGGGAATGTCTATAAACTCTGCTGATATTTTGGGAACTTGTTAGCACAAGTTGGACAAGGATATAATTAGTCAATATATCCTCTCCTGCACCCCAGAACATTCCCACATCTATTACCCAGGAAATCAGGGTTCAAATCCTCCCTCAGTAATAAAGTTTGAGATTATGGGCTAGTCACTGCCTCTTAGCCTAACCTCACTCCCAGGGTTGTCGTGCGGAGCTCTTTGGAGGAAAATGTGGGATTTAAATAAATAATAACAATATTTTTTTATTTATACCACGCCCTTCCAGGTTCAGAAAACCGGGCTCAGGGCGGCTAACAAATAATTTAAAACACTTAATTGATGCAGAAAATACAGTATAAAATGTGAATAACAATAAATTCAGAATTCAAAAATCAATTTAGAGGGGAAATGATGGTGATGAGGATGCAATCATTCACTACCTCAAGCATTCTCTCCATCAATCAAGCACTCAAACGTAAACACACTCACAGAATCATAGAGATGGAAGGGACCCCAAGGGTCATCTAGTCCAACGCCCTGCAATGCAGGAATCGCAGCTGAACTCAACAATATTACAATGTACATACACGCGGGTGGCGCTGTGGTCTAAAGCACTAAGCCTAAGGCTTGCCGGTCAGAAGGTCAGCAGTTCGAATCCCTGCGACGAGGAGAGCTCCCGTTGCTTGGTCCCTGCTCCGGCCAACCTAGCACTTCGAAAGCACATCAGAGTGCAAGTAGATAAATAGGTACCACTCCGGTGGGAAGGTAAACGGCGTTTCTGTGCCGCTGCTCTGGTTCGCCAGAAGCGGTTTAGTCATGCTGGCCACATGACCCAGAAAAAGTGCGGACAAACACCGGCTCCGTTGGCCAGTAAAGCGAGATGAGCGCCGCAACCCCAGAGTCGTCCGCGACTGGACCTAACGGCCAGGGGTCCCTTTACCTTTACTTTTACAAAGGGTTGCTGCCAAGCATACACATATAAGGCACTCTCCTAGTACAGTGGTACCTCGGGTTACATACGCTTCAGGTTTCAACTGCTGTTTTCCCTGTGTAAAGGTCAGAGGGGGCAGGGTTTCTGTTGAGGCAGGGGATTAGCTGTGGGAGGAGCTTATCAGAGTTTGTAGGGCAGCAGTTGAAGAAGGAGCAAAAAGGGTTTTCTTGTGTATGTGTGTTTCTTTCTGGCTGATTAGCTGTTTTCCCTGTGTAAAGGTCAGAGGGGGCAGGGTTTCTGTTGAGGCAGGGGATTAGCTGTGGGAGGAGCTTATCAGAGCTAGCAGGGCAGTTATACCCATCTTTTAGATTTAGGGGAGCTAATCTCAAACGTTTGTTGGGGGAGACCTAGGTGTTTTTTTTGTGGGGGAAGTTATTTGTCCTGTCTTCAAGCTTTTTATGATGGAGGACCTCTGTAGCCACCCCCAACGACACGATCTCATGATGGAAGGGGAGGGAACAGCTGCAGTCGCCTGCGATTCCTGCGCAATGTTTGCCATCTTGCCAAAGGTTGCAGGCAGCTTTACCTGCAGCAATTGCATGTTGATTGCCCTTTTAAAAGACAAAGTCCAGCAACTGGAGGAACGTGTAGCTACGCTCCAAAGAATTAGAGAGCTGGAGCTCTTCTTGGAAGCAACAGAGCACACCGTCCCCACCAAGGAGGAGACAGGGGACTCCCCTGAGAAGGAGGCTGGTTCACCAACACAGGAGCCAGATATATGGAGAAACGTGACTCAAAGAAGTAGGAGGCCCAGGGTTCACTCTGATTGTTTAGAAATACACAATCGCTTTGAGGTCCTCTCCCCTAGCATGGAAGACGAAGAGCAGACTCCATTTGAGGATCTCTCCCTCATTACAGTCGATCAGGTATATGAAGACGAGCAGCAAAGTCAGTCCTCAGGGAATGTGCAGGTGACCTTGGAACGGACAGCTCACGGAAGAACCCCGACCAAACCCAAGAGGAGGCGTGTAGTGGTGATAGGGGATTCCCTACTGCGGGGAACAGAAGCAGTGATCTGTGGGCCTGACAAGATGTCTCGGGAAGTGTGCTGTCTCCCCGGGGCTAAGATCCAAGATGTAACTGAACGACTGCAAGGAATCATAAAACCCACTGACGAATACCCCTTCCTCTTGGTTCATGTGGGATCCAATGACACTGCAAGCAATAGCCTCCAGAAGATCAAAAGAGACTACGAGGATCTCGGCAGGAAATTGAAGCAACTAAATGCACAAATTGTCATCTCGTCTGTCCTCCCAGTTGAACGACGTGGCCCAGGGAGAGAGGGGAAAATAGTGGAAGTGAACAGCTGGCTTCGCAAATGGTGTAAACAGGAACGGTTTGGATTCTTAGATCACGGACTGCAGTTTCTTGAAGATGGACTTCTGGCAAGTGATGGGCTGCACCTCACAACGGTTGGGAGAAATGTTTTTGCCAAAAATCTCAGAAACCTCATCAGGAGGGCTTTAAACTGACTAATGTGGGGGAGGGAGACAGTGCTCCTGAAGGTAGGAGTCTATCAATTAATGAAGATGATCATCCAAATGTCATAGACCAAATGGAGCAAACAGCACGCGGACCTAGTGGTGGGAGGAAAAAATCCTTAAATAAGAGACACGGGGGAATGATTAATGGACTTCAATGTCTCTACACTAATGCGCAAAGCATGGGAAATAAACAAGATGAGCTTGAGCTCTTGGTACAGCAAACTAAATATGACATAATAGGCATCACTGAAACCTGGTGGGATAAGTCCCACGATTGGAATGTAATAATGGGGGGATACAATCTATTTCAGAGAAACAGACCAGACAAGAAAGGAGGAGGAGTGGCGTTATATGTCAGGGATGTGTATACCTGTGAAGAGATCCAAGATTTAGAACCTCAAAGCCAAAGTGAGAGCATTTGGGTCAAAATTAAGGGAGAGAAGAATAACAGAGACCTCATTGTGGGAGTTTACTATAGATCCCCAAGCCAAACGGAGGACATAGATGATGCCTTCCTGGAACAGATGGCCAAGCATGCAAAAGGAAGGGAGATAGTAGTAATGGGGGACTTCAATTACCCGGATATTTGTTGGACGTCAAATTCAGCCAAGAGCATAAGGTCAAACAGATTCCTCACTGGCCTTGCAGACAACTTCATTGTCCAGAAAGTGGGAGAAGCAACAAGAGGAACAGCCATTTTAGATCTGGTCCTAACCAATGTTGATGACCTGGTTAGTGGGGTAGATGTGGAAGGATCATTAGGCGCGAGTGATCATGCTCTTCTGAAGTTTACTATACAGCGGAAAGGAGCAGCCAAGCATACTAGGACTCAATTTCTTGACTTTAAGAAAGCCGACTTCATAAAACTTAGGGAAGTGCTGGGTGAGATCCCATGGACAGCAATACTAAAAGGAAAGGGAGTTCATGATGGCTGGGAGTTTGTTAAGAGGGAGATAGTAAAAGCACAACGACAGGCAATACCAATGAGACGGAAACGTGGAAGGTGCCTAAAGAAGCCAGGGTGGCTATCTAAAGAACTTTTAACTGAATTAAGATTAAAAAAGGATGTGTACAAAAAATGGAAAAGGGGGGAAACCACCAAAGAGGAATTCAAACAAATAGCCAGCACGTGTAGACACAAAGTCAGAAAAGCTAAAGCACAGAATGAACTCAGGCTTGCTAGAGAGGTTAAAAGCAACAAAAAAGGCTTTTATGGGTATGTTCGTAGCAAAAGGAAGAACAAAGAAACAGTGGGGTCACTCAGAGGAGAAGATGGTGAAATGCAAACAGGGGACACAGAAAGGGCTGAACTCCTCAATGCCTTCTTTGCCTCAGTCTTCTCCGATAAAGAAAACAATGCCCGACCTGAAGAATTTGGAGCAAATGATTCAGCAAAGGAAACACAGCCCAGAATAACTAAGGAGATAGTACAAGAATATTTGGCTAGTTTAGATGTATTCAAGTCTCCAGGGCCAGATGAACTGCATCCAAGAGTATTAAAAGAACTGGCAGATGTGATCTCAGAACCACTGGCAGTCATCTTTGAGAATTCCTGGAGAACAGGCGAAGTCCCGGCAGACTGGAGGAGGGCAAATGTTGTCCCTATTTTCAAAAAGGGGAAAAGAGAGGACCCAAATAATTACCGCCCAGTCAGTCTGACATCAATAGCAGGGAAGATTCTGGAGCAGATCATTAAGCAAACAGTCTGTGAGCACCTAGAAAGGAATGCTGTGATCACCAATAGTCAGCATGGATTTCTGAAAAATAAGTCATGTCAGACTAACCTGATCTCGTTTTTTGACAGAATTACAAGCCTGGTAGATGAAGGGAACGCAGTGGATGTAGCCTACCTTGATTTCAGCAAGGCATTTGACAAGGTGCCCCATGATATTCTTGTAAAGAAGCTGGTAAAATGCGGTCTTGACTATGCTACCACTCAGTGGATTTGTAACTGGCTGACTGACCGAACCCAAAGGGTGCTCATCAATGGTTCCTCTTCATCCTGGAGAAGAGTGACTAGTGGGGTGCCACAGGGTTCTGTCTTGGGCCCGGTCTTATTCAACATCTTTATCAACGACTTGGATGATGGACTCAAGGGCATCCTGATCAAATTTGCAGATGACACCAAACTGGGAGGGGTGGCTAACACCCCAGAGGACAGGATCACACTTCAAAACGACCTTGACAGATTAGAGAACTGGGCCAAAACAAACAAGATGAATTTTAACAGGGAGAAATGTAAAGTATTGCACTTGGGCAAAAAAAATGAGAGGCACAAATACAAGATGGGTGACACCTGGCTTGAGAGCAGTACATGTGAAAAGGATCTAGGAGTCTTGGTTGACCACAAACTTGACATGAGCCAACAGTGTGACGCGGCAGCTAAAAAAGCCAATGCAATTCTGGGCTGCATCAATAGGAGTATAGCATCTAGATCAAGGGAAGTAATAGTGCCGCTGTATTCTGCTCTGGTCAGACCTCACCTGGAGTACTGTGTCCAGTTCTGGGCACCACAATTCAAGAAGGACACTGACAAACTGGAACGTGTCCAGAGGAGGGCAACCAAAATGGTCAAAGGCCTGGAAATGATGCCTTATGAGGAACGGCTAAGGGAGCTGGGCATGTTTAGCCTGGAGAAGAGGAGGTTAAGGGGTGATATGATAGCCATGTTCAAATATATAAAAGGATGTCACATAGAGGAGGGAGAAAGGTTGTTTTCTGCTGCTCCAGAGAAGCGGACACGGAGCAATGGATCCAAACTACAAGAAAGAAGATTCCACCTAAACATTCGGAAGAACTTCCTGACAGTAAGAGCTGTTCGACAATGGAATTTGCTGCCAAGGAGTGTGGTGGAGTCTCCTACTTTGGAGGTCTTTAAGCAGAGGCTTGACAACCATATGTCAGGAGTGCTCTGATGGTGTTTCCTGCTGGGCAGGGGGTTGGACTCGATGGCCCTTGTGGTCTCTTCCAACTCTATGATTCTATGATTCTATGATTCTATGATTCTACATTCGCTTCAGATTACAGACTCTGCTAACCCAGAAATAGTGCTTCAGGTTAAGAACTTTGCTTCAGAATGAGAACAGAAATTGGGCTCCGGTGGCACGGTGGCACTGGGAGGCCCCATTAGCTAAAGTGGTGCTTCAGGTTAAGAACAGTTTCAGGTTAAGAACGGACCTCCGGAACGAATTAAGTACTTAACCCAAGGTACCATCTAGATCAAGGGAAGTAATAGCGCCACTGTATTCTGCTCTGGTCAGACCTCACCTGGAGTACTGTGTCCAGTTCTGGGCACCACAGTTCAAGAAGGACACTGACAAACTGGAACGTGTTCAGAAGAGGGCAACCAAAATGGTCAAAGGCCTGGAAACGATGCCTTATGAGGAACGACTAAGGGAGCTGGGCATGTTTAGCCTGGAGAAGAGGAGGTTAAGGGGTGATATGATAGCCATGTTCAAATATATAAAAGGATGTCACATAGAGGAGGGAGAAAGGTTGTTTTCTGCTGCTCCAGAGAAGCGGACACGGAGCAATGGATCCAAACTACAAGAAAGAAGATTCCACCTAAACATTAGGAAGAACTTCCTGACAGTAAGAGCTGTTTGACAGTGGAATTTGCTGCCAAGGAGTGTGGTGGAGTCTCCTCCTTTGGAGGTCTTTAAGCAGAGGCTTGACATCCATATGTCAGGAGTGCTCTGATGGTGTTTCCTGCTTGGCAGAGCGTTGGACTCGATGGCCCTTGTGGTCTCTTCCAACTCTAGGATTCTATGATCCTATGATTCTACCACTGTATCTGAAGCAGTCACGGGCTCATGCCCCACACCGACTGAACTACCTAACTCTCCTCTCCCATCTCTCACCCGGGTGGGGCCCACTCCTATGCCAGAGCAGGCTCTCACCCTGTGGCACAGAAAACCACTTCCCTTTGCTCATTCCTAACTGCATGATTGCAACATTCTCAGCTCCTGATAAGCAGCCAGTCACCATGAATGGCAGAATTCATAGTGAATTTCTTCTGGAGCGGCTTGCAAGAGTTTGCCCCTCTTGCAAATCCTATTTGTTTTAGTGCTCTGATCCTATACTTTTCCAGGAATAAGCCCCACTGAGCTCAGTGAGGCACATTTATGAGTCGTCTGCATGTGCACTGCAAAGCAGCTCTAACATTCACTGCATTGGGTTCAATTTATCTATATTTCATTCCTCCTCTGGAAAGAAAAATGCTATATGGATTACGATATATATCAGCATATGGATTAAAACTGGTATAGTACACCAGCTCTGGATGACTTAGCTCAACTAAATCTATCACTGCATTTTGTCAAAGGTTCTTAAGAAATGGCTAAATAGAAAAGTCAGTTTACATTGTTTTTGTGTAATTTTCAATTAGCTTATTGCAAGGCATGCAAATTCACATGAGCTATACAATGGTTCCATTTCAACGACCAGCTACCCACCCCAAAAATGTCTTCTTGATCAGTTCTGCTAGACCTTGAAAGGAGTTTGCATAGTAGTATCTCCCTATACAATAAAATTGCAAGGCTGACGTCATGCTGCTGTTCAGGTGGCTGCCAATAGGTGGCCACAGCAGTTCCACCACGGCAAACAGAACAGCAGGCAGGAAGTGTGAGTGGCAGGTGACCTGGGTGAGCTCTTTAAAGGAGCGTGAGTGGTTCTTCAGAGATGGTTTGGCAATGTGCTCTCTGAAGGGCTTCCCTCCTCCACGAAAAACCACCAGAGTAATGTTTAAACATAACTGGGGCAAGCAGGGGCGGCAGCCCATAATGATTTAATATTTGGGATTCTCAATCACCCTTGCAAATCTTAATTTTACATGGTTCTCCACAGGCTTCTAGCTGGCCATTGTGAGAACAGGATACCGGACTGGATGGTCCATTGGCCTGATCCAGCACTCGTATTATGTTCCTCTTTTCTCCTCTGATGCAAAGGTCCCCTCGGTTCTAAATTTCTTCTTCCATTAAGCATGTGGCTAGTTTCTGTTTGTGATGGCCTGGGAATCGGATTCAGAGGCTGAACCTGAGGAATCCCAGCCTGCACAGAGTTCCCCGCCTCCAGAACCAGCTGAGCCGGGGCTGGGGCATGAGCCTGAAGGGTCCTCACCTGTGCCGGATCCTCAGGTGCAGGCATCAGCTGAGTCTGCTCTGGCTCCGGAGGTGATGGAGGACCCATTGCCTGCAGGTGCTCCACTCTCAGCCCCGTCAGGGGAAGCTGAGGTGGCCTCTGGGTCCGGTGACCCTCCAGCCTCTCCTGAGCTGCAGAGGCTCAGGGCAGAGAGGCGGAGGGAACTAAGTTCCTGCAGGAGGAGTGCTCGCCTCCAGGCCAGGAGAGGCGAGTCACCTGTGGACCGGGGCCGCCCTATGCCTCGGAGGAGATAAAGACCAGCCTGCCCAGTCCCAGGTTGCGGGAGCAACATCATTGGTAACCTGTTCCTGCCTGACCCTGTCCTGCTCTCCTGAGTTCCTGACCACGCCCGACTCCTTGCTTTGGACCTCACTTCGCCCCTGACAGACAGCCTCCTTCCCCCGACCTAGGACCGGACCTGGACCATGCTGCGCCGTAACCCCCCCCCCCCAGACCAGCACACTGTTTTATACAGTACAGTCATACCTCGGGTTACAGACGCTTCAGGTTGCGTTTTTTTCGGGTTACGGACCGCCGAAACGCGGAAGTACAGGAACAGGTTACTTTTGGGTTTCGGCGGTCGCGCATGTGCAGAAGTGCTAAATCGCGCTTTGCGCGTGCGCAGAAGCACCAAATTGCAACCCGTGCGTGCGCAGACAGGCCGCTGCGGGTTGCGAACGTGCATCCCGCACGGATCACGTTTGCAACCCGCGTGTCCACTGTACAGGCATATGTCAGGCGATAAAATGAATATTTTGGCTAACGCACATGACAGCCAGCCAGTGTCCACATTCACCACGCCTCATGGAGAATGTGCTCATAATCTGTCTCTGGAGAGGGAATTGTGCATCTCTCCAAGCCAATCTACTTATTCTCTATGCATGCAGAGAGCTGGGAGGGTCTGCCGTTTCCTGTGGAGGCTGAGATTAAGAGCTGCTTTCGGATAGAATGAAGATTCTGTCCTTGTACCTTGTTCTTGTATATCCTACCGCTGACATTCTTCTTCTCTCCCCCTTTATTTGTGCTCTTGCTGTTATGAGAATCTGCGTGCCTGGGAATTTCTAGAAACCAAAACACCTTGCGGTTTTTAAACTGATAGAGGAATTTGTGAGCTTTGGCCAGTCGTGCCAAAACTTGGGCAAAGTCATGGCAAAGTCGCATTCCTGTTTGCCATCTTGATTCAGAAGTGCACAAGACATCCAAACGGCGACCGTAGATAGTTTTCACTCAGGTCCGCATATGCAAATAAGGAATTGAAAGTGATGTTCAGTGATTGGGTAGTTACAGAAAGTTGTTACTGTTGCTTTGTAGTGGAGCTCTATATAAGCAGGTTGGCTGAACCCTTCAGTTCAGTTCAGTTCAGTTCTGTTCTGGCCTGTGAATAAACAAGAGCTGTCTGAAGAATCGCTGTGTCGCCTGATATGTTCGCCCACAACTTAACAGGGAACTCTCATACCAAGATGGCAGGTGATAACTTGAGAGAAAGCCAAAACATGTAAAACAAAAAAATGTGCTAAGTCACACCAAAGTGATGTTTTAGTCTGCCATCTTGAGTCAAAATGGCACCCAGTATCCAGTGATGAACTTTGTGACAAACATCTCAGGAACCCTTGTCTCGAGTTTGGTGGTGATATTTTGAGAGGCAGACAAATCTGAGCCAAAAAAAAAAATCAGCAAAGTCACAGCAAAGGCACATATCAGCCCGCCATCTTGATTCAAAATGGCAGCCAGTGTCCAAACGTCACCAAAGAGCACCACCCCCACTTGGGAAACCTTGGTGCTGATTTGGCAGTAAGAGCTGTTTGACAGTGGAATTTGCTGCCAAGGAGTGTGGTGGAGTCTCCTTCTTTGGAGGTCTTTAAGCAGAGGCTTGACAACCATATGTCAGGAGTGCTCTGATGGTGTTTCCTGCTTGGCAGGGGGTTGGACTCGATGGCCCTTGGGGTCTCTTCCAACTCTATGATTCATTGATTCTATGATTGGCAATGAAATATCAAGAGGCATTCAACATAGAGAGAACAAACAAATGGACAAACCGACAAATCGCTTTCCAAAATATACAGATTTCTTATTTTAATTGTGTTTATATATAAGTGTTTTGATCTTTCTACTGTCTACGTGTCATGTTATGTGTTGATGTTTGTGTTTTATGTGGTAAACCAGCATGCGGACTTTTTATGAAGGGAGATATACAAATTTCATAAAATAATAATATTGGGGAATGTGTGTATATTGCAACCCAAATCAGAACGGGGCATGTGTATTATCATTTTTATTCCAATAACATAATCATTCTAAACAGTGCTTTTTTCTGGGAGGGCACGCATACCCCTAAACATTTTGTGAATCTTTGTACTTTTGTCCATTTAATGTATTTATTTTTCCTGATTTGAACTATAAAATGGTGATTTTCTTGAATCAAAATGAGTGTTGAGAAAGAAAGAAAAAGCAGTGATTGTAAATACAATGAAACATTCCAATAATATTACATCTTTACCAGGCCTGATCCTAGGCAGTATGTTTCAACATATGCCAAGCATGTTTGGACAGAAAGGTCTTCATTGACAGCTATAATATCCCACCAAGGTTGCTAAACATCGCACATCTGGGGTGGGGAAAAAGCGCTCTCTCTCTCTCTCTCTCTCTCTCTCTTTCTCTCTCTCTCTCTCTCCATAATGGGTCAGGACTTCAACTTTGAAAACAAACCATGCATTGTGCATTGTTGTTGTTTAGTCGTGTCCCACACTTCGTGACCCCCTGGACCAGAGCACGCCAGGCACTCCTGTCTTCCACTGCCTCCCGCAATTTGGTCAAACTCATGCTGGTAGCTTCAAGAACACTGTCCCACCATCTCGTCCTCTGTCGTCCCCTTCTCCTTGTGCCCTCCACCTTTCCCAGCATCAGGGTCTTTTCCAGGGAGTCTTCTCTTCTCATGAGATGGCCAAAGTCTTGGAGCCTCAGCTTCAGGATCTGTCCTTCCAGTGAGCACTCAGGGCTGATTTCCTTCACAATGGAGAGGTTTGATCTTCTTGCAGTCCATGGGACTCTCAAGAGTCTCCTCCAGCACCATAATTCAAAAGCATCAATTCTTTGGCGATCAGCCTTCTTTATGGTCCAGCTCTCACTTCCATACATCACTACTGGGAAAACCATAGCTCTGACTATACGGACCTTTGTTGACAAGGTGATGTCTCTACTTTTTAAGATGCTGTCTAGGTTTGCCATCGCCTTTCTCCCAAGAATCAGGCGTCTTTTAATTTTGTGGCTGCTGTCACCATCTGCAGTGATCATGGAGCCCAAGAAAGTAAAATCTCTCACTGCCTCCATTTCTTCCCCCTGCATGCAAAAACCATGCATTAAAAAGTGTAAAACCAATTGTTTTGTCCCCTATTCGTCTGAAGTTCCCAGTGGAAGAATCTATGCCTATTGGTGGATGTTGCTTTGCATATGTGCGTGTTTTAAAAAAAATTCTGCCCCATTAAACCTCCCCACGCCCCCTGTGTCCCAGTTCTGTTCAGCTGACTGGCAGGAAACAGATGAGCAGAGAGGGAAAGGAGACTTCATAGAATCACAGAACTGTAGAGTGGGAAGGGACCCCAGTGGTCATCTAGTCCAACCCCTGAGATGCTGGAACCTCAGCTAATGCATCCCTGACAGATGGCAAAAGAAAGGTAGGCAGAAGGGTTTAATGGACAATCCCTCTTCATAGGGAACTCTGGGAATTGTAGTATTGTGAGGGAAGCTAACAACCCCCTGCGCCCATAACAAACTGCACCTCCCGGGGTTCTTTGGTGGGGAACCATGGCTGCTTATAGTGGTTTCATAAGTGCTTGAGATGCATTGCTTTGAATTATCGTCATCATCATCTTAAGGTAAAGGTAAAGGGACCCCTGACCGTTAGGTCCAGTCGTGGCCGACTCTGGGGTTGTGGCGCTCATCTTGCTTTACTGGCCGAGGGAGCCAGTGTACAGCTTCCAGGTCATGTGGCCAGCATGACTAAGCCACTTCTGGCGAACCAGAGAAGCACACGGAAACGCCTTTTACCTTCCCGCCAGAGCGGTACCTATTTATCTACTTGCACTTGACGTGCTTTCGAACTGCTAGGTGGGCAGGAGCAGGGACCGAGCAACGGGAGCTCACCCCAGTTCTCCATATTACAAGTCCACTGCTCTTAACCACTACACCACACTGGCTCAGGAGTTTGTCAAACCATGGAAGGGGGCAGGTAGGTGTGGATGGACTGAGGTCAGAGGGAGGTTGGTGGGGCACTGCCCCTCTCCCCCCCATGGGCCAGCCTCCCCCAGTTTCTGGCACAGGTCCCCCGCTGCCGGGTCTCTTCAGCCAGGCTCGCTGCATAGGAGCGTTCAGCACGAATAATTGCAGCACCACTTGTTAAGGATTTAATGAGGTTCCAACAGCTGTGCACCTCTCTGCCACCTGAGACTCTCAAAGCTGCTACAACATGTTCGCTCTTGACACGTAACAGCCGATAGGCAGAAAAAGAACATGGAGGGGAAGGGGCTTTGCTGAGTCTTCCCTCCCCGTCTGGGAAGGGAGGAAGTGGGAGGGAGAAGAGAGCATCGCGGAAGAGGGAGGCAAAGGGACATGGGAACACCATAATTCATTTCCGGGCCCCGTTCCGAGTGATCTATAAAGTCCCAAGGGGGTCAGGGCAGCCGTATCTCAAGGATTCCCTCTGCCAGATCCGAACCCTGTGCTCATCACCTGAGGCCCTTTTTCATGTGCCTTCCACTAGAGCAGGGGTCAGCAAAACTTTTTCAGCAGGGGGCCTGCCCACTGTCCCTCAGACCTTGTGGTGGGCCAGACTATATTTTGGGGAAAAAATATGAACGAATTCCTATGCCCCACTAATAACTCAGAGATGTATTTTAAATAAAAGCACACATTCTACTCGTGTACGGGACCTACAGGACTGCCTCTCCTGGTCTGCCCCGCAGAGGACCTTAAGGTCCACAAATGACAACATTTTGGAGGTCCCAAGTCGCAAGGTGGTTAGATTGGTTTCAACAAGGGCCAGGGCCTTTTCAGTACTGGCCCCGACTTGGTGGAACGCTCTGTCACAAGAGACTAGCGCCCTGCGGGACGTGACATCTTTCCGCAGGGCCTGCAAGACAGAGCTGTTCCACCTGGCCTTTGGTTTGGACTCAGTCTGACCCTTCTGTTTCCCTCCCCTTACGGTTTTGATTTATGCGTTACTTTTAAAATGAGGCTGCATTTTAAATTGCATCTTAACCTGTATTTTAAATCGGATTTTCCCCCACATTATGTTTTTACTGTAATTTTACTGGTGTTAGCCACCCTGAGCCTGGCTCTGGCCGGGGATGGCAGGGTATAAATAAAATGTATTATTATTATTATTATTATTATTATTATTATTATTATTATTATTATTTATTATGTAAAAACACGCTGATTCCTGGACTGTCCGTGGGCTGGATTTAAAAGGCGATTGGGCCGGATCTGGCCCCCAGGCCTTAGTTTGCCTACCCATGCGCTAGAGGTCCCAAGGATGGCAACACGAGAACAGACCCTTTCGGTGGTGGCTCCTTGTTTGCAGGATGCTCTCTCCAGGGAGGCTCACCTGGCACGTTCATTGCATATCTTTAGGGAGGACTTTGGCCTTTAATTGCCCATGTCCTATTCTGCTCTCGTCAGACCTCACCTGGAGTACTGTGTCCAGTTCTGGGCACCACAGTTCAAGAAGGACACTGACAAACTGGAACATGTCCAGAGGAGGGCAACCAAAATGGTCAAAGGCCTGGAAACGATGCCTTATGAGGAACGGCTAAGGGAGCTGGGCATGTTTAGCCTGGAGAAGAGGAGGTTAAGGGGTGATATGATAGCCATGTTCAAATATATAAAATGATGTCACATAGAGGAGGGAGAAAGGTTGTTTTCTGCTGCTCCAGAGAAGTGGACACGGAGCAATGGATCCAAACTACAAGAAAGAAGATTCCACCTAAACATTAGGAAGAACTTCCTGACAGTAAGAGCTGTTTGACAGTGGAATTTGCTGCCAAGGCGTGTGGTGGAGTCTCCTCCTTTGGAGGTCTTTAAGCAGAGGCTTGACAACCATAGGTCAGGAGTGCTCTGGTGGTGTTTCCTGCTTGGCAGGGGGTTGGACTCGATGGCCCTTGTGGTCTCTTCCAACTCTATGATTCTATGATTCTATGATTCTAAATGGGTGGGGTGCTTTTAAGGAACTTCGTTTCTTCCTTGGTTTTCATGCATCTATGTGGGTTTTTCTGGTTTGCGCTGCATTCTTAAGACCCTGCATGTTTCCAGCCATGGCAGGTAAAACCACCAGCTTGATCAACCTTTGACTGGTGGAAAGGGGTGAAGGGGAATGCCACGCTTGCGAAAGAGATGGTGAAAAAGGTTGGGTCGGGAGAAATTGTTCCTTGTGGGGTATCTTCAGGAGAAGAAAAGGCTCAGGAGTGAACCCTCAGCAGTAAACAGCATAGCTATCAACTTACAGATTTGAAAATAAGGGACCAACAGCCTCAAAAATAAGGGATCAGCAGCCAAAATAAGGGATTTTCCAAGCACAGGTATGTTCGACTTCTGAGCCCCTCTGAGCCAAAGGCAGAAAGCCCAGCCGGCAGCCAAACGAAGCCTCAAGCGGTGGTTCCCACAGCGCAGCAACCTGGCAAAGGGGATGCAGCAAGGAAAAGCACCGTCACCTCTCCACTGGGAAGCGCTGAGCAAAGGCGAGTCCCCAGGCAACGCGGCCGATTTGATCAGCACGAGGCATGCAAGCTCCACCCCCCAGTCGTTCTTAGACTCCTTATTGGTTGAGCAACGCAGCCAAGCAACCCAGTTGGAGCCTCCCTCCTCCCTGGCCGGCAGGGAGGGAGGGAGAGGAGCTGCTTCCTTTGAAACCCAGGAAATTTAAGGGACATCATCAATAAGGGACAGCAGCGGGACACGGCGCTGGGATAAGGGAGTTTCCCACCAAATAAGGGACGGTTGACAGCTATGGTAAACAGATCTGGAGTGGAGTCCCTAAAATGGTTGGATGACGCCTTCAAGGAATGCCTGCAGCCCAGCTGGTGCCAAACGTCTTCCTCTGCTTTCGTTGGACCACACCTATGAGGCTGAGAGGGGAGTCTTGTCACCTGAGCAGCCCAGGAGCTCCAGACACATCACCCAGGCTTGAGCCCCAGGGAGATCACTTGGGTACTGTTAGTGCAGCAGTTTGACTTCGTCCCTATCTCTCAAGACAGATGGATGCCATCAACTGCATTTAAGCATTGCATTCTTATATTGCTCTAACCCACGCACATTTGTTGTTGTTGTTGTTTAGTTGTGTCCGCTTCTTTGTGACCCCCTGGACCAGAGCACGCCAGGCACTCCTGTCTTCCACTGCCTCCCGCAGTTTGGTCAAACTCATGCTGGTAGCTTCGAGAACACTGTCCCACCATCTCGTCCCCTGTCGTCCCCTTCTCCTTGTGCCCTCCATCTTTCCCCCACATCAGGGTCTTTTCCAGGGAGTCTTCTCTTCTCGTGAGGTGGCCAAAGTCTTGGAGCCTCAGCTTTACGATCTGCCATTCCAGTGAGCAATGCAAAGAAATAGAGGAAAACAACAGAATGGGAAGAACCCACGCACATGCCTCATATTAATTTGCAACGCCCTTAACACCTCAGGTCCAGGATACCTGAAGGATTGCTTAATCCCTTCGAGTACCTGCCAAATCACTGAGCTCTTTGGGGGAAGTCATTTTTAATGGTTCCCTGTGCACCAGATGCACCAGTTGTTTCCACTCCAGTTTCATGCCACAACTTTCCAGGTTAACAAGGTTGGAAACGGGTTGTTGTTGTTTTTTCCTCGGGAAGCAATTAGCACAGCGATGAGTTCTAAGCTTCCACTAGATTTCCAGAAATGGCTTTTACATGATGTAAAATGCTGGAAAATGAACAGGGGTAAGGAAACATCGGGAGAACAAAGCACTGAGGGCAGCATCACCGATCACAGAATGAACCCCTAAGCGACCAACGGAATGATCTCCGCTGCTGCACTTCCAACAAACCCAGCTTCACAACAGTCCTTCTTCACATGATCCTGGCAGCGATTGCTGAAGGGTTTGTATGGATTTAGGGTGCAGGATTCGAAACTGTCTTCCAGAGGCTGAACCCCAGCTTTGCTTTCAAAGCAGAAGCTCATTCCGGTCGTCCTTTCCACCTCGGGTTTTAATAATAACTCTGTGCCCTTTGCATTATATATATGAAAAGCTAAGCTTTTACCCCTGCATAGCTGAGGATGGCGATGGGTACTCGTTGGCAGTTTAATACTTTTGACACTGGACCAATAATTAATGTCATGCATGACAGATTCGTTGGCGTGTGTTTCCCTCCTCTGCCCCCCCTCTCTCCCTCTAGCTTTTTTGCTGAAAACACAAAAAAGGGGAAGGCTAATGATTAACGTCTTGTGTGCAGAGCTTCGAGGCTGGCCAGCCGGCAGCAAATCAAACTCTGGACACAAGTCCATTTGGTAAAGCGCCGTGCTTGGCTTGCGGTCTCTCTCTCGTCTAGGCTCGGGCAGGGTTTTATTTCTGCAGAGTGAGGCTCCCCTACCGTCTCTGAGGGAAAGAACTCAGAAATCGGTGCTGAAAACATCTCAAAAAATAAATAAATCGGGGTGTCAAACCCTTGCATCTTGGTCTGTTCTGGTCGGGTACAGCTGAGTCATGAGTCTGGCCATGGATGGGATGGATGGATTCGGAAGAGGAACTGGGGGGGGGGGGTCTCAGTGAGTTGGAGCCAAATGATTTTGGGATGTAGCAGGATGGGATGTAGCAGGATGAAGAAGAAGAAGAAGAAGAGTTTGGATTTGATATCCTGCCTTTCACTCCCCTTCAGGAGTCTCAAAGCGGCTAACATTCTCCTTTCCCTTCCTCCCCCACAACAAACACTCTGTGAGGTGAGTGGGGCTGAGAGACTTCAGAGAAGTGTGACTGGCCCAAGGTCACCCAGCAGCTGCAGGTGGAGGAGCGGAGACGCGAACCCGGTTCCCCAGATTACGAGACTACCGCTCTTAACCACTACACCACACTGGCTCTCCAATGGTGAAAGTAGAGACATCACCTCGCCAACAAAGGTCCATATAGTAAAAGCTATGGTTTTCCCAGTAGTGATGTATGGAAGTGAGAGATGGACCATAAAGAAGGCTGATCACCGAAGAATGGATGCTTTTGAATTCTGGTGCTGGAGGAGACTCTGGAGAGTCCCGTGGACTGCAAGAAGATCAAACCTCTCCATTCTGAAGGAAATCAGCCCTGAGTGCTCACTGGAAGGACAGATCCTGAAGCTGAGGCTCCAAGACTTAGAATCATAGAATCATAGAATCATAGAATCATAGAATCATAGAATCATAGAATCATAGAGTTGGAAGAGACCACAAGGGCCATCGAGTCCAACCCCCTGCCAAGCAGGAAACACCATCAGAGCACTCCTGACATAGAATCATAGACTTTGGCCACCTCATGAGAAGAGAAGACTCCTTGGAAAAAACCGTGATGCTGGGAAAGATGGAGGGCACAAGGAGAAGGGGACGACGGAGGACGAGATGGTGGGACAGTGTTCTCGGAGCTACCAGCATGAGTTTGACCAAACTGCGGGAGGCAGTGGAAGACAGGAGTGCCTGGCGTGCTCTGGTCCAGGGGGTCATGAAGAGTCGGATACAACTAAACGACTAAACAACAACAGGATGGTGCAGGTGAAACTTGGACTCCAAGGAGTGTCAGAGCCAGGGGAGGAGATCATCAAACACCGGGCATAAAAGCATAGAATTAAAGAATTGCAGAGTTGGAAGGTACCCACAAGAGTCCTGAAATATACTCGGAGTCCTGTAGTGATTTCATGCTCTTTATTGCAGCTTATAAAACAGTGATTTGTTTTGCCCCCCAAACCTCAGGTGGCCAAAGTCTTGGAGCCTCAGCGTCAGGATCTGTCCTTCCAGTGAGCACTCAGGGCTGATTTCCTTAAGAATGGACATGTTTGATCTTCTTGCAGTCCATGGGACTCTTAAGAGGCCATCACAGTGGGAAGGATCCTTGCAGATAAGCTCAACATGGAGATTGTCAGAAAATACCACCACCACCCCATTGGTAATTTTATGAACAATGCAGAGGCGAGCTCTCTCTGCTCCCTCCCTCCTCTCTCTCTGACGCATTTCAGTTTTATCAGCAATGATCGTATAATTAACTTCTGCCCGGTGTTTTCCGGAATCCTCCCTTGCCCGTTCTTCCTCCCCTAAGGCTATGCCAAAGCATCGGGATGGCCTAGATTGTCAGTGCAATTGGAGGAGATAATTGCGTATGGTTTCACTTAGATAAAGCCTAATTGTATCCATATGGCCCAATCAAGGTGAATGATGGAGCTGATTTCTTCGGGAGGATTTGCCCACAAGTTCTTGGCATGGGCTGCCGAAATCGCAAAGCCCTTGCATGCTTCAGTGGGCAGGTATTTTTCTTCCTTTCTGCATTTGCATGGTTTGGATCTGCTCTTGTATTTAACAGGGAGCTGTGCAAGGACTTGGGGAAGATAGGTTTGGAGAGCACTGAGGAAGTTCTGGATTGCCCCAGGTTGGCCTCACTGCCGGGTGTGATGGCCTGGGATTCCGAGTCTGAGAGTGAACCGGAGGAATCCCAGCTGGCACAGGAGTCCCCGCCTCCAGCGCCGGCTGAACTGGGGCAAGGCCTAGATGCTGAGGAGCCTGCACCTGTGCCAGATCCTCAGGGGCAGGCACCAGGTGAGACCATTCTGGCCCCAGAGGTGCTGGAGGACTCAGTGGCTACAGGTGAGCCTCCCCCGGGGCCCAGTAACCCTTCGGCCTCTCCTGAACTGCAGAGGCTTAGGGCAGAGAGGCGAAGGGAACTGGTTTCTCCCAGGAGGAGTGCTCGCCTTAAGGCCAGGAGAGGCAGGGCTCCTGGGGGCCGGGACCGCCCCCGGCCTTAGAAGAAGATAAAGGTCAGGCAGCCCGGTCCCAGGTTGCGGGAGCAACGTCGTTGTGGAGTACCTGCTTTTACCCAGACCTAGACCTGCACTCCCGGTGTGCCTGTTCCTCGCCCGGCTTCCTGCTCCTGACTCTCCGGTGTTCCTGTTCCTCGCCCGGCTGCCCGCTGCTGACCCACCAGTGTTCCTGTTCCCCACCTGGCTCCCTGCTTCTGCTCTACCAGTGTTCCTGTTCCCCCGCCCGGCTCCCTGTTTCGGACCTCGCGTCTCATCTAGTGATCGTCTACCCTGCTAGTGACTCTGGACTGAACCTCGGCTACGGTATTAGTACCTTTTCCCCCCCCGGGACCAGCACACCGGGTGAAGAACTGGAACTCCCAACTCAGTTGTGCCAAAGACTGTGCTGGTCCCGGGGGTAATCCAGGTCATGTCCTGAATCCAAGGGTTCTGCGAGGAGTCAGTCCAACAGGGCCAAGGCAGGACACGAGGCAGGAAACCAGGCAAGGTCAGGCACAGGATCACAGGCAGGTTCTGGCAAACAGCAACGTTGCTCCCGCAACCTGGGACAGGGTCCGACAGCCTTTTATCTTTGTCGGGGTAGCGGCCGGTCCTGATCCCCTGGTGACTCACCTCCCTATCTCACCCGTATCCCAAGCTGTGATCTAGCCTGACTCTGCGGTAGGCCTATGTTTACTTGAAGTCTTTCTAGGTAAAGGTAAAGGGACCCCTGACCATTAGGTCCAGTCGTGGCCGACTCTGGGGATGCGGCGCTCATCTCACTTTATCGGCCGAGGGAGCCGGCGTATAGCTTCCGGGTCATGTGCCCAGCAGGACTAAGCCGCTTCTGGCGAACCAGAGCAGCACCGTTTTACCTTCCCGCCGGAGAGGTACCTATTTATCTACTTGCACTTTGACGTGCTTTCGAACTGCTAGGTTGGCAGGAGCAGGGACTGAGCAACGGGAGCTCACCCCGTTGCGGGGATTCGAACCGCCAACCTTCTGATCAGCAAGTCCTAGGCTCTGTGGTTTAACCCACAGCGCCACCCACGTCCCTTTCTATTAGGTCTCTCTATTTTGAAGTAAATAAATAAAATCTTTTTTTTAAAAAAAATGGTCCTGCTCTTCCAAACTCGCACATTAAAATCAGGTCTTTGGTTTGGATTGTGCCATGAAAGAGTGAAAGGCTGAGCTTTAGAGGAAATTGTGAGTATGTAGAAGAAGCAAAATGCAACTGACTAAAACCACTTAGCAGCTGGCCTGAAAACAGTGGCACATCCAGAATAAATACACACAGAGACCCTGGCTACCCACGAGGGCTGCGCCATCCAAAACGGGCACAGCAATTAAACGTGCCTCTCAGAGTTAATTACTTTCTCCTCCTCTCCTAGGAGGCAGCTCCTCATTTTCAGAGACCTGCCCGCAGTGCCTGGCGAGGACAATTTGCAGCTAGCGAAATTACCACTTACTAACTGGAGACTACACCGGAACCAGCAATTTCCTGTCGGACATAAAGCAGATTAAGGCATAAAGCGGCGGCGAGTGAGCGAGGGCGGTGACGTTATTAGGGGTCTCAAAGTTGGGGGCAGATTTGTTGCGGAGATCGAAAGGAGGGCGGGGAGGGAAAGGCTGTGGGTCACCGCTAGGACACCCGCCTTCCATGCGTAAGAGTATAAGAACACACCATCCAATTTTTTCAGATAAAAAACAGGGGCACGTGTCTTCCGGGACATGCTCCTGGGTGAGTCACATGACCTGCGCCACACTCTTGGCCCCCCAAAAATGGCCACCAAGGTCTCACATGGGGGGGGGAAACGGGGTGCCCCATTTTTTCAGGGACACTTGGCAGGTATGTAAAAAGAGGCTTGCTGGACTGAGCTCTATCACTCGTCAAGTCCAGCATCCTGTTCTCACAGTCTTCAAATTTTTAGTTCAACTTTATGAGCTACTTCTGTTGAAATCTACGATTCAATACAATGAACAGCATCTTAAAACCTGACAGCATCTTAAAAAGCAGACAAACGTCCATATAGTAAAAGCTATGGTCTTCCCAGAAGTGATATATGGAAGTGAGAGCTGGACCATAAAGAAGGCTGATCGCCAAAGAATTGATGCTTTTGAATTCTGGTGCTGGAGGAGACTCTTGAGAGTCCCATGGACTGCGAGAAGATCAAACCTCTCCATTCTGAAGGAAATCTGCCCTGAGTGCTCACTGGAAGGACAGATCCTGAAGCTGAGGCTCCAATACTTTGGCCACCTCATGAGAAGAGAAGACTCCCTGGAAAAGACCCTGATGTTGGGAAAGATGGAGGGCACAAGAAGAAGGGGACGACGGAGGACGAGATGGTTGGACAGTGTTCTCGAAGCTACCAGCATGAGTTTGACCAAACTGCGGGAGGCAGTGGAAGACAGAAGTGCCTGGCGTGCTCTGGTCCATGGGGTCACGACGAGTCGGACACGACAAAACAACTAAACAACAACAATTATTTTTTCAAACGTACAGCCGGTTACGTCTTGTGTGTTTCTTGTTGTTTTGCACATGTTAATACCATGGCTGAGTTTTCCAAAATGGAAGGAATCAGAAGCCCCAGTAAAGGAAGAATGGATACAAAAGCTTATGGAATATGCAGAAACGGCGAAACCTACCGGAAGAATAAGAAATCAAGATAACAAACTTTTTATAAAAGAATGGAAATGGCTTTTTGAATTTTAAAGATAAATTGCAAACAGATAATAACATTGGCAGGATTATTAAGACCTGCAGTCTTACAGGAGTATAGATTCAAAGTAGATGAATAAATGAGCAAATTAAGTTAATTTGGATATGCAGAAGATATTAACTATAAATGCAAGGGACCACAGAAAGAGGGGGAAGGAAGTCAAGTTTTGAAATGTTAAAATGATTGTAAAATCAGTGAAATGTACAAACCTGAAAAGCATAAATAGCATATATATAAAAGGAAGTGTAGCCTTTTTAGCCTCGGGTGAGAAGAGCTTTGCGCCCGGGAGAGGGAAAATGAGAGTCAACAGACACTCAAGGAATAGCTTCAAAGCTTTATTTCTACCAATCCAGGCTGGTAGAAGGAGCAAGTGTGATAGATTCACAAAACAAGCACGAGTTCACAGCCATTTGCACAGAGCATATTCAGTCCCCCCCCCCCTTTCTCCTCCTCCTCAAGAATCATAGAATCATAGAATCATAGAGTTGGAAGAGACCACAAGGGCCATCGAGTCCAACCCCCTGCCAAGCAGGAAACACCACCAGAGCACTCCTGACATATGGTTGTCAAGCCTCTGCTTAAAGACCTCCAAAGGAGGAGACTCCACCACACTCCTTGGCAGCAAATTCCACTGTCAAACAGCTCTTACTGTCAGGAAGGTCTTCCTAATGTTTTGGTGGAATCTTCTTTCTTGTAGTTTGGATCCATTGCTCCGTGTCCGCTTCTCTGGAGCAGCAGAAAACAACCTTTCTCCCTCCTCTATGTGACATCCTTTTATATATTTGAACATGGCAATCATATCACCCCTTAACCTCCTCTTCTCCAGGCTAAACATGCCCAGCTCCCTTAGCCGTTCCTCATAAGACATCGTTTCCAGGCCTTTGACCATTTTGGTTGCCCTCCTCTGGACACGTTCCAGTTTGTCAGTGTCCTTCTTGAACTGTGGTGCCCAGAACTGGACACAGTACTCCAGGTGAGGTCTGACCAGAGCAGAATACAGTGGCACTATTACTTCCCTTGATCTAGATGCTATACTCCTATTGAGGATGCTATACTCCTGCCCCATGAGTTCCCCTGAGCATGAACAGAAAGCTCGTGTCTTGGGACTCTTTTGGACTCTTGGCGCCCTTCCCAGGAAAAGGGTGTGAGAAGCCTTGCGGTTCAGCGTGTCCAAGATGTGTTACAACCAGTGTGAGATAAGAGTCAGTTCTCAGGCTTGCTCTGACAGAGTCTATTCATTAGCTTTTTGAAGCCTTCTCGTACTGATAAAAGCAACATTTTGCCTATGCATCTTGTGAGAAAACAGAGGGAAACTTTAGCTGTGGATTTTTAGAAGAGAGAAAAGGAATTTTGGACAGTTTTGAGGCCTGGTGGGGGGGTGACTTCGGGGCTAGGTGGGGTCACCTGTCCTCACCTCCGTCAGAAGAACTTTCTAAGAGCAAGAGCTGTTTGATAGTGGAACAGAAACAACCTCAGAGGGTGGTGGACTCTCCTTCTGTGGTGGTTTTTAAGCTGAGGTAGGATAATCACCTGCCCTGTATACTTTAGTTGAGATTTCTGCATTGCAGGCGGTTAGATATTGGGGTCCCTTCCAACTTCTTATGGGGGGGAAAAGGGGTGTGGCAAATTTGGACAGACACACACACTGCTTAGCTGGGAGGAGCAAAATTGCAATTATTATTATTATTATTATTATTATTACATTTATTAAATTTGTATACCACACTATACCCACAGGTCTCAGGGCAGTTACAACATAAAACCACAGCATAAAACACATAATAAAAACAAAAACAATGACACAGAAATGGAAGCAAGAAGAATTACCAACGAAAGAGGAATGGCGGATGAAATTAATAGACTACGCAGAATTGGATAAGATGACAGGGAGAATTCAAAACCGGCGGGACCAGAAATTCTTGCAAGATTGGTGTAAATATGAGAGTTATTTGAAAGACAATTGTAATCAACTGACTACGCTTGTCAGACGTTTTGTAAGGAGAACTATATGAAATATTACAGAAAGGATTTATGAGAATGGATTCTAAGTCATTGACTATTAAAAGACTGGTGACTGGGAGTGGCCACCGGGACCATGGAACACCGGTCTTGAAAGACCTACATTGGCTCCCGGTACGTTTCCGAGCACAATTCAAAGTCTTTTTTTTTTATAAAATTTTTTTATTAGTTTTCCAGATTTTATAAAAACATAACACACACACACACAAATAGACAAAGACAAAAACATGCATAATTTCAAAAATCTTACTTTCATAAACTTGTTCCTTGACTTCCCCCCACCCCCCCTCAAGCATCCCAATTTCCATAATTATGTCAGCAAGTTATTGTTTCTCCTCTTCACCATCTTAATATAATATTCTTATAGAAAATTTAGATTCTTTCCTAAGTTGGATTCAGGTTCCCTTCCATCGATTTCCCAGTTTAAATTAGATAAAATACATATTAATTAAACCGAAAAGTCATGAGTGTTATTGAAATTCTGTTTTCCCCCCCCCTCCCATCCCCGGTTTGCGTCCCTTCCCAAATACATGTCCACAATAACAGTTCTTAGCCTGGGTTCCTCACGTCCGAGGCCTTCAAATCTCTTTCAGTCCCTCTCCGCCGGTCTTGTTGGTAGTTACCAACACAATTCAAAGTCTTGGTGCTGACCTTGAAATCCCTAAACGGCCTCGGTCCTGAAGGAGTGTCTCCACCCCCATCATTCTGCCCGGACACTGAGGTCCAGCGCCAAGGGCCTTCTGGCGGTTCCCTCCCTGCGAGAAGTGAGGTTGCAAGGAACCAGACAGAGGGCCTTCTTGGTAGTGGCACCCACCCTGTGAAACGCCCTCCCACCAGAAGTCAAAGAGAAAAATAACTACCAAACTTTTAGAAGACATCTGAAGGCAGCCCTGTTTAGGGAAGCTTTTAATGTTTAATATGTTATTGTATTTTAGTGTTTTGTTGGAAGCCGCAGGGAGTGGCTGGGGAAACCCAGGCAGATGGGTTGTTATTATTATTATTATTATTATTATTATTATTATTAATAATAATAATTAGGATAATAAATGTGAGATTAAAAGAGGAGATTTGAAAATCATTAGACGTGGTTGATGGAAGTCTTATGCTAAAATAGCCAAAATGATGTATAAGATGAGATGAGATATGTTTTGTTTGGAAAATATATGCAAAAACCAATAAGTGTGTGTGTGTGTGTGTGTGTGTGTGTGTGTATGTGTGTAAAGAAAGATAACCCACCAACACATTTTAAAATCTACAACACATTTTAAAAGGACATTGGATGCTAGTCAGCAGAAGGCCTGGTTGAAGAGGAACATTTTTGCCTGGCGCCTAAAGGTGTATAATGAAGGTGCATGGCAAACCTCCCTGGGGAGATCATTCTGCAAACGGGGAGCCACCGCAGAAAAGGCCCTGTTCTCTTGCAGAGAAACGGGCCTGTTGGGTGGACTCCAATGCAAAGCTACGTATATGAGAAGAAAGTTGCACTAAGATGCGGCTGAATTTTCACGAGGACATGGTTTGTTATTCCTAGCACTGAGGCTGATGGGAGTTTGGGTCCAAGCGCTGGCAGGGACTGAGGGGACCCGTGCTCCAAAATGGCCGCACTTGGCCAGAGCTGGTTTTGTCTGGAAGCTGACAACCCATGGAGGGCGCCAGCTTGGCAGAGGCTGTTGCGGCTCATCAACTGCCGAAAAACAAAAGCCCGGCGAAGCTCTTTGGTCCTCTCTCCTTGTCAAGTCGCCTGAGTGACAGCTGCGGGAGAAGGGGAGTCGTGGATGGCAGGCCATCCTTTTGCATCTTCACGGCCGTGCTTATATAATTATGAGATTGTCTTCAAATGCACGCTAGATTGGAGCTGACAGCTTAAGTGGCTTTTTAGCTCCTCGGGGACCCAGTTCGCTGTGAATAAAGCCGAGGGAAAGAGCACGATTCCGGAGGCCTTTTGGAATTTAACTTAACCCCAAGAGCAGGCTGTTTTCCTCCCCCAAAAAAGGAAAGGCAGCTTTTGTAAAAGAGTAGGGGGGGGGGTCCTGAAAGCCGCCTAGTCCAGCCCCGTCCAGTGAAGAATGCTATGACAGCAGGGGTGGGGAGCTTTACCCCCTGCGTCTGAATGAGGCCCTCCAAAACTATGTGACCTGTCACGTGCGGGTGCGGTTGCTCGAGAGTAAACAGGCAAGACTCCGACCTGTCTTTTCCAGGCTTTAAAAAAAAAGCCAATGCAATTCTGGGCCTCATCAATAGGAGTATAGCATCTAGATCAAGGGAAGTAATAGTGCCACTGTATTCTGCTCTGGTCAGACCTCACCTGGAGTACTGTGTCCAGTTCTGGGCACCACAATTCAAGAAGGATACTGACAAACTGGAACGTGTCCAGAGAAGGGCAACCAAAATGGTCAAAGGCCTGGAAACGATGCCTTATGAGGAACGGCTAAGGGAGCTGGGCATGTTTAGCCTGGAGAAGAGGAGGTTAAGGGGTGATATGATAGCCATGTTCAAATATATAAAAGGATGTCACATAAAGGAGGGAGAAAGGTGGTTTTCTGCTGCTCCAGAGAAGCGGACATGGAGCAATGGATCCAAACTACAAGAAAGAAGATCCACCTAAACATTAGGAAGAACTTCCTGACAGTAAGAGCTGTTTGACAGTGGAATTTGCTGCCAAGGAGTGTGGTGGAGTCTCCTCCTTTGAAGGTCTTTAAGCAGAGGCTTGACAACCATATGTCAGGAGTGCTCTGATGGTGTTTCCTGCTTGGCAGGGGGTTGGACTCGATGGCCCTTGTGGTCTCTTCCAACTCTAGGATTCTATGATTCTATGATTCTATGATTCTATGATTCTATGATTCTATGATTCTATGATTCTATGATTCTATGATTCTATTCTAGGTGCAAACTATTTACAGTGAAGAGCGTCGTAAGTGTGATGGCCTGGGATTCAGACTCGGAGGCTGAACCTGAGGAATACCAGCCTGCACCAGCCAATTTCGGGCAGATTTCTCCAACTAAATGCATTCCTCTGGGCAGTTTTGACTAATACGCACTCCCCCACCTTCTCTTTTGCAAGTGATTTGTCATTATATCATGCAATTTGTACGTCATTTTCACTGTTATCTTCATTTTTGTGAACACTTAATCCTGAATAGCTCGGTTGGTTAGAGCATGGTGCTGATAACGCCAAAGTTGCAGGTTCGATCCCCGCATGGGGCAGCTGCATATTCCTGCATTGCAAGGGGGATGGACTAGACATTCCTTAAGGTCCCTTCCAACTTTACAATTCTATGATTATATGGCTGCATTATTATTATTATTATTATTATTATTATTATTATTATTATTATTATTATGCAGATCTTGTAACAGTACAAGACAGAAGTACTGTTTTGGGGGACAGAAGGCGGGCAGGTGTGGGGGACTCCCTGGTCCTGAATGGGGCAACTGTGCCCCTGAAGGACCAGGTGCGCAGCCTGGGAGTCATTTTGGACTCACAGCTGTCCATGGAGGCACAGGTAAGATCTGTGTCCAGGGCAGCTGTTTACCAGCTCCATCTGGTACGTAGGCTGAGACCCTCCCTGCCTGCGGACTGTCTCTCCAGAGTGGTGCATGCTCTGGTTATCTCCCGCTTGGACTACTGCAATGCGCTCTATGTGGGGCTACCTTTGAAGGTGACCCAGAAACTACAACTAATCTAGAATGCAGCAGCCAGACTGGTGACTAGGAGCAGCCACCAAGACCATATAACACCGGTCTTGAAAGACCTACATTGGCTCCCAGTACGTTTTCGAGCACAATTCAAAGTGTTGGTGCTGACCTTTAAAGCCCTAAACGGCCCCGGCCCAGTATACCTGAAGGAGCATCTCCACCCCCATCGTTTTACCCGGACACTGAGGTCCAGCTCCAAGGGCCTTCTGGCGGTTCCCTCACTGCGAGAGGCCAAGTTACTGGGAACCAGGCAGAGGGCCTTCTCGGTAGTGGCGCCTTCCCTGTGGAACACCCTCCCACCAGATGTCAAAGAGAACAACAACTACCAGACTTTTAGAAGACACCTGAAGGCAGTTCTGTTCAGGGAAGCTTTTAATGTTTGATGTATTACACTATTTTAATATTTTTTTGGAAGCCGCTCAGAGTGGCTGGGAAAGCCCAGCCAGATACGCGGGGTATAAATAATAAATTATTATTATTATCTTGTTTGGTTGAGGGACTGCGTCGCAAAATTCGGATAGGTGCAGATTTCGAAGGATGCCTGTGTTTCATTTCACATGCTGTTACAGAGAGGGTTAATTTGCTAGATTAACTGAAACTAATTTCTCCTCCATCCCTACCATCCCTACCAACTTTTATGGAAATACATTTTCCCTAATTGCCAGCACAAGCTCAGCGGCACAGATACGTTTCTGGCAGGCATCTGAAGGTTAAAGCAGCGGTTGCCGGCTGAATCTCTCTTCCTTCTGTAGGGCTGATGCCACTAGATCAGGGGTCAGCAAACTTTTCCAGCAGGAGGCCAGTCCACTGTCCCTCAGACCTTGTGGGGGGCGGACTATATTTTGAAAAAGAAAAAAAAAAAGAACGATTTCCGCCCACCCGCAACGAGGCCTGAAGGTGCTTCACTTTACCTGTCCCAGTTGTCGTCCTGGTAGCCAGTGTGGTGTAGTGGTTAAGAGCGGGAGTCTCGTAATCTGGTGAACCGGGTTCGCTTCCCCGCTCCTCCACCTGCAGCTGCTGGGTGACCTTGGGCCAGTCACACTTCTCTGAAGTCTCTCAGCCCCACTCACCTCACAGAGTGTTTGTGGTGGGGAAGGAAGGAAAAGGAGAATGTTAGCCGCTTTGAGACTCCTTCGGGTAGTGATAAAGCGGAATATCAAATCCAAACTCTTCTTCTTCATCTTCTGGTAACCGCAGTTGGGCTTCTCCAGCCAGCCAGGCGCCATGGCAGGGTAAGAGGCTGCGTTGACCGGCGAAGACAGAAGAAGCAGCCCTGGTGGAGGAGCCACGGACAAAGGTAGGGGAACCGGGGTGTCGCCAGAGCTTTTACACACCACCTGCTCTTGCTGCTTCCTGAGAGGCACCACGGAGAAGAAGACAGACCCGCCAGAACGCCATGGAAGGAATAATAATAATAATAATAATTTTATTATTTATACCCCGCCCTTCCCGGTTCAAAAACCAGGCTCAGGGCAGCTAACAACAAATTTAAAACCCTTGATTGTAAAAGCAGCATAAAATACAGTATAATAACATGAATAACAATAAAATTCAAAGTTCAGAAATTAATTTAGGGGAAATCCATTGAATAAGCATTAGATAATCCCCAGGGCTAGCTGGCTGAATTGGTTCTACTTGGGCCAGCGAGGAGACCAGGGGAGAATGAGCTGTGGGGTCTCAGAGCGGGTGATCTTCATAAAAGGGGAGAGAAGAGAAGGGAAATAAAAGATCAGGCTGAATTCAAATTAAAGGCCAGGCGGAATAGCTCTGTCTTACAGGCTCGGCGGAAGGAGGTTAAATCCTGAAGGGCCCTGGTCTCCTGGGACACAGCATTTCACCAGGTCGGAGCCATCACTGGATGAAGGAGGGAGGGAGGCAGGCAGCGACGAAGAAAGCGCGCGAGGAAGCGGCGCAGAAAAAGGGCGCGAAGAAAGGAAGGACAGACTGAGGGAGAGGGAGGAGTAGCAGGAAGAAAACACAGCAGCGGTTGGCAGCCGGCGTCACACGCCCCCTTCACAGCGCGGCGGGCAGGCGGGCAAGCCAACTCCCGCCATCGACGGCACCTGGCATGGGACAAGATTGCTCCATCTCTGAGGAGAAAAGTGCCACCGTGTGAGGGAGAGGGAAAGAATGTGCACACTGGCGATCCACGCACTGGCGATCCATGCGGCGATTCCCAGACCGTCCACGGGCTGGATCTAGAAGGCAATTGTGCCTGATCCGGCCCACGGACCTTAGTTTGCCGACCCATGCACTAAAAGCTCAGATTCTTGTTGCTGTCAGATAATCCCCATCACTGGTTTGTGTGAGAGGGGAGGGAGACCAGAGCTCAAATCTTGGCCATGAAAGTCACCGGCAGACCTTAGGGACAAATCACTGCCTTTTGGACTAACATCCCTCGCAAGGTGGTTGTGAGGATTCAATGAGATGGAGGGAGAACCTTGGGAGGAAATGTGGGATATAAACGCAATAAAAAGGTAAAGGGACCCCTGACCATTAAGCCCAGTCACGGACAACTCTGGGGTTGCGGCGCTCATTTCGCTTTATTGGCCAAGGGAGCCGGCATACAGCTTCCGGGTCATGTGGCCAGCAGGACTAAGCCGCTGTGAGTTAAACCACAGAGCCTAGGGCTTGCTGATCAGAAGGTTGGTGGTTTGAATCCTTGCAATGATGGGATGAGCTCCCGTTGCTCGGTCCCTGCTCCTGCCAACCTAGCAGTTCGAAAGCACATCAGAGTGCAAGTAGATAAATAGGTACCACTCCAGCGGGAAGGTAAACGGCGTTTCCGTGCACTGCTCTGGTTCGCCAGAAGCGGCTTAGTCATGCTGGCCACATGACCTGGAAGCTGTACGCCGGCTCCCTCGGCCAATAAAGTGAGATGAGCACCGCAACCCCAGAGTCGGTCACGACTGGACCTAATGGTCAGGGGTCCCTTTACCTTTTAACACCCAATAGATAATGAAATAAAATAGTACATGTGGAGAATCTCATTTGAGCTTCTGAGCCAGAACAGAACCTCTTAGGGAAAAGATGCTCACTTTGAAATTGCACCCAAGGAGCAGTGAGCCAGGGAAAAATGGGATCTGGGCCAGGCTATAGCAAACCCTGGCAATGTCAGGCAAAGGTATGTCTCTAGCTTGCAAAGCATTGACCATATTGGCACCTGTGTCCTGTTTCCTGCTTGGCAGGGGGTTGGACTCGATGGCCCTTGTGGTCTCTTCCAACTCTAGGATTCTATGATTCTATGATCTTCCTTGGCCTCTGCGGATATCCCTAGCCAGCAACCGTTCTGCCCAGTTCCTGATTTATTCTACATTAGCTTCACCTGGATATTATCACATCTCCATAAGTGCCATTGGCTGCTTTGTCAATTTCAATATTGTCACAGCCAAGGAAAGGACTTGCTAACGGGAAGACATTGCTTCACGCACACATTTGCTTTTGGCCACTGAGCAAAGGAACCCAAGACTACACCCCCCAAAAAAATTAATAAATGTAAATTTCCTCTTATGTTCTCATTGATGTACCATATTTTTCACTCTGTAAGACGCACCGGACCACAAGACGCACCTAGTTTTTGGAGGAGGAAAACAAGAAAAAAAATATTCCGAATCTCAGAAGCCAGAACAGCAAGAGGGATCGCTGTGCAGTGAAAGCAGCAATCCCTCTTGCTGTTCTGGCTTCTGGGATAGCTGCGCAGCCTGCATTCGCTCCATAAGACGCGCACACATTTCCCCTGACTTTTTAGGAGGGGAAAAGTGAGTCTTATAGAGCAAAAAATATGGTATTATCCCTAAGTCTGGCATGCACCCTGTTCCATTGATGACACCCAAGTAAAATTTTGGCCTACTCACTTTTTATTACTTGTGTCATTTATCATCCCCGTCGTAATTATTCAACACGACCACCAATTACCTGCCGTCCACCCCAAGGTCTCAGGGCAGGTGATAACAATCAAATCACAATATTAACTGTTAAAAGCAGCTCACGACCACAGGAAAGAAAGGTGGGTCCTAACTATTATATACCTCTCCTTATAACATCCCCAGAACAACCCTGCAAGGTATGTAATAATAATAATAATAATAATTTATTATTTATACCCCACTCATCTGGCTGGGTTTCCCCAACCACTCTGGGCGGCTTCCAACCGAATATTAAAAACAATACAGCATCAGACATTTAAAACTTCCCTAAACCGGGCTGCCTTCAGATGTCTTCTAAAAGTCTGGTAGTTGTTCTTCTCTTTGACATCTGGTGGGAGGGCGTTCCACAGGGCAGGTGCCACCACCGAGAAGGCCTTCTGCCTGGTTCCCTGTAACTTGGCTTCTCTCAATGAGGGAACCGCCAGAAGGCCCTCGGCGCTGGACCTCAGTGGTGGGGGGTGGCTGGATGGTGGGGGGTGGAGACGCTCCTTCAGGATAGGCTCAGCGAGGCAATGGCTGGCCTGAGGTGACCCAGTGAGCTTAGCGGCTGAGTGGGGATTCGAACTCTGGTCTGTGGGTTCCTAGACTGACACTCTGTGCTGGCACACTGGGAAGAGTACCATGGGTCAGACAGGGAGGCCTAGGGGGCTGGATCCGAGGTTGCCCACCCTTTACCCTCTCTGGCATGCAAGAAGAAGACTTTGCGCCCTTCCAGGGGAACTGAAGAGGGTTTTCACGCCTCTCCCTCCCTTTGGCAAAGCATCCCCTCTTGACACTTCTCCTTCCACCGCCCGCTTTTAATGTTTCGAAAGCTTTTCCAGATCAGGGACAGCGCGCAGCAGATCAGAGAGAAGGCCTTGCTTCCTTTAGCAAGCCGGGAGTATCTGAGTTGGGAAGTGTTGTGCAAGTGAGAGAGGAGAGAGGAGAGAGGGAGTCTTAGTAGATCTGGCAAAGAATGCTGCCTCCATCCTAATGAGTCTCTCTGGGTTTCCGACTCTGAAATTCTTGCAGCGCTAATGACGGAGTGAAGAGACCCCGGTCGCCGTGCTTATCTTAGCAGCGGGTGGATTGGCTCATTGATTTAATGCTCCTTTGCTTCATGGATTTCTTATTTGTTATCCTGCTTCAGGTCAATCGAGGAGGGGGGAGGCAGGAGGGGGCGACAAAGCTGTCCTGTTTGGTGAGATGAGTGAGTGGGGAACACAGGGAAAGGCTAAAGTGGAAGACTAAGCAGGCATTTCAGTGAGATCTGGGTTTTTTTCCCACCTCTTCCCCTGCTTCAAACAACCACGTCCTCCTTTGAGGCAGAGAATGGGGGGCGCTGGAGGCATATTTGATGCTGGGGATCATTAGGAAAGGAACTGAAAATAAGACGGCTGGTATCATGATGCCGTTAACGTAAGAAAACAAGAACTGGATCAGGCCAGTGGCCTAGCTCAGGGGTCTGCAAACTTTTTCAGCAGGGGGGCCGGTCCACTGTCCCTCAGGCCTTGTGGGGGGCCGGATTTGGGGGGGTGGAGAAAAAAATTCCTATGCCCCACAAATAACCCAGAGATGCGGAACGGCTAAGGGAGCTGGACATGTTTAGCCTGGAGAAGAGGAGGTTAAGGGGTGATATGATAGCCATGTTCAAATATATAAAAGGATGTCACATAGAGGAGAGAGAAAGGTTGTTTTCTGCTGCTCCAGAGAAGCAGACACGGAGCAATGGATCCAAACTACAAGAAAGAAGATTCCACCTAAACATTAGGAAGAACTTCCTGACAGTAAGAGCTGTTTGACAGTGGAATTTGCTGCCAAGGAGTGTGGTGGAGTCTCCTACTTTGGAGGTCTTTAAGCAGAGGCTTGACAACCATATGTCAGGAGTGCTCTGATGGTGTTTCCTGCTTGGCAGGGGGTTGGACTCGATGGCCCTTGTGGTCTCTTCCAACTCTATGATTCTATGCATTTAAAATAAAAGCACACATTTTGCTCATGCGAAAACACCAGGCAAGCCCCACAAATAACCCAGAGGTGCATTTCAGATAAAAGGACACATGTAAAAACATGCTGATTCCCAGACCGTCCGCCGGCCGCATTTAGAAGGCGATTGGGCCAGATCCGGTCCCTGGGCCTTAGGTTGCCGACCCATGGCCTAGCTAGTCCAACATCTTAATCCCGCACTGGTCCTTGAGATGTCCTAACAGGAAGTCCACAAGCAAAATAGCAACTCAGGGTTCGAGCAACTGGTATTCAGAAGCTGTCAGGGACTGGGCTGAGGAGGAATGGTGCAGACCATCTCCCCAGCCTGACCTTTCCAGGGAGTGGGGGGAGAGGAAGACAGTTTAGATTTACAACAGGGGTTTGCGGGAGGTCACAGCTCAGAGGCAGTTGAGGGCAAAAGTTGGGAAATAATGAAAGAGGAGGAAGCAGCAGAGGGGCGACAGCTGACAGGCACGGTGTCTTTAGAAAGCATTCCAGACCACCCCCCTCTCCAATGGTGGAGGAACCCTCTCCATCACCCGGGGCGCATAGCTGTCAAGCGTCCCTTATTTGGTGGGAAAGTCCCTTATCCCAGCGCCATTTCCCGCTGCTGTCCCTTCTTGATGATGTCCCTTAAATTTCCCGGGTTTCAAAGGAAGCAGCTCCTCTCCCTCCCTCCCTGCCGGCCAGGGAGGAGGGAGGCTCCAACTGTGTTGCTTGGCTGCGTTGCTCACCCAATAAGGAGTCTAAGAACGACTGGGGGGTGGAGCTTGCATGCCTTGTGCCAATCAAATCGGCCGCGTTGCCTGGGGACTCGCCTTTGCTCAGCGCTTCCCAGCGGAGAGGTGATGGTGGTTTTCCTTGCTGCATCCCCTTTGCTGGGTTGCTGTGCTGTGGGAACCACCGCTTGAGGCTTCGTTTGACTGCTGGTTGACTAAAATCCTTTATTTTGGCTGCTGGTCCCTTATTTTCAAATCTGTAAGTTGACAGCTATGCTGGGGCGGGACACTGAAGGGCGGGGCAAACTGCCCGGTGACGCATGTGCAACGTCCGTATGGACTGCACACGTGCAACGTCCATACGGACTGCAGCCCGTACAGACGCTGTGCTGACGTAGCACAAGTGGCGCCCACACTGACTGTGTGGGCGCCTTCCGCCACGCTACAGCTTGGGGGAGGCGGTGGGCCATCTTGTCACACACACCCAGGGCGGTGCCCGGGGCGGCCCCCCTCCGGCCCCCCCTTTCGTACACCCCTGCCCCTCTCCCAGAACCGGGCCAGCCTTGAAAGTAGGAGAGCAAAGAGATCAAAGACAGAGGGCACGTACCAGAACCCGCAGAAGCGGCAAATGAGGAAGTGGGAGAGACGGGGCGTGGAGATTCACTCAGGACAACGCCATTTTCCAAGAGGCTGGGTTCAATTATTATTATTATTATTATTATTATTATTATTATTATTATTATTATTATTATTATTTTATTTATACCCTGCCCTTCCCGGTTCAAAAACCGGGCTCAGGGCGGCTAACAACAAATTTAAAACACTTAATTATAAAAGCAGCATAAAGTACAGTATAAAACCCAACAATAAAATTCAAAAATCAATTAGTTAATCCCCAGGGCTAGCTGGCTGAATTGGTCCTACTTGGGCCAGCGAGGAGGCCAGGGGAGAATTAGTTGTGGGGTCTCAGAGCGGGTGATCTTCATAAAAGGGGAGGGGGAAGGAAGAGTAGGGAAATAAAATATCAGGCGGGATTCAAATTAAAGGCCAGGCGGAATAGCTCTGTCTTACAGGCCTGACGGAAGGAGGTTAAATCCTGAAGGGCCCTGGTCTCCTGGGACAGAGCATTCCACCAGTTCGGAGCCATCACTGAAAAGGCCCTGGCCCTGGTGGAGGATAGCCTCTCTCTGTAAAGATTAAAAGCCATCCAGGAGCAATTGACAGCATCTTGACACTGCCTGGCCACTGTGTGAATAGGATACTGGACTAGAGGGTGCATCTGAATCTACCTAACCCTAACTGGGCTGCCCAAATGACAAGACCCCCTTCTCTGCCTTGCTGAGGTGGTCCAGAGGGAAGCAAGATGTTTGCCACCAGCTTGGTCACAGGAGATGTCAGAAGGAGGCAGACAAGGCGCCATCCAACCACCTTAGGGACTCCGTGCCGGATCTTTGTAGAGTTTGCAGCTGATCCTGAGGTTTGGGGTCAGAGTTTCCTTCTTCTAGATGGGCTCCCTTCCCAGGTGGACGACCCCCACCTCCCCTCACTTCCCTCTACAACACGGGCAGAAACCGCCTTCTTTTCTTTCTTTCTCCCCAAATTTTTTTTTTCATTTTATAACACAACGAAACAACACAAACAGAAAAAACAAACAATACAAACAAATTCTTGTCTTATCCTTATTTTTTCTAAACATTGTTAGGTGGGCTTCCCCAAGTCCCCCCCCCTATCTGATTTTCATTTTACCTCATCTTTAGCAGTTTACATATATCATAATTTTTAACCATTTTTTTTAAATCATGCTTACTTTTACCATAAAAATCTTCACATTTTATCACTTACAAATAATACTGTTTTAAAATACACTGTCTTCTACTTCTAACCCTACAGCCTATATCCACTTCCAAAGCTATTCTGAGATTTAAATATTACAGAAACCGCTTTCTTGACCGTTGGGCCTACTGTTAAGTTGTGGGCGAACATATCAAACGACACAACGATTCTTAAAAAGCAGCTCTTTATTTGTAAGCTGGAACAGAACTGAACTGAGGAGCTCAGACAGCCTGCTTATATAGAACTCCAGAACAACGTAACTGTTGCAACTTTCTAAAACTATCCAATCACTGAACGTCACTTTCGATCCTTCATTTGCATAACTATCTACAGTATCCCCCTGCTGGCCCAGGGTGAGAACTTCAGTACATAACACCCACGTCTGGTCCCATCTGCGGAGTCCACCAGAGCCTTCCTTTTGTCTAATTTTTATTTTAAGAAAATGAGTTGGAGGAGCGTTTTCTTGCCTTCCTCCCCAGCTCCTTTCTAATGCCCCATCCAACATGGCCTCTCTATCAAGTTCCCTCTGCCTTTGAAAATCCCGCCCTTCCTATTATTTTTCATCTCGGGAGTTTTAAAAGGCTTGAAATAACAAACACCACCCTGGTGCCTAATTGTCTTTATGAGCTGGCTCCCTAATTCTCAAATAAATTGCGCTTCCATTATGCCTTTCATCTAAGGATCTCAAAGTACTTCACAAGCATTAATTAATTTCACTTTTTCAAGGCAGAGCCTCCCCTCCCCACCCTAGCGATATGTAAGGGGGTGGGGGAGAGAGCCGGAGATACAATCTGTATTTTTTCTTTCAATTTTATTTTTTTAAATAAAAAAAAATGTTTAGACTTTATAATTTCCCAGGCAGCAAAGATGGAAGAGCCCAAGCGGCGAATTAGTGTGCCTATTTTTGGATTTCAGAGAAAAGGCTCGACTCCTGCAGTATGCGGTGAGAGGTATACAAAGAAGTTGACTGACTGGCCAAATGTCTGATGCTGGAGGTGTAGTTACATGCTGTAGAACTCGTTGTTGTTGTTTAGTCGTTTAGTCGTGTCCGACTCTTCGTGACCCCCTGGACCAGAGCACGCCAGGCACTCCTGTCTTCCACTGCCTCCCGCAGTTTGGTCAAACTCATGCTGGTAGCTTCGAGAACACTGTCCCACCATCTCGTCCTCTGACGTCTCCTTCTCCTTGTGTCCCCCATCTTTCCCAACATCAGGGTCTTTTCCAGGGAGTCTTCTCTTCTCATGAGGTGGCCAAAGTCTTGGAGCCTCAGCTTCATGATCTGTCCTTCCAGTGAGCACTCAGGGCTGATTTCCTTCAGAATGGAGAGGTTTGATCTTCTTGCAGTCCATGGGACTCTCAAGAGTCTCCTCCAGCACCAGAATTCAAAAGCATCCATTCTTTGGCAATCAGCCTTCTTGATGGTCCAGCTCTCACTTCCATACATCACTACTGGGAAAACCAGAGCTTTTACTATATGGACCTTTGTTGGCAAGGTGATGTCTCTGCTTTTTAAGATGCTGTCCAGGTTTGTCATTGCTTTTCTCCCAAGAAGCAGGCGTCATTTAATTTCGTGGCTGCTGTCACCATCTGCAGTGATCAGGGAGCCCAAGAAAGTAAAATCTCTCACTGCCTCCATTTCTTCCCCTTCTATTGGCCAGGAGGTGATGGGACCAGTGGCCATGATCTTCGTTTTTTTGATGTTGAGCTTCAAACCATATTTTGCGCTCTCCTCTTTCACCCTCATTAAAAGGTTCTTTAATTCCTCCTCACTTTCTGCCATCAAGGTTGTGTCATCTGCATAGCTGAGGTTGTTGATATTTCTTCCGGCAATCTTAATTCCGGCTAGAACTCGTAAGAGCCCCCAAAGAGCCGGCTGGATCAGGCCAATGGCCCATCTAATCCAGTATCCTGTTCCCACAGTGGCCAAATACCCCTAAGAACCTAGGAATAACAACAAATTTGTGGCTAACAACAAATTTAAATAAAAAAAATTCTTCCAGTAGCACCTTAAAGACCAACTAAGTTAGTTCTTGGTATGAGCTTTCGTGTGCATGCACACTTCTTCAGATACACTGAAACAGAAGTTGCCAGATCCTTCTATATAGTGAGAAGGTGGGGAGGCGTATTACTCAGAAGGTCTGACTATGGCAGACCAACATGGCTACCTATCTGTAACTGGAACCATGGAAAACAAATTTAAAGCAATTGATGCTACAAAAAACAGCATAAAAACAGCATAAAATACAGTATAAACCGTGAATAACAATAAATTCAGACTTCAAAAATCAATTTAGGGGGGAAATCCATCCAGTAAACATTAGATGATCCCCAGGGCTAGCTGGCTAAATTAGTCCTATTTGGGCCAGTGAGGAGACTAGGGGAGAATTAGCTGTGGGTTCTCAGAGCGGGTGATCTTCATAAAAAGGGGAGGAGGAGGGAAGGACGGAAGGGGAATAAAAGATCAGGCTAAGTTCAAATTGAAAGCCATGCGGAATAGCTCTGTCTTACGGGCCCTGAGGAAGGAAGTTAAATCCTGCAGGGCCCTGGTCTCATGGGACAGAGCATTGCACCAGGTCGGAGCCATCACTGAGAAGGCCCTGGCCCTGGGGGAGGATAATATGACTTCCTTAGGGCCCTGGACCTCTAAACTATGATTATTCATGGACCTTAAGGTCCTATGTGGGGCACACCAGGAGAGGCGGTCCCATAAATACGAGGGCCCTAAGCATTAGCGTTGACTCGTGATACAGATGGGTCAGAACACCAGTCCTGTGCCTTTGCTGCCGTCACTGAAATCAGCACAAATCTCTGAGTCATCCCTGGGTATCTGAAGGATGGCAGGTCGGTCTGTGCTTTAGGCGCGTTTTGCAGAAGATCATCATCTTGGAGCTTTTGCAAAGGGGAGCCAAAGGGGTTCTGGGTTGGGGGAGTAAGCAAGCCGGTGTGAAATGGAGCTGACATATTGGGGAGGGTGGGAACCGGCCTTCACTCGGGGTGGGGTGGGGGGGTGTTCCTACCAACCTCCCCTCACGTTTTAGAAGAATTAAGAAGAAGCATATCAAGCTGTGGTAATGTATTCAGGCAGCACAATTGACTCGCTGTTAATTGAATTTAAAAGCAGGTATTACATTTATGCCAGTGGAGCAAACATATTCCAGGAAGGGGGTGGGGGAGAGGTATAAAGCCAGTTTGGTCATGGAGTGTTTTATGAACCTATTTAATCTCTTCTCTAGAGAAAGCAGACTTCCTCCTGCCGTGAAGGCTTCATTAGGAGGGCACCTGGAGAGGGGCAAATTTGCTAGAAGCGTCCAAGTGGCAAACTTTATTATTATTCTTATTACTTGAATGTGAAGTTTGGGGGGACCTGGATAGGAAATGGGCAAGTTACCTGTTTTGTATGGGGATACACCCACCCTTGACAACAGAGACATCACCTTGCCAACAAAGGTCCGTATAGTTAAAGCCATGGTTTTCCCAGTAGTGATGGATGGAAGTGAGAGCTGGACCATAAAGAAGGCTGATCGCCGGAGAATGGATGCTTTTGAATTCTGGTGCTGGAGGAGACTCTTGAGAGTCCCATGGACTGCAAGAAGATCAAACGCATCGATTCTGAAGGAAGTCAGCCCTGAGTGCTCACTGGAAGGACAGATCCTGAAGCTTGAGGCTCCAAGACTTTGGCCACCTCATGAGAAGAGAAGACTCCCTGGAAAAGACCCTGATGCTGGGAAAGATGGAGAGCACAAGGAGAAGGGGATGGCAGAGGACGAGATGGTTGGACAGTGTTCTCAAAGCTACTAGCATGAGTTTGACCAAACTGTGGGAGGCAGTGGAAGACAGGAGTGCCTGGCGTGCTCTGGTCCAGGGGGTCACGAAGAGTCGGACACGACTAAACGACTAAACAACAACAACACCCACCCACCCCGGAAGGAGCAAGTGCATAGCTTGGGGGTCACTAGAGACCCAAGTGTGATCTCCGTCTAGTTTACCAGCTGCAGCCTTTGCTGGACAGGGATAGCCTGACCACTTGAGTCCATGGTTTTGGTAACCCCAAGGCTGGATTGCTGTGGTGCACACTTTGTGGGCCTGCCCTTTGAGACTGGTTCTGGGAGCTCCAGCTGGTGCAGAAGGCAGTGGCCAGACTACTGCTGGGGAGACATCTGGCTGAGAACATGTGGCACCATCTCCACTGGCCGCCCATCTGCTACCAGAGACAGGGCTCTTGTATTAATTTGCACAACCCTGGCCAGTGAATGAGTGGCTCCGTCAGACAATGGGCCGGAACGGTTATATCAGGGGTCGGCAACCTAAGGCCACAAGCCTTGCTGATTTCAGTGACTCTGGTCCAGGGACTGGGAACCTGTGGCTCTCCAGAGGTTAAGAACTTAAGAGCCTGGTTGCTGGATCAGACCAATGGCCCACTTGGCCAAGCATCCTGGTTCTCACAACAACCATGGGAAACCCTCTCCACCTCTGTGATTCTATGAACCAAATTTCTCTGTCATCCCCGGCGGAATCTCCGTTCGACCGAGCTGATAAAGCTCATCCTGTGATGGAATCGCCCTCCCGACGAATAATTAACGACCTGAGCCTCTCATAAGGCTCCAAGGCACGTTCTCCCGTTCAGCAGAGTTTTCCAGCAAAATGGTCAAAGGCCTGGAAACGATGCATTACGAGGAACGGCTAAGGGAGCTGGGCATGTTTAGCCTGGAGAAGAGGAGGTTAAGGGGTGATATGATAGCCATATTCAAATATATAAAAGGATGTCACATAGAGGAGGGAGAAAGGTTGTTTTCTGCTGCTCCAGAGAAGCGGACACGGAGCAATGGATCCAAACTACAAGAAAGAAGATTCCACCTAAACATTAGGAAGAACTTCCTGACAGTAAGAGCTGTTTGACAGTGGAATTTGCTGCCAAGGAGTGTGGTGGAGTCTCCTCCTTTGGAGGTCTTTAAGCAGAGGCTTGACAACCATAGGTCAGGAGTGCTCTGATGGTGTTTCCTGCTTGGCAGGGGGTTGGACTCGATGGCCCTTGTGGTCTCTTCCAACTCTAGGATTCTATGATTCTAAAGAATATGAGCATGTGGAAGGATGAGATAGTATGAGCTACATGCTAGAGAGTTTTATTATCTTCTACGCAGACAGCAAACAAAAATACCTCCTCTCTCTATGAAAGCAGAGAGCAACTGAACAACAAAGGAACAAAGGAACAGGAAACCACTAACGTCACATCCGTCTCCCTTCTCCCATGAGACTTCCAACAGCTTGGACTGTCTCTGGAATGTAAACAGAGCCTTGTGACTCTAAGCAGCTGCTCAGTGGCGAAACAGAAACTAACAATCCCTACTGGTGGGCTACGATGGAGGTTGGTGCATGGGGTGATTGAGATGGCTTTTGATGTCCATCCCTCCCACCCCCTGCTCTCCTGATCTATGATCCTATTACCCAGTGCTTTCTTTTCTGGGCGGACGCAGGGGTACACATACTCCTAAACATTTTGTGAATCTAAGTTTGGCCTCATTGAGGGGCAGTATTTCAATATGAGTAGAAAAATTAGAGTACCCCTAAACATTTTTTTTTGGGGGGGAAGCACTGCTATTACCATTCGCTTCAACATCAGACCCATTGATTTCAATTGATTCTCTCACTACCAAGACAGAGAAACACTCCACCATTCAACCTTTCAGCCTTTGGGGTGACCCATATGAGTAAATGTTTCAGGAACGTCTCTCCCATAGGGAAACGCAGAGACATCAATATGCAAAGCCAGGTTTTCTAATTTGGGAAAGGAAAAAAAAACACAGCCCAGCTGCAAAAGAAGGAAAGATGGAGGGAGGGGGGACCATTCTATGAGAAGAAGCAAAGTCATAAAAGCAGAGAACAATTAGACCTCAGAGGCAGTGATGGTGTTTCCAAAGGGCTTGGTGGAATTTATTTACTTCTTTGCTTTTATTACCGGGCTTTGCGGGGAAAGAGCTTTCTCCCCACCCCTCCTGCCTTTCCCTGCTAATTGAGGGTGGAGCGTTGAGCAGCCTCAATCTTCATTATGCATTGCCATCAGCAGATGACAGCTTTCTCTGCTTCCTGCCTCCCCTCTCTTAGGCTCTTGATCAGAAAATGGGAGGAGTTCGGCATATTCCTCAACAGGCTTTTTTAAAAAATGAACAGGTTGCTGGAGAAGAAAGGCAGCCGTAACACCAAAAGTTGTGGATATCCAACGAAGCTTAACGTTTGAATATTCAGGACAGATGTAAGAAAGCACTTCTCCACACGGCATATAGTTAAACTATGGAACCTTCCACAGGAGGCAGCGATGGCCCACCAGCCTAGATGGCTTTAAAGAGGAGTAGACAAATTGGTTGTCCAATGAGAGTTGGACCATCAAGAAGGCTGATCACTGAAGAATGGATGCTTTTGAATTACGGTGCTGGAGGAGACTCTTGAGAGTCCCATGGACTGCAAGAAGATCAAACCTCTCCATTCTGAAGGAAATCAGCCTTGAGTGCTCACTGGAAGGACAGATCCTGAAGCTGAGGCTCCAAGACTTTGGCCACCTTATGAGAAGAGAAGACTCCCTGGAAAAGACCCTGATGTTGGGAAAGATGGAGGGCACAAGGAGAAGGGGACGACAGAGGACGAGATGGTGGGACAGTGTTCTCAAAGCTACGAACATGAGTTTGACCAAACTGGGGGAGGCAGTGGAAGACAGGAGTGGCTGGCGTGCTCTGGTCCATGGGGTCACGAAGGGTCAAACAAGACTAAACGACTAAACAACAACAAGAACCATGGGCAGAAATCCATGTTCCTCTCAGTTGCCATTCTCTCCATTCATCCTAACCTACCTCACAGGGTTGTTGTGACTATAAAATGGAGAAAACCATTTCACCACTGGGTCCTCAGAATCACCAAGGATACAAGGAAGGAAATGGAGTTATTTAGGACACGACTAAACGACTAAACAAGGGACGTGGGTGGTGCTGTGGGTTAAACCACAGAGCCTAGGACTTGCCGATCAGAAGGTCAGCGGTTCAAATCCCCGCGACAGGGTGAGCTCCCGTTGCTCGGTCCCTGCTCCTGCCAACCTAGCAGTTCGAAAGCACGTCAAGTGCAAGTAGAAAAATAGGTACCACTCCGGTGGGAAGGTAGACGTCGTTTCCGTGAGCTGCTCTGGTTCGCCAGAAGCGGCTTAGTCCTGCTGACCACATGACCCGGAAGCTGTACGCCGGCTCCCTCGGCCAATAAAACGAGATGAGCGCCACAACCCCAGAGTCGGCCACGACTGGACCTAATGGTCAGTGGTCCTTCTACCTCTAAACAACTAAACAACAACAAGACAAATTTGTTGGGGAGAGGGCTATCGAAAGCTACTAGTCACGATGACTATGGTCTGCCTCTACAGTTTTGAGGCAGCAGTGCTTCTGAATACTGTACAAGTTGCTGGAGACCACGGGATGGAAGATGTCTCTTGTGCCAGAGCCCTGCATGTGAGGTTCCCACAACCATCTGACTGGCCACTGTGAGAACCGCCAGAGGCTCTTCGGACACTATTTTGTTGTGTGGTGCAGAGAGGCAGAAAAGGGGAAGGGACTTGCCTTCACAGGACATAGGCTTGTGTTGGAACTGCTCACAGTAGCATATCTGAAATTTATTTCATGCAAACAGAGTCTAATATTTGCACTGTCGGTCTCCTGTGCTTCTTCAAATACTCTTTGTATTATCTTTCCCCCTGCTCCCCTAGCACATATTCAGGGAGGAAACCTGAGTTTGAAATAAGAAATTGTTGGAAATCAAGCTCTCAGGCCTGGCTCTCTCGGTGCAGGGAAGGAAGCCTCACTCCTGAGCTTCAGGGCGAATTCCCTGCATGGGTTGACTTCTTAAAAGGAAGAAGAGGCATGGGGTAACATAGCTGGCAGGCTTGCCTAAGGGGTTTCCCATCCTGCTAAGCCTCCACCATTGCCCCTCCACCGCAAGGTAAGGTTTTACCTCTGAAAGAGGACAGTTTCATGGTGCAGAGAAGAAATACTCCCATTTTATCTTAGAAGCAAGTAGTCCAATTCTCGGGACGCGGGTGGCGCTGTGGTCTAAACCACATAGCCTAGGACTTGCCGATCAGAAGGTCAGCGGTTTGAATCCCTGTGTCGGGGTGAGCTCCCGTTGCTCGCTCCCTGCTCCTGCGAATCTAGCACTTCGAAAGCACACCAGGGCAAGTAGATAAATAGGTACCACTCCGGCGGGAAGGTAAACGCCGTTTCCGTGCGCTGCTCTGGTTCACCAGAAGCGTCTTAGTCCTGCTGGCCACATGACCTGGAAGCTGTCAGTAAAGCGAGATGAGCGCCGCAACCCCAGAGTCGTTTGCGACTGGACTTAACCTGTCAAGGATCCTTTACCTTTTTAGTCCAATTCTCAGGCATCTCAAATCTGTTCCAGGGCTTTTTATTCACTCATTCATTCATTCAGTTTCTATCCTGTCCTTCCTCATAACAGAGCCCAGGGGAGTGAACCATGAAGCGGGACAGTAATGCCATTTTAAATGCCTGAAATAAATAAACAAACACATTTAGACGCAATAAGAACATCTAACAGTCATACTTCCCCACGGCTAATCATTACAAGGCTTCCTGGAACATTATCTCTCAGCCATCAAATGGTGGACAGGAAGCTTTTAAAATGTGGGAGACAGATATGCCTTGCCAGGGGAGACATTCTGGAAATGGGGAGCCACCACTGAAAATGCCCGGTCATGAGTCAGCGCCGACCAAGCATTGTCCAGCTGTGGCCTCTCAACAGGACATCCCCTGCCCACTGCTGGTCCTGAGATGGTGGAATTGAGAAGAAGTCTGAGGTGAGTCAGGAGTTGAGAACCAGAAGCCATGGGGCCAGTCACTCACCTGGGCAAAAAGGATGGACACAGAGACAAGATCAATGAAGGTGCTGGGAGTCAGGACAAACAAATAACCAAGATTACAGGAACATGTCAGAGGTCTAGAAGACAGTGGGGCTACCTTTGAAGGTGACCCGGAAACTACAGTTAATGCAGAATGCGGCAGCTAGACTGGTGACTGGGGGCGGCCGCCGAGACCAAATAACACCTGTCTTGAAAGACCTACATTGGCTCCCGGAATGTTTCCAAGCACAATTCAAAGAGTTGGTGCTGACCTTGAAAGCCCTAAACGGCCTTGGCCCAGTATACCTGAAGGAGCGTCTCCACCCCCATCATCCAGCCCAGACACAGAGGTCCAGCTCCGAGGGCCTTCTGGTGGTTCCCTCTCTGCAAGAAGTGAGGTTACAGGGAACTAGACAGAGGGACTTCTCGGTAGTGGCGCCCGCTCTGTGGAACGCCCTCCCATCAGATGTCAAGGAAATAAACAACTACAGTGGTACCTCTAGATATGAACGGGATCCATTCCGGAGCCCTGTTCGCATATAGAAGCAAACGTCACTAGCGATGCCACGTCTGCGCATGATGTCATTTTGAGCGCCTGCACATGCGCAAGCGGCGAAACCCGGAAGTAACGCTCTCCGTTACTTCCGGGTTGCTGCGGAGCGTAACTCGAACGCGCTCAACCCGAAGCGCATTCAACCCAAGGTATGACTGTACTTGACTTTTAGAAGATATCTGAAGGCAGTTCTATTTAGGGAAGTTTTTAATGTTTGATGTTTTAGTGTGTTTTTAATATTCTGTCGGGAGTCGCCCAGATTGGCTGGGGACATATAAATAAATTATTATTATTATTATTATTATTATTATTATTATTATTACCATGTTGCTCAGGGACAGGAAGCCCTCTTATCCTCCTTGCTGCCCAGGAGGACCCAATGACCACCAGGGTGGGCAGAGTCACTCCAGAGTCTGGAGGCGCTTTGCTGACAAAGCGCCTCTCATTCTGAGCCATCTGCACCAGGTGCTCACCTGAGTCAAGGAAGACCAGTGGTTTCAGCACCGTGGATAGCTCTGAGTGAGGCATCTGATTGGGCCACAGTGAGAAGAGGATGCTGGGCATGAGATGCACCTGTGGGCCTGATCCAGCTGTAGGGCTCTTCTAATGTTTTTACCTGATTTCTCACAGGTAATAGAAGAAGAACAAGGAGGAGGAGGAGAAGGAGGAGGAGGAGGAGAAGGAGGAGGAGGAGGAGGAGAAGGAGAAGGAGGAGGAGGAGGAGAAGGAGAAGGAGAAGGAGAAGGAGAAGGAGGAGAAGAAGGAGGAGGAGGAGAAGGAGAAGGAGGAGAAGGAGGAGGAGTTTGGATTTGATATCCCGCCTTTCACTCCCTTTAAGGAGTCTCAAAGCGGCTACCATTCTCCTTTCCCTTCCTCCCCCACAACAAACACTCTGTGAGGTGAGTGGGGCTGAGAGACTTCAGAGAAGTGGGACTAGACCAAGGTCACCCAGCAGCTGCATGTGGAGGAGCGGAGACGTGAACCCGGTTCCCCAGATTACGAGACTACCGCTCTTAACCACTACACCACACCACTACACCACACCCAGCTCTGAACCTGGCTGCCTTCTCCTCCTCTTCCTCCTCCCTTGGCTCTTCTCACGGGGCCATGGCACTACTTGAACTTCAATGACTTGCCCCACCTGGTCTCCAAGTCCCAGCTGCTGGTAACAACCTGGCTGAGATGGAAAAGTGCTGAAGAGTTGGGTGGGGAGAGGCTTCAACGTGCCCACCCCCTGTCCATCCCTTTGGCACATCAATTTGCACATGGATTTCACACTGGTAGGTCAACCCTGTGTTTGGAAATGTGTTACTTCTACCCATGTTTGGGCACTAAGGGTCCTTTGGTTTTTTGTTTAAGCTGAGTTGCTGCTCTTGCTCCGGCTGTTGTTGTTGTTTTGCAAAACGCAATCTGAGACAGACCTGAAATGACATGAGCAACCTGAATCGTAGGAAGAAGTTGCTGGCAGGTGGGGGTTGGGGGGGGGAGTACTCACAGAGGAAATAAGCTAGCAAGCTACTGGCGGCGGGGGGGGGGGGTTGAGGAGGAAGCATTCCTTCTCTGATAAGATGAAAGCTTTTGTCCTCCGCTAACCCCTTTTAATATCTCTTGTCTTCCGGCACAGCAGCCCGTAGAATCTCTATTTATTTCCTTTTCAATATGTGGCCACCAAAGCACAAAGTTTTGTAAAGGGGTGGTGATTTCCAATCACTTCCTCAAGCTATATTGATCTCATCTGAGCAGATAATAATATAATTTTATTTATATCCCGCCCTCCCGGGCTCAGAGTGGCTATTATTATTATTATTATTTCTATGCAGATTTTAGTTACCAAGCAAAACAAAATTAAATTGATTTAACTGAAATGTCTTTTGAATTCCCAAGTCATGTCGCAACCTTTCAGCACCCCTCATTTGGAGAATTTGGAAGCTGAAAAATTCAAGAAGCCGGCTGGTTGGCCGGTTCCTGACCATGTGTAGAGGGCGGGAAGTCGTGACCCTCCAGATGTTCTTCTCCAGCATAAGTCTTTGTTCATATTTATTTCTGATTTATATTAATTATAAACTCACTACCATTATTAATCACATTCAACACATTTAGGGCTGTCTCCAACTAAGCCGTGCTCAGAGTAGACCCATTGAATTGAATGGACTTAAGCTAGTCAAGCCCATTAATCTCAGTGAGACAATTCTGAGCATTGGCTATAAACCACAGATGATGAAAATATTAAAATGCATCCAAGAAATACTTAGTGAAAAAGGAAAAAACAACAACCCAATAGCAATTCAATCCTAGAAATATTCCAGTGCTATTTTAACTATTCAGGAATCCATCCCATTATTATTTTTTACACTTGTTTGGTTATTCTTATGACAATATTGACTTAAAAAAATAACGATTTTGAAATGGTAATTTCTGCTTTCTCTGCTGGACACAAAATAAGTGAGTTTAAGATATTTCAGCATGGTGTGTAGGATCTCACCCTGCATCTATTTGCTTGTGAGTAAGCCCTGATAAACTCAATGGGAAATAATTTTTGTAGGGGCCTGTGCTGTCAGTCTTACAGGATGTTAACAGTCAGAGCTTCTGACTCTTTCTGATATTTGTGCTGTTAAAATTCTAGCTGCTTTTAGCACCCAGTGGAAGGTGCAACCATCTGCAACAGGAATCCCCCTTTACACTTGGAAACTCCTCACAAAATTCAGAACCCTGTACAATCAGGGTTCTGAATTGAATTTTTCTTTTTTTCTTTTTTAAATATATTTATTAACCTTTCAAAGTTTATACAAAAAAGACAAAAAACAAAAATACAAAAAATTAAAAACACATATAATTTCATTCACTTATTTTCATTTAACTTATTTCTCGGACCTCCTCATACCTCCCCTTTTTGTATTCCAATTCAGATTATTCATTCAGCAAATCCTCACCCTTAGTTTTCACTTAATTTTACACCTTTCTTTCTTCTCCCCCCCCCAATTATCTTAATCATTACATCTAGTAACCACTTAGATTCCGTCCAACATCAATCTAACATTCATTAATTTTATAATATTTCCCAAGATAGTCCTTGAATTTCTTCCAATCTTCTTCCACCGACTCTTCACCCTGGTCTCGGATTCTGCCAGTCATTTCTGCCAGTCCCATGTAGTCTATCACCTTCATCTGCCATTCTTCCAAGGTGGGTAGATCTTGTGTCTCTGAATTGAATTTTTCAGAATCCTACAAAATCAGGCTTCTAAATCACACCAAGCTACAGTTCCCGTGTTCCCTGGGGAGAGGGATTGTTAAACCACTCTGGGAATTGTAGTTCTCCCAGGGGGCAGTGAATAGAAGCCTCATAACAACTCTCACCACCCTTAACCAACTACAGTTCCCATGATCCTTTGTGGCACAATACGGTTTTAAATACATCGTGCAGATGGGGTCAAACTTAGGTCCACTGCTTTCAACGGGCCTACTTATTTTATACCTGCATTTAGTAAACAGATCTAAATACTTTGAATTTTCCCAGCTTGCACCAATATCCAGCTTTATCCAAATATAATTTGGATACTACTTGATATTGGGGTAAGCTGGGCAAATTCAACGTTTTTAGATCTGTTTACTAAAGGCAAACGAGCCTGATTTGCGTCTTAGGAAATTTTCCCCGTTCAGTTCCTCCTCCACACCCAAGAAACCCACATCAGTACTTAGAACAGAGTACTTGACCCCAGGTTTTGGGACTCATCCCATCCTTCATAATATCATTTCACAATTTCAGCCTCTGGCCTGAATGATCGTTACACGCCACCCTTGCTGCTGCAGCTTCCAACCATGCTAATTAATTAAGGAATCAGCACTTATTTAGCCTAATTTAGAAATGTTTTCCAATGGCAGCTCGCCTGTCAGTCTGGGTGAGTGACATGTCCTGTCCAACTCTTGATTGCAAACAAACATTTGGGATGTGATCTGACAGTTCATGTTCAGATGTTTTAGAAACCTGCTCCCCCCTTTTTTTGAGGGGGGTGGCGATTGCATTGGCTTATCTGCTGTGAATATATCCTGCGTTTCTTCCGAAAGCATGCATGCTTCCCTTTCCACCCATTTTCTCCTGGTTTTTGCTTCGTTGTAAAATGCAATTGTGATTGCTATGTGTCCCAGATGTGTGGGATGTGAAACACAAGAGCAATCAAGTACAACATTCCTAGAGAAGAGGAGGTTAAGGGGTGATATGATAGCCATGTTCAAATATATAAAAGGATGTCACATAGAGCAGTGTTTTTCAACCCCTAGTGTGCCGCGAGATGTTGCCTGGTGTGCCGTGGGAAAATTTGAAAAATTCAAAACATTTTTTTTAAAAAAAATGTCAAATTTTCGCCCACTAGGCGGGCGCCAGACTGTGTCCACCCTATTTTCCATCCGTCCTGGGTGGGGATCAGATCGGATGGGATCGGATGAGAGCGGACAGGCGGTCGGTCCGCTGTCATCCGATTCCCCATAGAGAGCAGCGGGGCTCTTACATCTCCCTCTCCGCACACAGTGGTGGTGTGCCTCGTGATTTTTTTCATGAAACAAGTGTGCCTTTGCCCAAAAAAGGTTGAAAAACACTGACATAGAGGAGGGAGAAAGGTTGTTTTCTGCTGCTCCTGAGAAGCGGAGACGGAGCAATGGATCCAAACTACAAGAAAGAAGATTCCACCTAAACATTAGGAAGAACTTCCTGACAGTAAGAGCTGTTTGACAGTGGAATTTGCTGCCAAGGAGTGTGGTGGAGTCTCCTCCTTTGGAGGTCTTTAAGCAGAGGCTTGACAACCATATGTCAGGAGTGCTCTGATGGTGTTTCCTGCTTGGCAGGGGGTTGGACTCGATGGCCCTTGTGGTCTCTTCCAACTCTATGATTCTATGATTCTAGAGTGAACATGTTTACACCTGGGGAGGAATGTTTGCCCAGCCAGCAGGTCAACTTCCTGTTTCCTTCTGGGCTGGGGCAGACTTCCTCTGCATGGGACGAGAGGTGGGCGTGGCCTCACCTGTGCAGGTAACGACAAAAGCACAGGGCAGGGCAGCCATCTCTCTCTCTTTGACTACATGCATCAAAGAAGCAACATCTGCTTAGCCAAAGATGCTCAGAGGGACTGTCTCTTTATGGGATAGTTTCCAGGTGTATGTTACTTTTCTAAGCTAAGTCTGCCTTCTGGGATCCGACTGTGAACAGAATGTGAGTAAACTCTTTTTATACTTTTATAGAAGACTGTGTCAAGTCTTATCTTTTATGAGGGAATAAGAGGAAGATACCAGAACAGTTATTATAGAGGCTTTAGCGAGCCTGAGCAAACGCATCCGCTGTGAGTTTAAAAAGCGGAAAGTTACTCTGCTAAATTGTGAACTTGTTTACACAAGTTGGAAAGGCTATAATCAAACAATATATCCTCTCCTGCATCCCTGAACATTCCCACAAAATGGATGGCAGTTCCATTCAAGACCAGGAATGCGTGTCAGTGGTTTGTTCCAATATGCAGTCCAGCACCTACCCATTTCAATACTTCTTCTTCTTCGGCAATCACTTGAAGTGATACATAATACATAATTCAATACATAATGCAGTGGTACCTTGGTTTAAGAACAGCTTTGTTTATGAACAACTTGGATTAAGAACAGCGTTTTGGTTTGTGAAATTTGCCTTGGAAGCAGAACATGTTGAGTGTGTTCCATTTGTAAATTGAATCCCCCGCTGCTATGGGAAAGCACTCCTTGGTTTAAGAACGCTTTGGTTTAAGAACGGACTTCCGGAACGGATTAAGTTTGTAAACCAAGGTACCACTGTATAGGAACCCAAACAAGGAAGAGTTCTTATGGATCCTATACTACCTGAAAACGATTTACAGATGGTACTTTACTCTCAGTAGACTTGCTAAGATGTCTAAGACTTAATCAGATAAGTGTTGGAGAATCAATGAGACTGAGGATACGTTCTATCATATGTGGTGGACCTGTAAAAGTCTAAAAGAGTACTGGGAAATAATCCATAATGAACTGAAAATAACGTTTAAAAGTACTTTTCTTTTTTTAAAAAAAGTTCCTTTTTGTTGGGAATAATCCAGACAGAAATTCCCAGGTGTCAAAATAACAACAACAACAACAACAACAACAACAACAACAACAACATATTATTATTATTTATACCTCGCCCATTAGGTATTATTTATACCTCACCCACCACCCTAGGTGGCTTCCAAAAAAATATTAAAATACTGTAATACATCAAACATTAAAAGCTTCCCTAAACAGGGCTGCCTTCGGGTGGTTATTTATATAAATAAGCTTCAAAATAACCTCATATAAATAACCTTCAAAAAAGGTTATTTATATATGCCACTACTGTGGCCCGTGTTTCGTTAGCCCAAAAATGGAAATTGAGCGGTCCCAACTAAAGAATGGCAACTTAAAATTAATGGAATCTGCACAGCTTGCAGACCTAACATATAGAAAAAGAGAACAAGAAGAATATACTGTACGTTTAAAGAAGATCGGATTGACTATATGGGGGAAGGGAATTGTGTACACTTGAAAACGTTGGCAGCATTAAGATAAACTCAACAGTGCAAATAAGTTTTGATGGATGCAATAATGGAAAAATGTCTAGAAATCTGTACTTTGCTTTACAACCATAATCTGTTCCGGAAGTCCGGTTGCAATCCAAAAAAAGGGACAGGCACTTCCGGGTTTGACGTGGTTGTAATCCAAAACGGTTGTAATCCAAAGGGGTTGCAAACCAAGGTACCACTGTATAGCAATGGGAAATGCATATTAAAAAGGCATTTTGTGAGGCAAATGTGGTTAGAAATGTATATCGTGAGGGGAAATGTGTCCTCGAATATGGTGAGGAGTTAGAAATGTCTACTACATCAAGGGAATGTTTAGAAGCGCTATTGTGAATGAGAACGTTCTAGAAATGTGAGTTGTGAGGGAAAAATGTGAGCGTCCAGAGGGAAAACACCTACTTAATTGTATATTTAAAGTTACCTTTCGCTTGGGGGTTGTTTGAAACAAAAGTTTGCAAGTTAATGCAAAACGGGATGGGGAAAATGCTTCTGGAAATCCCAGCGAAAGAACAATGGCAAGAAAAACTGATGGGTTATGCAGAGTTGGCAAAATTGACACATAACATAGCTGTCAAGTGTCCCTTATGTGAAGGGACAGTCCCTTATTCCAGCGCCATGTCCCGCTGCTGTCCCTTATTGATACATGTCCCTTAAATGTCTCTTAAATGATGTCCCTTAAATTTCAAAGGAAGCAGCTCCTCTCCCTCCCTCCCTGCTGGCCAGGGAGGAGGGAGGCTCCAACTGTGTTGCTTGGCTGTGTTGGTCACCCAATAAGAAGTCTAAGAACGACTGGGGGTGTGTGGAGCTTGCATGCCTTGTGTGTGGCTAGTTAATACAAGCTGAGGGTTTTTTTGAATGCTGGACGCCATTTTGTTGCACGTGCTGCTGCAAACTTTGCAGTGCAAAGCCAGGCCGGGGAACCATCTTAAGTTGAGGCTGCATAGGCCTTGTGGTGCATGTGATTCAGATTCTATTCAGTTGAACCTCTGGTTACAAAGTTGGTTGGACAGTGTTCTCGAAGCTACCAGCATGAGTTTGACCAGACTGCAGGAGGACAGGAAGACTGGAGTGCCTGGAAGAGGTGAGGCTGCAGGTCCCTTATTTTGGCTGCTGGTCCCTTATTTTCAAGGCTGCTGGTCCCTTATTTTCAAATCTGCAAGTTGACAGCTATGCACATAAACTATGTGAGGACAATTGTGATTTCAAGGAAGATTGGGAACTTTTTACAAACTATTTAAAAAAAACCACACAAAATGATTTGGACTCCTTGGCAGGTTTTGAATAAACACCCACAAATTTATTAATAGAAAATATGGCAGATAAGGTAATGATAATGTACAACTTTTAACATGCAGAGAATAATATGTGCAAAAAAAATCAGAGAGGGGAGCTGAGGGACGTCTTTGGTGGGAGGGATGGAGAGGGGAGGATAAAAAGGGGGAAAATAATGTAATTGATTATTTGGATTGATAATTTGTTTTGTTGAAATTGTCTAATAAAAATATATTTAAAAAAGAAAAAAAAATGCTTTTGAGAAGGTAAGGAACCAGATCCGTCATTTTAGGAAAGGCCACAGATTTTTAGTTTGTTTAGTTTTTCCTCCGAGAGGAGAACTCTGCTGTTGCTTTTTGAGAAGCCTAGGTGTGAAATGCGAAGGGAGTACAGGAAGCACTTGTTGTCTGAAGTAAGAAGTGAGAGGAAATTGCTGGGGAAATTGGATTTGTCCTCCTCGGAGTGGAAACATCTTGAGATGAAGAGGCTGACAAGGCATCTGTGAGAGGAAAACAGTGAGGGGGAAAGAGAAGGTCAGTTGAGGAGCTGGGAAGGGTTCAGAAAAGGGCAACTCAAGTTGGCACAACTCACCTTTCAGGAAAGGTTGCAAGATTCGGGTTTCATTTGAGGGGGAAAGCAAGTGGAGAGGACAGAAAAGTCCTGCCTCCTGTATCCTATTTCTGTGCAAATATTGTTAATGTTGGGCTAGGGATGGGGGGGGAGAGAAGAGAAATTGGATCCAGATTACATTTAAAACTACATTTATCGAATTCCCACATTGTGAAAAGGTACTGTGATAGGAATTTTATGGTCTTAGATATATGGTAATGTTCATAAGCGTACCAACCAAGCACGTACATAGATCAGCACAGGAAGGCCAACCTGGAACCATTTTGATTCCTAAACTGAGCACTGTATTTTTCGCTCTATAACACGCACCCGACCATAACACGCACGTAGTTTTTAGAGGAGGAAAATCCGTAGGCATTTCCTCCATAACACGCACAGACATTTCCCCTTACTTTCTAGGAGGAAAAAAGTGAGTGTTATGGTGCAAAAAAATACGGTAAATGTTTTCTCTGCAAGGTCAAAGTCTTTTCCTTCACAAATCCTGTCTGAAGGGTATGTCTGTGTTTGAATAGGGTGTGAGCCTGTGACCTGGCCCAGGAACTAAGTGTGCATGCACACGAAAGCTTATACCAAGAACTAACTTAGTTGGTCTTTAAGGTGCTACAGGAAGGAATTTTTTATTTTGACTACAAAAGAATGGCCAGGCTCCCCAGGCAATCCAATCAAGTAACCTGCCAGACAGGAGATAAACAACAACAGGAGAAACACAATATTCAAATTTCTGTTTAACCCTTTTCTGTGATGTAGGTGTGATGTATCTGAGGGGTGGTCTTAGCTTACACCCCTTCTGTGATGTATGTATGATGTTTCTGGGGGTGGTCTTGATCTACAGGGTGGCAATTTCAAAAGTCTTTATAAGCCCTTGCACAGCAATTTTGGGGGGTCCTCTTCCTCTCCTGCGTGTGAGGGGAACACCCTGTTGCAACAGATTAATAAAGACCAATCTTACTAGCTGCTTTGCTTCTCAATATTCTCTGGTTGGCCTCTGTTATCCTCTCCTACCAATTGGGAATCTATGTAAGGACTCTATATGGGCTCTTGGATACCACATAAGGGGAAAGGGCAATTTTTGTTTACAACAGTACATAGAACCTTCAAAAACTACAATTACCCAAATCCCGCAATGTGCTTATCCAACCCATGTTTACAAAAATGCATATACAGTAGTACCTCTGGATGCGAACGGGATCCGTTCTGGAGCCCCGTTCACATCCTGAAGCGAATGTAACCCGTGTCTGCATGTCTGCCCGTGCGCAGGTCGCGACTCGCCGCTTCCGTGCATGCGTGTGACGTCATTTTGAGCATCTGCGCATGTGCAGGCGGCAAAACCCAGAAGTAACGCGCTCCATTACTTCCGGGTCGCAGCGGAGTGCAACCCGAAAATACTCATCCTGAAGCTGCTTCAACCTGAGGTATGACTGTAGCAATTACAAATTGAATGAAAACTGAATTTGGCTGTGAACACAACGCTCAAAGATGCGCTCTGCTAGGATATAAACTTCTGGTGCAGAAATGTGCAGTTCGGTCAAAACTGCGCCCAAAACTTTGCATGAAATTGTTGAAGGATTTCCATGAGGATTTTTTTTAATTAACTCCTTTTGGTGCAGAAATGTAGATAACTGAATTGAAAATTGGAAAAACAGGAAACTGGGAGGACTGAAATGGATGGATCTGCGTGCCTCTACTATAGTCTGAGGATGAATTAATTCAAATTTGAGAAATATTTCCAAGTGCTGCTAATTTCTAAATCAGACCCTGCTTTTACCTGAGGCCAGGTGAATCAGGTGAAAGGCCCACCTAGAGCAGAACAACATAAGAATAGCCACCAATCCTCTTCCCACAGTGGCCAACCTTAAAAATGGAAAGTGTCATGCTGGTGGTCAGCAAAAGAGGTTTAAAGACTCTATCAAAGCAAATCTTTAAAAATGCAGTATAGGTAAAGGTAAAGGCACCCATGACCATTAGGTCCAGTTGTGGCCGACTCTGGGGTTGCGGTGCACATCTCGCTTTATTGTACAGCTTCCGGGTCATGTGGCCAGCAGGACTAAGCCGCTTCTGGCGAACCAGAGCAGCGCATGGAAACACCGTTTACCTTCCCGCCGGAGCAGTATCTATTTATCTACTTGCACTTTGACGTGCTTTCAAACTGCTAGGTTGGCAGGAGAAAAATGCAGTATAAACACCAACAATTGGGAAACACTTGCCTGCGAGCGCTCCAATTGGAGAACAGCCTTGACCAAAGGTGTCATGGGCTTTGAAGACACTCGAACTCAGGACGCAAGGGAGAAACGTGCTAAGAGGAAGGCATGCTTGGCAAACCCTCATTGTGATCGACTCCCGCCCGGAAACCAATGTCCCCACTGTGGAAGGATGTGTGGATCCAGAACTGGCCTCCACAATCACTTACGGACTCATTGTTAAAACCATGTTTATGGAAGACAATCTTACTCGGCTACTAGGGATCGCCGAAGAAGAAGGAGGAGAAGCTTGTAGAAAAGCTGGAGGCACCACAAGAGTAACACTCTGCCTTCTTGCAGTTTCTTGTGACCAAAGTGATCTCAAGGAATGGTGGAGGGGGTCTGGGGGGCTTAGCCTGGAGAAGATTGAGAGGTGGGACCTTCAAATATGTGAAGGGCTGTCCCATGGGAGATGGAGAAAGCTTGTTTTCTGGCGCTTGCAGAGGGCAAGACCTGAACCAACAGATCCAAGCCGCAAGAAGGGAGATTTTTGACTCAACATTAAGAAGAACCTTCTGCAAGTAAGAGCTGTTTGGCTGTGGAATTATGCACTTTCCCCCGAGAAAGTCATAGTCATTACACTTGGGGGATTTTGTGCACTCAAAGGGGAAAGGGTAGCTTAGAATGGTGGCGACTTATTATGCCTATAAACTGAGAAGAGAGGTGCAAAATCTTGCTGAGTAAGAATATAAGTTTTCCAGAAGAGTTACAGGATTTATTTACTTATTATTGGCTAGCGCTTCTCAGAAATGGGTTACAGCTATTCACGCTGAATATGTATTCAGGAAAAGAAATGGGGGGGAGGTAAGCAAAAGAGTTTCAGAAAATAAATCATAGGCAAACTCGGCCCTCCAGATGTTTTTGGGACTACAATTCCCATCATCCCTGACCACTGGTCCTGTTAGCTAGGGATCATGGGAGTTGTAGTCCCAAAACAACTGGAGGGCCGGGTTTGCCTATGCCTGCATTATATACTGTATAGGCATAGGAACAGATAAAGATGAAAATAGGGACATTAAAGTTTAAGGAGAAAAAAGTTACCTAAAAAAATACTATCTAGTGTCCACTCGGGATATCAGATAGGGAAACAACCAGTTTAAAAAATCAAATACAGGGGAAATCCACACCATCTAAGGAACATACAGTGGCGCCTTGGTTCTCAAACTTAAACCGTTCTGGAAGTCCGTTCCAAAACCAAAGCGTTCCAAAACCAAGGCACGCTTTCCCATAGAAAGTAATGCAAAAGGGATTAATCCATTCCAGACTTTTCAAAGCAACCCCTAAAACAGCAATTTAACATGAATTTTACTATCAGCCTTCGTCAACCTGTGGGTCCCCAGATGTTGTTGGACTACAACTTCCATCCCAGCTAGCAAGGCCAGAGCTCAGGGATGATGGGAGTTGTAGTCCAACAACATCGGGGGACCCCCAGGTTGAGAACCACTGAACGAGACCATTGATCCATAAAATGAAAGCAATAAACAATGTACTGCAGTCACACAATCAATCAATCCGTAGCTGAACTGGGTCCCACACAAAACAAAACGAAAAGAGCCGCAAAAACGCAAAATGAATAGCAAAAACAGACAGACCTCAGTGTAACACTCAAAACGGAGCACGTTCGGCTTCCGAAAAAAGTTTGCAAACCGGAACACTTACTTCCGGGTTTGCAGTGTTTGGGTTCCAAGGCGTTTGAGAACCAAGGTACCGCTGTACAATGCATATTTGAATCTCACGACTTCCCTCTAAGAACCCTGAGGGAACCTTGAAGGGGATGGAAATATTTGAAGAGAGTTTAGATGGCCACCTGCCAGGGATTCCTGCATTTCTTTTATATATATATATATATATATGCAGGTTTTGGTGTCTTCGGGTGTCTTCCCGTGTAAGAGTCGGGGTGTCTGGGCGACGTTTCGACGAGGTCTCACTCGTCATCTTCAGGCTGGTGCTTTCGGCTTCTTGTTACCGAAAGCACCAGCCTGAAGATGACGAGTGAGACCTCGTCGAAACGTCGCCCAGACACCCCGACTCTTACACGGGAAGACACCCGAAGACACCAAAACCTGCATTCCTGTACCCGTGAAAATCTACGAAAGCATATATATATATATATATATATATATATATATATATATATATGCAGGTTTTGGTGTCTTCGGGTGTCTTCCCGTGTAAGAGTCGGGGTGTCTGGGCGACGTTTCGACGAGGTCTCACTCGTCGCCCAGACACCCCGACTCTTACACGGGAAGACACCCGAAGACACCAAAACCTGCATTCCTATACCCGTGAAAATCTACGAAAGCAAATATATATATATATATATTTGCTTTCGTAGATTTTCACGGGTACAGGAATGCAGGTTTTGGTGTCTTCGGGTGTCTTCCCGTGTAAGAGTCGGGGTGTCTGGGCAACGTTTCGACGAGGTCTCACTCGTCATCTTCAGGCTGGTGCTTTCGGCTTCTTGTTACTGGAACAGAGCAGAATCTGGTGTTTGAGTTCCTATAAATACTGTTGAGGGGTGTGGTGTATAGCCTCCAACGTTCTGGGCAGAGAGGAAGTTCCTAGATTAGTGTGCCTTTTCTTCTTTTGTTCCTTAATTACTTGAGGGATATCTTGAGTGATTTCATGAGTGATATTCTGAATACCACTGGGTGGGTCATTAAGTGTAGATTAGTTGCTAAAGCTTTCGTGTCTTGACCTCTTGAGCTTGTGAAGAGTTTTTCTGAGAAGATGGCTGTGCTGCATTTAGTTGTGCTCTGGCTTGGCTTCGTGTATAGGGGCGAGCTGTGATTTTGTGCCTTGTGCCAGCCAGATCTGTGTAGGGATTGCAGGGGGGTGCAGCATCCGGAGGTGCCACTATAGTTTGGCTACTGGATGGAGTTTGTAATATGTCTGTGGAGAGGGTCTGGGTTTGGGTCTGGTGTGGTTGATTGGTGACGGCGTTCTGTGTGCCTCTGGTTCTGGTGTCGGTTTTTGTGGGGAGGGCTAATTTCCACAAGGCACAAAATCACAGCTCGCCCCTATACACGAAGCCAAGCCAGAGCACAACTAAATGCAGCACAGCCATCTTCTCAGAAAAACTCTTCACAAGCTCAAGAGGTCAAGACACGAAAGCTTTAGCAACTAATCTACACTTAATGACCCACCCAGTGGTATTCAGAATATCACTCATGAAATCACTCAAGATATCCCTCAAGTAATTAAGGAACAAAAGAAGAAAAGGCACACTAATCTAGGAACTTCCTCTCTGCCCAGAACGTTAGAGGCTATACACCACACCCCTCAACAGTATTTATAGGAACTCAAACACCAGATTCTGCTCTGTTCCAGTAACAAGAAGCCGAAAGCACCAGCCTGAAGATGACGAGTGAGACCTCGTCGAAACGTCGCCCAGACACCCCGACTCTTACACGGGAAGACACCCGAAGACACCAAAACCTGCATATATATATATATATATATATATATATATATATATATATATGATATTTATTGAAGTTTTACAAATTATATCAAACAAAACAATACACAAACACAAACAAAAAAGAACAAGTATAATTTCAAAACCTTATTTTCTTAAAGCTTACTTCACCGACTTCCTCATACCTCCCCTTTCTGCATTCCCATTTTAAATATTTAGTTCAGCAAATCCTCACCCTTAATTTTATCTAATTGTCAAACCTTTATTTTCTTTTAACTTAATCTTTACAGCTGTACTTCATTTAATTTTTTTAAGCCGCCTCATTCTAACACACATTGATTTTACAATATTTCTTAAGATAGTCCTTAAATTTCTTCCAATCTTCTTCCGCCGTCTCTCTTCCCTGGTCTCGGATTCTGCCAGTCATTTCTGCCAATCCCATGTAGTCAATCACCTTCATCTGCCATTCTTCCAAGGTGGGTAGATTTTGTGTCTTCCAATACTTTGCGATGAGTATTCTTGCTGCTGTTGTAGCATACATAAAGAAAGTTCTGTCTTTCTTTGGCACCAATTGACCGACAATGCCCAGGAGAAAGGCCTCTGGTTTCTTAAGGAAGGTATATTTAAATACCTTTTTCATTTCATTATATATCATTTCCCAGAAAGCCTTAATCCTTGGGCACGTCCACCAAAGGTGAAAGAATGTACCTTCAGTTTCTTTACATTTCCAGCATTTATTATCAGGCAGATGGTAAATTTTTGCAAGCTTAACTGGGGTCATTTACCCACTATAAATCATTTTCATAATATTTTCCTTTAAGGCATTACATGCCGTAAATTTCATATCGGTGGTCCATAACTGTTCCCAGTCAGCAAACATAATGTTATGACCAATGTCTTGTGCCCACTTTATCATAGCTGATTTTACTGTTTCGTCTTGTGTATTCCATTTCAGTAGCAAGTTATACATTCTTGACAAGTCCTTGGGGGATTCCTGCATTTCAAGGGGTTGGGCTGGATGACCACTTGGGAACCCCTTCCAACTCTGCTATTCTATGATCGATCAGGGCTCTCCTTAGGTCTTCAGCTGTGGCTCCAGAGCTGATCCTTGCTGTTGCACAATCCAGTGTTCCCCGTCAATGTCCTTTTCCTCATCTGTTTGAAGATTCCCCACTCAACCAAGTTGTGTGTGTGTGTGTGTGTGCATGCGCGCAAATGGGGTACACTTTACGATTCCCTCTCCTTGCGAAGACAGGCTGTTAATATAATTGTCCAGCGGCGACGAGCGAGCAGTTGGAAATTGTGTAGCGGGGAGATGTACAATCAGGGAGGGAGAGCCCAGGGAGGAGAATTTAAGTGGAGGTTAAGCAAATGCATTACTTTAATAACATGTAGAGACAGCCTGGGTAGTTATAAGGAGGATAAAATAAATATTGTACAAGGAAGCCACGGAATGGGAGTTTTTATCACCCAGAAAAGCCCCGTCTGCGATTTGCTTTCAATTTAGATTCTCCCCTCTCTCGCTCTCTCGCTTGCTCTTTTGTCAAAAAGCCTGGCTTCTTTATATATGGTGGGGGGGTGACTGGAATTGAAAAATGGCCAAGCGCGTCCATACTTTTTGGGAGAATAGCCTCGGTTTCTCAGAGAAAATGATCACCACGCCAAGCCCCAGGATTGTGGTGCTCAGCTGTTTGTGCACAGCGCGCGCGCCCCCCCCCAACTATTTTATAGAAATGGCACATAATTCAACCAGAAAATGGTGTTTCTGGGCTTCCTACCTCTCCCACCCCCGCAATGCTACTGCTAAACCTTCTCTCTCTCTCTCTCTCTCTCTCTCTCCCTCTCTCTCTCAAAACTGGAGATAAGCCAATCTTTGAGGCTTAAAAGCTTTCTCTAAAACGGCACAGCCAATATATATATTAATTAATAAATCCAGCGCTTGGGAAACGAATCGGCCATGGGCCATCTTTTACTCCTTTCAAGACACCTCCCCTAACAGTTAGAGAAGCAGAGATACAGGTATCCTACTTTGTTGTTGTTTAGTCGTTTAGTCATGTCCGACTCTTCGTGACCCCCTGGACCAGAGCACGCCAGGCACTCCTGTCTTCCACTGCCTCCCGCAGTTGGGTCAAACTCATGCTGGTAGCTTCGAGAACACTATCCAACCATCTCATCCTTCGTCGTCCCCTTCTCCTTGCGCCCTCAATCTTTCCCAGCATCACGGTTTTTTCCAAGGAGTCTTCTCTTCTCATGAGGTGGCCAAAGTCTTGGAGCCTCAGCTTCAGGATCTGTCCTTCCAGTGAGCACTCAGGGCTGATTTCCTTCAGAATGGAGAGGTTTGATCTTCTTGCAGTCCATGGGACTCTCAAGAGTCTCCTCCAGCACCAGAATTCAAAAGCATCCATTCTTCGGCGATCAGCCTTCTTTATGGTCCAGCTCTCACTTCCATACATCACTACTGGGAAAACCATGGCTTTTATACGGACTTTTGTTGGCATTTGTTGATGTTCCTTCATGGATCACTGCCTTGCCGTGGCGAGGGGGCTTGAATAACTCAGAGAAGCTATGAGCTATGCCGTGCAGGGCACCCAAGATGGGCAGGTCATAGTGGAGAGTTTTGACCACCTGGAGGAGGAACCAGCAAGCCACTCCAGTATCCCTGCCAAGAAAACTCCATGGACAAAGACAGCAGGTATCCTACTTAGTGATCCAAAAACAATCCTTTCCTGGGTTGAGGGGCAGATTGGACAGGGGTGCCCCTCTCAGCACACCATGGCAAGGCTGTGGAATAATGCCAGTGTCGTTCCACTACCATGGGGCTCCCCCTTTTGCCCACTGAGCAAGCAAGTGTGGGCTGCAATTGCCATCCGCGAAGGAGGGGTGGAGCGACGATTTGATCACTTCTCAAGCTCCAGGCTGGCATAATAATAATAATAATAATAATAATAATTTATTTATTATTTGTACCCTGCCCATCTGGCTGGGTTTCCCCGGCCACTCTGGGCGGCTTCCAAAAATACACTAAAATGTCACACATTAAAAACTTCCCTGAACAGGGCTGCCTTCAGATGTCTTCTGAATGTCAGGTAGTTGTTTATCTCTTTGACATCTGATGGGAGGGCATTCCACAGGGCGGGCGCCACCACCAAGAAGGCACTTTGCCTGGTTCCCTGTAGCTTTGCTTGTTGCAATGAGGGAACTGCCAGAAGGCCCTCGGCGCTGGACCTCAGTGTCCGGGCAGAACGATGGGGGTGGAGATGCTCCTTCAGGTATACAGGACCAAGGCTGTTTAGGGCTTTCAAGGTCAGCACCAACACTTTGAATTGTGCCCGGAAACGTACTGGGAGCCAATGTAGGTCTTTCAAGACCGGTGTTATGTGGTCTTGGCAGCCGCCCCCAGTCGCCAGTCTAGCTGTCGCATTCTGGATTAGTTGTAGTTTCCGGGTCACCTTCAAAGGTAGCCCCACGTAGAGCGCATTGCAGTAGTCCAAGCGGGAGATAACTTGGAGATAGCATAGTGATCTGCTGCCCGCTTCAGTTTCCGCCTGGCTGGCTGGCACGCTCAGTAAAGTTGCAAACGCTAAGCCGCTCTCTGCTAAGCTCTGTGGGGTTAATCAATCAAGGTTAGGATTGCACACAAAACTCATATAACCCACCCCTCTCATCTGCATTCACACCATGCGGTTACAGCGCTATGATAACACTTTAAACTAGGCTTCCTCGAACTTGGCCCTCCAGATGTTTTAAGACTACAATTCCCATCATCCCTGATTACTGGCCCTGCTAGCTAGGGATCATGGGGGTTGTAGTCCCAAAACAGCTGGAGGGTCGAGTATGATGTAAACAGTCATGGCTTCTTCCCCCCAGAGAATTCTGGGAGCTGCAATGTTGTTGGGGTTACATGAAATTTATATACAACTGATCATAAGGAGGGGGGGGGACACCTGAAAGTGGTTTACAGAGAGAATAAAGCAATAACATGATCAATTACAAAGAGTGATATAAAGATAAGCTATATAAAAAACAGATTAAAACTCACATCCACACTCTACATGCCTAGTTAGGTAAAGGTAAAGAGACCCCTGACCATTAGGTCCAGTCGTGACCAACTCTGGGGTTGTGACGTTCATCTCGCTTTATTGGCCGAGGGAGCCGGAGTACAGCGTCCGGGTCATGTGGCCAGCATGACTAAGCCGCCTCTGGCAAACCAGAGCAGCGCACGGAAACGCCGTTTACCTTCCTGCCAGAGCAGCACCTATTTATCTACTTACACTTTGACGTGCTTTCGAACTGCTAGGTGGGCAGGAGCAGGGACCGAGCAACGGGAGCGCACCCCGTCTCGGGGATTCAAACCGCCGACCTTCTGATCAGCAAGTCCTAGGCTCTGTGGTTTAACCCACAGCGCCACCTGCGTCCCTACATGCCTGGATAGGCTTGTCTAAACAGAAATATTTCCAGCAGAATAGGCAGGGAGTTCCAAGGTCCTAAAAAAGACTGATTCTCACAGGTAGGTAAGTTGAGAAGGGCTTTATAACTTAACAGCAACACCTTGAGCTGGACCTCAGTGTCTTGGCAGAACGATGGGGGTGGAGACGCTCCTTCAGGTCTATTGGGCCAAGGCTGTTTAGGGCTTTCAAGGTCAGCACCAACACTTTGAATTGTGCTCGGAAACGTCCTGGGAGCCAGTGTAGGTCTTTCAAGACTGGTGTTATATGGTCTCGGCAGCCGCTCCCAGTCACCAGCCTAGCTGCCGCATTCTGGATTAGTTGTAGTTTCCAGGTCACCTTCAAAGGTAGCCCCACGTAGAGCGCATGGCAGTAGGTTTCTGAGCAAAGCCATTACAGGCTGACAGGGCCTTGCTTCTGTCAGCAATCTTGCTGCCACATTCCACACTGCTATTCGCTAAGTGTGCTGAGAGTTGCATGCATACCCCTCACAACAATTCCAGGAATGGGTTAGCAAACAACCAGGGTCTGATTTCAGCAGCCGCTTTAATTCCCCACAATTCCCTTCATATAGCGTTGCACCCAACTACTGTATTTTTTGCTGTCTAAGACTCACTTTTTCCCTCCTAAAAAGTAAGGGGAAATGTGTGTGCGTCTTATGGAGCGAATGCAGGCTGCGCAGCTATCCCAGAAGCCAGAACAGCAAGAGGGATTGCTGCTTTCACTGCGCAGCGATTCCTCTTGCTGTTCTCGCTTCTGAGATTCAGAATATTTTTTTTCTTGTTTTCCTCCACAAAAACTAGGTGCGTCTTGTGGTCTGGTGCGTCTTACAGAGCGAAAAATATGGTAAGTTTTACCTACGAGATCTGCTTGCCCCACAAGCGCCTGCTCAACTGCTTCAACAACGGAATTGGCACTTTTGTAGCTGCACCAATCTTTGAGAACTTGGTTTTTTATTGCGGCAGCACCTGCGCTTTGTACTCTCTGCCTATTGATATCAGGCAGGTGCTTTCATTGTGTTCTTCTGGGCGACTACTCAAGACATCCTGATTTAGACAAAACCTGCCGTGATGCTTAGGAAGCTTGTGAGAGTTTTAATTTGTGTTAGTCTGTTCCAGGTTTTCCCAAACTTTGGGTCTCCAGCTGTTTTTGGACTACCGTTCCCATCATCCCTGACTACTGGTTCTGCTAGCTAGGGAGAGAGACACAAGTGGCGCTGTGGTCTAAACCACTGAGGCTCTTGGGCTTGCTGATCATAAGTTCGGCGGTTCGAATCCCCGCGACGGAGCGAGCTCCCGTTGCTCTGTTCCAGCTCCTGCCAACCTAGCAGTTCGAAAGCACGCCAGCTCAAGTAGATAAATAGGTACAACTGCAGAGGGAAGGTAAACAGCAGTTCCATGCGCTCTGGTTTCCGTCACGGTGTCCCGTTGCGCCAGAAGCAGTTTAGTCATACTGGCCACATGACCCAGAAAGCTGTCTGTGGACCAACATTGGCTCCCTCGGCCTGAAAGCAAGATGAGCGCCGCAACCCCAGAGTCGGCTTTGACTGGACTTAACCGTCCAGGGGTCCTTTACCTTTTTACTTTTTGCTAGCTAGGAATGATGGCAGTTGTAGCCCAAAAGCAGCTGGAGACCCAAGTTTGGGAAACCCTGGTCTATTCTATTGTAGTTTTAACTTTCTGTATGTTTTAAAGTTAGATTTATTTATTTTCAGCAATCTCTTTAATTTTTTAAAAAATATTTTTGCAAAAAAAAAAACAACCCCAAATCAAGTGGCATATAAATTCTGTGAAATAAATAAGTCTTACTCCCGCTGAAATTGAAGGGCATGACAAACCTAGGTAAAACTTAGTTGCGTGAAGCCTGCAGGGTCACTCTGGGGCATTGTGGGAAATTTAAATGGCTGCCTTGCACTCACCTCAGAGCAGGGCAGATTTAAGGGGTATTAGGAGATGCTTCAGTTGGCATTCAAAAACCCGCCCCTTTGGTGCTTTCACCAATTTCTCCAGAGCATCCAAGCCTTCATCCATTTTGATTTATTAAACAGGACATCTTCTTTTTTTTTCTTGTTCTCAGGGCAACACTGTTAATTTAAAATATCTCGTTCCCAGCCCTCCCGACTTAACGACACATAAACAACGTAACAAAAACAGGCCGCCAGCTCATTACAACCGTTTATGAAATATTAAAAGGCTTTAAAAGAGAAGGAGAATAAATTAAATTATGTAGCACTGTACCTTCCACCCTTTTTATAGATATATTAAGCGACAGAAAATGCTTCAAAGAAATATAAACTCTGGGAAATATGAAACATCGCCCCGATGGGACCTATTCTAGAGACGCAATCCGAACTATGCCTACTTGGAAGTAAACCTCAGGGTTTCTATTAAAGGTAAAGGGACCCCTGACCATTAGGTCCAGTTGTGGCCGACTCTGGGGTTGCGGCGCTCATCTCACTTTATTGGCCAAGAGAGCAGGCGTACAGCTTCCGGGTCATGTGGCCAGCAGGACTAAGCCGCTTCTGGCGAACCAGAGCAGCGCATGGACACAGCGTTTACCTTCCCGCCGGAGTGGTACCTATTTATCTACTTGCACTTTGACGTGCTTTTGAACTGCTAGGTTGGCAGGAGCAGGGAACGAGCAACAGGAATCATAGAATCATAGAGTTGGAAGAGACCCCAAGGGCCATCGAGTCCAACCCCCTGCCAAGCAGGAAACACCATCAGAGCACTCCTGACATATGGTTGTCAAGCCTCTGCTTAAAGCCCCCCAAATAAGGAGACTCCACCACACTCCTTGGCAGCAAATTCCACTGTCAAACAGCTCTTACTGTCAGGAAGTTCTTCCTCATGTTTAGTTGGAATCTTCTTTCTTGTAGTTTAGATCCATTGCTCCGTGTCTGCTTCTCTGGAGCAGCAGAAAACAACCTTTCTCTCTCCTCTATGTGACATCCTTTTATATATTTGAACATGGCTATCATATCACCCCTTAACCTCCTCTTCTCCAGACTAAACATGCCCAGCTCCCTTAGCCGTTCCTCATAAGGCATCGTTTCCAGGCCTTGGACCATTTTGGTTGCCCTCCTCTGGACACGTTCCAGTTTGTCAGTGTCCTTCTTGAACTGTGGTGCCCAGAACTGGACACAGTACTCCAGGTGAGGTCTGACCAGAGCAGAATACAGTGGGACTATTACTTCCCTTGATCTAGATGCTATACTCCTATTGATGCATCCCAGAATTGCATTGGCTTTTTTAGCTGCCACATCGCGGGGATTCGAACGCCGACCTTCTGATCGGCAAGTCCTAGGCTCAGTGGTTTAAACCACAGTGCCACCCGTGTCCCAATAGGATTTCTATTACACTCAGGTATATATATCCGAGTCATTTGCAGAAGCCTGGCCTACCTTTTGGGGTCGTTGTGAAGTGTGAGGAAAGTGTGGCCCTGCGGAAGATGATGGACCCTCAGCCCAGCTGGCATGGCCAATGGTGAGGGGGCTTAAGCCTGCCGCTAACATCTGCAGGGCCACAGCTACAATCCCCCTGTAAGATAGGTTGAGGTTCTATTCCTCAGACTTAAAGCTGCAAGAGAATAGTTTGAGGGGGCTGAGGTCTTTTTTGATCTTTGCAAATTCATGCGGGGAAAGGCCATCGCGCACTAACTTCGCTTTGTGGCTCAAATCTGCAGATGACACCAAACTGGAAGGGGTAGCTAATGCCACAGAAGACAGAATCAGAATTCAAAATGACCTTACTTAGCTGTACATGTGAAAAGGATCTAGGGGTCTTAGTGGATCACAAGCTGAACTTGAGTCAACCGTGTGATGCAGCAGCAAAAATAGCTAATGCTATTCTAAGCTACATCAACAGAAGTCTAGTGTCCGCTCTATTCTGCCTTGGTCAGACCACACCTGGAATACTGTGTCCATTTCTGGGCACCACAATTTAAAAAGGATATTGACAAGCTGGAAGGCGGGCAGAGGAGGGAATCCAAGATGATCAAGGATTTGGAAACTAAGCCTTATGAGGAGCGCTTGAAGGAGCTGGCTTATGGTGTTGGAGGAGACTCTTGAGAGTCCCATGGACATCAAGAAGATCAAACCTCTCCATTCTGAAGGAAATCAGCCCTGAGTGCTCACTGGAAGGACAGATCCCGAAGCTGAGGCTCCAAGACTTTGGCCACCTCATGAGAAGAGAAGACTCCCTGGAAAAGACCCTGATGCTGGGAAAGATGGAGGGCACAAGGAGAAGGGGAGGACGGAGGATGAGATGGTGGGACAGTGTTCTTGAAGCTGCCAGCATGAGCTTGACCAAACTGTGGGAGGCAGTGGAAGACAGGAGTGCCTGGCGTGCTCTGGTCCAGGGGGTCACAAAGAGTCAGACACAACTAAACGACAAAACAACAACAACAATGTTTAGCCTGGAAAAGAGGAAACTGAGAGGAGATATGATAACCATCCTCAAATATCTTAAGGGCTGTCACATGGAGGAGGGAGCATGCTTGGTTTTTTTTCCCTGCTCTGGAGGGTAGGACTCGAACCCATGGCTTCACGTGGCAAGAAAGGAGAAATACAGAAAATGGGGGGGGGGGCTTTCTGTCAGTAAGAGCTGTGGAACAGACTCCCACGAGAGGTGGTGGGCTCTCCTTCCTTGGAGGTTTTTAGGCAGTGGTTGGATGGCCGTCTGTCATGGATGTTCGAGCCGAGATTCCAGTATTGCAAGGGGTTGGGCTGGATGACCCCCGGGGTCCCTTCCAGCTCTAAGATTCTGTTATTCTATGGAGCTCTAAGATTCTGTTATTCTATGGCAGGGGTCTGCAACCTTTAAGACAAAAAGAGCCACTTGGACCCGTTTCCCAAGGGGGAAAAAACTGGGAGCCGCAAAACTCGTCATTATAAAAATAACTTTTTTCTCACTTTTTATTATTTCTTTGTTTGACCCCTCAGAATTACTCCTCCTCATAGAAATAAATGTTAAATTAACAAGTTACCTTTTTTGTGTGTGTGTATTCTTCACTCCCCTTCAAAACAGTGACCAGCGTACATGCCCCCTTTCAATGCAGTGACCAGCGTACATGCCCCTTACAATGTAGCGGGCGGGCGGGCGGGAAGGTGACGTCGGGACAGTGCGTGACTAACGCACGCACCGCCCCCATGCGACGTCACAGCCAGTACAGCGCCCACCACAGTGGGGAGTGTCGGGGCGCACAATGCGCCTCCTCCCCTCGCTAGTATCCGCCCCAGAGCCGTGGCAAAGGTGTAAAAGAGCCACGTGCGGCTCCGGAGCCGCGGGTAGCAGACCCCTGTTCTATGGGCATATAACCCCTCGTTATATATTGCATAGCAGATTGCAGTTTCAGTTCATTAAAAGGTACTTTACTCGTTGGCAACCTTTCTTTCCTCCCTAGGCTATGGTCTGTCTGTCTCTATCCAAACCCTTTTGACAACCTGACCGCTCCCACCAAAAAAAAGGTGGCATTGTTATTTTTATCTCCAAAGGACTTCGGGTGACACCTTCTACCTCTAGACCAGAGATGTCATTATAATAGGAACCGTTGTGACACATACAAAGGCATACGCACACAGAGGGAAAAGCATGAATTCCAAACATCCCCCCCCCCCATGTAGCGATCAGAGAGATCCAAACCACACACACACATACACACACCCAAAAATCCAGAAGCTCAAAGCCATTTTTAACGGGGCGCTAAGTCTCCCAATGATTAATTCCAGCCAGAGCGCTATTAAGAAGCTGGGGGAGGATTAAAGTCATCATTAATAGCTGTTTTTAAACCTGTTCCTTCCACGCCAACCCTGTTTCCACCACCCACCCCCCTCCCGGGGGGAAAAAGGAAGCTTTCAGGGAGCTGGAAAAAGAGAGGTGAAATTGCCAAGGAAACCAGAAATCAAGTGGGCTGCGGCGCGCGGGGAGAAGCGGGCAACGCGATCCAAGATTGCGGCCCTTTCTCTTGTTTACCCTCCCCAAATGCGAGGTGCATGGGAGATGTGCAGCCTTTGTGGCACATGGAAAAGTGATGTGTGTGTGCTTCAGTGGGAGGGCGGGGTGAGGTGGGAGACAGATGCAGATGGGGAAATCGCTGGGAGATGGAGAGCGTGAGAGACCCCGGGTTGAAGAATGGACCCCTCCAGGGGATGCGCCCCCGGGTCTCCCATTCAGCTTTATTTAAATGGAGCCTTCCGCCCTCTGAAAGGGCTGCGATTAATATCGGAGGCCGATCGATTTCCCGTTCAGCGAAGCCACCGAGGCGTTTGACTGTTTTGAGATCTCAATTATTTAGTTGTTTCTTATTATTATTTCGCCGTTGACAACCCAGAGCCTGCTCTGAGCGAAAGGAGGAGGGGCTCTCTGGGGAGCTGGGTGGGGTTGGTGCCGGAGGGCTGCTTTTACAAGCTAGACCCCCCCCAAACATACACTGGGGTGGGTGGGCGAAACATTTCCCTTTCCCTCCATCCCTCTGTATGGACTGCATTCACACAGCAGTTCACTCCAACATTTTAATAATAATAATAATAATAATAATAATAATAATAATAATAATAATAATAATAATAATAATACAGTGGAACCTTGGTTGTCAAACATAATCTGCTCTGGAAGACCATTCAGCTTCCGAAGCATTCGACAACCGAGGCACGGCTTCCCATTGGTTGCAAGAGCTTCTTGCACTCAGCAGAAGACGCATCGCATGTTCGAGTTCTGAAAAACGTTCAAAAATGGAAGCATTTACTTCTGGGGTTTTGGCATTCGAGAACCAAAACGTTCAACAACAGAGGCGTTCGGAAACTGAGGTTCCACTGTAGTAGTAGTAGTAGTTGTTGTTGTTTAGTCATTTAGTCGTATCCGACTCTTTGTGACCCCATGGACCAGACCACACCAGGCCCTCCTGTCTTCTACTGCCTCCTACAGTTTGGTCAAACTCATGCTGGTAGCTTCGAGAACACTGTCCCACCATCTCGTCCTCCATCGTCCCCTTCTCCTTGTGCCCTCCATCTTTCCCAACATCAGGGTCTTTTCCAGGGAGTCTTCTCTTTTCATGAGGTGGCCAAAGTATTGGAGCTTCAGCTTTACGATCTGTCCTGTCCTCAGGGCTGATTTCCTTCAGCATGGAGAGGTTGGATCTTCTTGCAGTCCATGGGACTCTCAAGAGTCTCCTCCAGCACCGTAATTCAAAAGCATCCATTCTTCAGCGATCAGCCTTCTTTATGGTCCAGCTCTCACTTTCATACATCACTACTGGGAAAACCGTAGCTTTAACTATACGGACCTTTGTCTTCAAGGTGATGTCTCTGCTTTTTAAGATGCTGTCTAGGTTTGTCATTGCTTTTCTCCCAAGAAGCAGGTGTCTTTTAATTTCATGGCTGCTCTCACCATCTGCAGTGATCATGGAGCCCAAGAAAGTAGACTCTCTCCCTGCCTCCATTTCTTCCCCTTCTATTTGCCAGGAGGTGATGGGACCAGTGGCCACGATCTTCGTTTTTTTGATGTTGAGCTTCAAACCATATTTTGCGCTCTCCTCTTTCACCCTCATTAAAATGTTCTTTAATTCCTCCTCACTTTCTGCCATCAAGGTTGTGTCATCTGCATATCTGAGGTTGTTCATATTTCTTCTGGCAATCTTAATTCCGGCTAGGGAATTAAGTAGTAGTATTAATTCCAGCTAGGGAATTAGTAGTAGTAGTAGTAGTAGTAGTAGTAGTAGTAGTAATATAATCAGTAGTAGTAGCACCCCACCCATCTTACTGAGTTGCCCCAGCCACTCTGGGCAGCGTATAAAAACACAGCGAGACATCAAACATTAAAAACTTCCCTATACAGGACTGCCTTCAGTTGTCTTCTAGAAATTGTATAGTGGTTTATCTCCTCGACATCTGATGGGAGCCACTACCAAGAAGGCCCCCTGCCTAGTTCTCTGTGACTTTGCTTCTCGCAGTGTGGGAACGGACAAAAGGCCCTCAGAGCTGGACCTCCATGTCCAGGCTGAAAGACGCGGGTGGAGATGCTCCTTCAGGTATACTGGGCCACGTTAAGACTGGGCCATTGATTTTGGAAACTGCCCCATGTATAAAACATTGTGCCGGTAGAAAGCTAGCATCTTGGGAAGAGCAGTGTTGGCACATTTCTTTCCTCCTGGGTACGGGTGGTGCTGTTTTGGGTACATGAGCCAAGGCACTCAAATCCTGGACGTCAGCTGACTCTCCCTAATCTTTGGGTTCCCACAGGAGACAGTGATGGCTGCTAACTTGCTGCTAGAGACAGCCATGCTGTTGGAAACCGCAGGAGGAGAGAGAGAAGGATCTTGGGCTCAGGTCTTGCTTGCCAGATCTCCACAAGCATCCGGTTGACCTTGTGAGAATAGGTCTCTGGACAACAGGTATGTTCACCCACAGAACCCGTCCCAATGGGCAGCAGCCAGAACTGGTGACAACTACAATTAAGTGGCAGAGCATCCATATCACAAGGTGCTACTTCTAGGGAGGCCTCCACTTCCTCCTATGAAAGGAATGGGGAAAGAAAGTCACGGCAGAAAAGGGGTCTTTTCAGGTGTGAGCAGGATCGCCTGAGTTAAAGGCTAGTCCCTCACCGTCATGCTGAATGTCAGCTCTCTGAGTGAGATTTAAACTGGCATTTTCCTCGGTGCCTCAGGTAGAAATCGTCTTACAAACTCTCTCTCTCCCTTTTCTTTTTATTAATGTTGTATTTTGTTCATTGCAGTCTGGTTTCTGGGGAATGAGTGATGGTCTCTATGTCTCCCTTCCCCAGGAGGTTGTTTATCTTTTCAAAGGACAATCTAACAAGTGTGTGAGTGTGTGAAGATTGGACAGCCCTTACCGTGTGTGTGTGTGTGTGTGTGTGTGTTTTGGCATATAAAGAAAGGGGGATTTTTCTACATAAATTCTATCAACAAAGTCAACTCAACTTGAACTCTCGTTTTGTATGACACCTAACACTCAGGAGGAGGAAAAATGGAACAAAAGAAAGAAAGGAAAAAGAGAAGCGGGAAAGGAAGAAAAGAGAGGAAGAATAATACACCTGTTTAATTTAAACGTCCTCCAGTGCTTATGTTATTTAGTTGAAGAGTGAACTCTGCCATCTCTTTCTTAAAAAAAACAAAAATGGGGGGGAAAACCCATCCTGCGAGGAAGGATGGGGGAGCAATTCAATTCAGTCTGCCTTTAAAGGTGGACGGTGCTGTGGGTTAAACCACAGAGCCTAGGGCTTGCTGATCAGAAGGTCGGCGGTTCGAATCCCCGCGATGGGGTGAGCTCCCATTGCTTGGTCCCTGCTCCTGCCAACCTAGCAGTTCGAAAGCACGTCAAAGTGCAAGTAGATAAATAGGTACCGCTCCGGTGGGAAGGTAAATGGCGTTTCCGTGCGCTGCTCTGGTTCGCCAGAAGCGGCTTAGTCATGCTGGGCACATGACCCGGAAGTTGGAAGCCGGCTCCCTTGGCCAATAAAGCGAGATGAGTGCTGCAACCCCAGAGTCGGTCACGACTGGACCTTATGGTCAGGGATCCCTTTACCTTTTACCTAATCCAACCTTTCCAAATCAATACAGGAACTGAAGCGCAGCCGTCCATCAAAACTGGCAGGTCTCCGAATTTTGCAATGTGGTTCTTTAGCCAAGTAATGCATACAAAAATGGGCATGCTAGGGTAAAGTATGCATTAGTGAGATTCCTGCATTGCAGAGGGTTAGGCTAGATGATGCTCTGGGTCCCTTTAAACAATTCTAACATACATAAAAGGGACCAGGTGGTGCTGTGGGTTAAACCACAGAGCCTAGGACTTGCCGATCAAAAGGTTGGCGGTTCGAATCCCCGTGACGGGGTGAGCTCCCGTTGCTTGGTCCCTCCTCCTGCCCACCTAGCAGTTCGAAAGCACATCAAAGTGCAAGTAGATAAATAGGTACCACTCCGGCGGGAAGGTAAACTGCATTTCCGTGCGCTGCTCTGGTTCGCCAGAAGTGACTTAGTCATGCAGGCCACATGACCCGGAAGCTGTACGCCGGCTCCCTCGGCCAATAAAGCAAGATGAGCGCCGCAACCCCAGAGTCGGCCACGACTGGACCTAATGGTCAGGGGTCCCTTTACCTTTAACATACATAAATGCATTGCCTTAAAAGTGCTTTGCAGAAAATGGGTGTATTAGGCAAAACTGCATCTGCCGAAATGTTTATATTTCGAGACATTCTGAAATGGATGTAGAAATGTGAAGAACCGAAAATTGGGGGGGGGGGTGGAATGAGAAACTGGGAGATCGCAAAACTGAATGATTCACCTATCCATACCTAAAACCATCTCCAGGCTGCATCACCTGAAGTCTAGTACCAAAATCAAGGGAGCCAAAAGTACCACTCTATTCTGCCTTGGTCAGACCCCACCTGGAATGCTGTGTCCAGTTCTGGGCACCACAATTTAAGAAGGATGGTGACAAACTGGAAGGTGGGCAGAGGGGGGCGACCAAGATGATCTGGGGTCTGGAAACTAAGCCTGATGAGGAATGGTTGAGGGAGCTGGGTATGTTAAGCCCAGAGAAGGAAAGACCGAGAGGTGACTTGGCAGTCAAGTATCTTAAGGGCTGCTGCCTGGAAAATTGAGCCCCCTAAATAACCCCATTTCCTTCTCTTGTTTCCTTGGTGATTCTGAGGACCCAGTGGTGCCAGTGGCATAGCGTGGGTTGTCAGCGCCCGGGGCAAGGCAAGTAATTTTCGCCCCCTAACCCGTGGATTTGCGCCCCCTAATCCTAACCCCCAGATGTTGCGCCCGGCGCGCCCGGCCCCCCCTGCACCCCCCACGCTACGCCACTGAGTGGTGCACATGGTTTTCTCCATTTTATAGTCACAACAACCCTGTGAGGTTAGGATAAATGGAAGGAATGGCAACTGAGCAGAACATGGATTTCTGTCCATGGTTGTTGTTGTTGTTTAGTCGTTTAGTCATGTCCGACTCTTCGTGACCCCATGGACCAGAGCATGCCAGGCACTCCTGTCTTCCACTGTCTCCTTCAGCACCATAATTCAAAAGCATTCCACCAGGTCGGAGCCATCACTGAAAAGGCCCTGGCCCTGGTGGAGGATAGTCTGACTTCCTTAGGGACCGGGACCTTTAAACTGTGGTTATTCATGGACCTTAAGGTCCTCTGTGGGGCAGACCAGGATAGGCAGTCCCATAGATAAGAGGGCCCTAAGCCCTCATAGAATGCTGTGTGCATTTTATTCTATTTAGCTACTGTTGATTTCCTGAATAGTTTTAAATATTTGTCAGGGAGTCTGTTGGATGCCCAGAGACAACGACAGCTGGCTGGCTCAAGTGGCTTCGACAGAGTTCTTGTGATGGCCTGGGATTCGGACTCAAATGCTAAACCCGAGGGATCCCAGCCTGCCCAGGAGTCCCCACCTCCAGAACCAGCTGAGCCGGGGCTGGGGCATGAGCCTGAAGGGTCCTCACCTGTGCTGGATCCTCAGGTGCAGACACCAGCTGAGTCTGCTCTGGCTCCTGAGATGATGGAGGACCCATTGCCTGCAGGTGCTCCACTCTCAGCCCCGTCAGAGGAAGCTGAGGTGGCCTCTGGGTCTGGTAACCCTCCAGCCTCTCCTGAGCTGCACAGGCTCAGGGCAGAGAGGCGGAGGGCTTGCCTACAGGCCAGGAGAGGCGAGGCACCAGAGGATCAAGGCCGCCCTGTGCCTCGGGGCAGATAAAAGCCGGACAGACCCAGTCCCAAGTTGCAGGAGCAACATTGTTGGTTGCTAATTCCTGCCTGAACCCTGTCCTGCTTTCCTGCCTGAACTCCTGACCCGCCCTGGCTCCCTGCTTGCAAGCCTGTTCCTGACTTCACCCGACTCCCAGCCCTGCACCCAGCTTCAGCTACTACAGACTGCCTCTACATTGCACCTTTGACCATGGACCAGACTTGGACCTCGTCTCTCGGGTGACCCACGGGACCAGCACAGTTCTCATGCCAAGGCAGATTGGAGACCTACACTATTCCTGCATGGGGGGGGGTCTCTCCCAACTCTACTATTCTATGACTCTATGAGCCCCAGCAGATGCATTCAGCCACTTTGCAAAAGGTCCTCTCTTGACGCACAGAAAGTTGCTTCTGCCCACGAATCTCCACCGCCGGACTGTTTCTTTTCAAGCCCGGCTCACCTCTGCATTATGATCCAAAGCTTCTGTTCCTCAGAGTCCACAGGAGCCAGGGGCTAGCACAAATTGGACTGCTATCAAGCTCTCGCTGCGAAAAAGGACTTGCTTTCAAAACAGAGTCCAGAAACCCCGAGGAAATGGTGTGGGGGTGAGGGGAGGGCGAGAAAGATAAATGCCTAAGAAAGGAGAGGAACTGGTCATATAGGAAGTCTAATGGGTTCTTTTTGTGCTCATTTCCCCCCCAGGTTGGATAAACTGGCATGTTGACCATTAGCAGTAGTTCCTTCCATAAGCCGAAGAAAGTGGCCTGAAAAAACATTTTTCTTTGCAGTTAGTTCTCTAAGCCGGTTCCTCAAAGACCTTGATGGTGTGGTAAACGGAATATAAAACAACCTCTGTCCTGTCCAAAATAAGACCTTTGGTTGGCACCCATCTGACTCAAGATGGTTATCGTTATCTCCCGCTTGGACTACTGCAATGCGCTCTACGTGGGGCTACCTTTGAAGGTGACCCAGAAACTGCAATTAATCCAGAATGTGGCAGCTAGACTGGTGACTGGGAGTGGGCCGCCGGGACCACATAACACAAGTCCTGAGAGATCTGCATTGGCTCCCAGTACGTTTCCGAGCACAATTCAAAGTGTTGGTGCTGACCTTTAAAGCCCTAAACGGCCTCGGCCCAGTATACCTGAAGGAGCGTCTCCATCCCCATCGTTCTGCCCGGACACTGAGGTCCAGCGCTGAGGGCCTTCTGGCGGTTCCCTCATTGTGAGAAGTGAGGTTACAGGGAACCAGACAGAGGGCCTTCTTGGTGGTGGCACCCGCCCTGTGGAACACCCTCCCTTCAGATGTGAAGGAAATAAGCAGCTATCTTCTCTTTAAAAGACATCTGAAGGCAGCCCTCTTTAGGGAAGTTTTTAATGCTGTATTGTTTTTAACACTTGATTGGGAGCCGCCCAGAGTGGCTGGGGAAACTCAACCAGATGGGTGGGGTATAAATTTATTATTATTATTATTATTATTATTATTATTATTATATACAACGGAGTCCACCTCCGGGAGTGAAGTCAAATTGCTGCATTAGCAGCACTGAAGTGACTTCGCTGGGGCACAAGGTTCTGGGCCACCCAGACAACAAGACCCCCCTCTTGACTGTTGGGATACTGCCAGGGAGATAAAGTCCATCATGGCCCCCAAGCCGGCTGCCGGACGATCCATCAATCTCCCGTAGTCACGCAGTATGAGCAATTAGTGGCATGAGGTTCCAGAAATACCTTGCCACATTCCAGAGCTCATGCACACTCTTTATCAGCAGATAATGCACAGCCAGAAGTCGCACTCAGGAGAGCATTATTTACAAGCTTTTATTCAGCGTTGATCAGAACAAAGAAAGACATGACTGCCTGCGTCAGTGTCTCCGACAGAGAGAGAAAACGAAAGCAATAGAAACATAAACATCCTGTGAACAGGACATGCGCAGACTCTTTGACTCACAAAGCCTGCTCCCTTTTAAGGTGGAACGGAAGTATCCTAACATTGACCTCACTGATGTGGTCCAAAGGAAAGCAGAGCCAGATGTTTGGCACCAGCTTGACTGCAGAAGTTGCCAGAAAGAGGCATGCAAGGTGCCATCCAACCGTCTTAGGGATTTGTGTTTACTTCTCAGCCTTCTCTTCTCCCCAAGATATCCCACAAGGCAGTGGAGATTTAGGATCAGAATTTTCCTTCTCCTAGATGAGCTACCTTCCCAGGTTAGGGAGTCCCATGTGCCGTTCGCTTCCCTCTACGGCACATGCAGAAACCACTTTCTTGACCTTTGGACTCATTATTGGTCTCTTCCACTCAATCCACCAGAGTCTGTCTTTGCATGCAGGGGAAGCCCCTAACTCACTGAAGGTTTGAGACCCATTGGCTACTCTTGCCTGGATAGACGGCCGGTCAAAGCCATTCCTGGGCTCGTGGCTGCTGTTGCATGTGGACTGTCACGGTCCGGTTCATGGGCAATCAAAGTCCCGGCTGGGGACGTCAGGACCGGGGGCAAGGTGGCGGGGTGGGAGCAGGAACGGGAATCCAGAAGCCAGGAGTCAGGAAGCCAAGAGTTTGAGATTTGGAGAGCCGGGAGTCAAGAAGCCAGGGGTCTGAGGCTCAGGAAGCAAGGAGTCAGGAGTCCGAGGAGCAAGGAGTCACGAAGTCAGGGGTCCAAGGATCTAGGAGCAGGGAGTCAAGGAGCCAAATACAGCAAGGCAGGAAGCGTGTTGCTGTAGCAAAAAACCCAAAGGGAAATGCTGACCTTATATCCCTTGCCAGCTCTTGCTACCAGCTGCTGTGAGTTACCAATCGGCCTCACCTGTGCGGCCACACCTTGCCTCTCCGGAACAAACCTAGGAAGGCCGCAGTCCTGCAAAGTCCTATTGGTCACAGGGCCTGGCTCCTGCACACACTCCTGACAGATTAGGCCCTAAGCTACTGAAGGTAATGGGGCCCTTTATATGTCCAGCTGTCCTTTGTCAACAACAAATTGTCGCTGCTTTTTGCGTTGAATGCGGTATATGCTGTACGGTAAGTTATGGACCTAATAGGTATCTAAAGCCATTTGCATATAACAAAATATGTATTTTATCAAAGTAATTGTTGAACTGAAATACAATTGGAAATGTACATCCCGTTTTGTTTTCCCAAGAGAGTGGGGCCCTAATCTATAGCTTGTTTAAAGGTAAAGGTACCCCTGCCCGTACGGGCCAGTCGTGACCGACTCTGGGGTTGCGTGCTCATCTCGCTTAAGAGGCCGGGAGCCAGCGCTGTCCAGAGACACTTCCGGGTCACATGGCCAGCGTGACGAAGCTGCTCTGGCGAGTCAGCACCAGCGCAGCGCACAGAAACGCTGTTACCTTCCCACTATAAAGCGGTACCTATTTATCTACTTGCACTTAGGGGTGCTTTCGAACTGCTGGGTGGGCAGGAGCAGGGACCGAACGACAGGAGCTCACCCTGCCGCGGGGATTTGAACCGCCGACCATACGATCGGCAAGTCCTAGGCACTGAGGTTTTACCCACAGCGCCACCCGCGTCCCTTTTATAGCTTGTTTAGCTTATATGTAAATCCGGCACTGACCCAGGTTGAATCCCAGGCAACTCCAGGTATGGCTAGGAGAGAACCCTGAGGCTGCTGCCAGTGTAGACAATATTGAGCAAGGTAGACCAATGGTCTGGTTTTTGTGTAAGGCACTTTCCTATGTTCCTTGAGTGAAAATTTCTCAGAAGGGGTGTGTGTGTGTGTCCCAGATGTTACGGCTTCTTCGTTTATATGGAAATGATGTCTGAGAGTCTCCTTTCCAGGAACAGGCTGGCCTGTGTGTCACCTCCGGTCGATACTCGCCTATCAGGTCACGGAACCCAGCTCTGCAAAAAGAAGTCAATATTCCTTTATGGCAGGCTTTAAATCTATTCATAGGCAGAATCCTCCCGGGACCTGGCGATCCTGCTTTATTTGTCTGCCCCCTTCTCAGCCCCGGGACTGACACTTTGGCAGCAGATATAGAAAGAGACGGTTTGCCAAGCTAAAAGAAGGGACGGTTCAAGCCGCAAAATGGCTTCTCCCTGAACCCTAACCCACTCTGGCCTCAAAAAATTTTAAGTTTTAAGTAACTGTGAGAACAAACATTCTGAACTCCTGTATATGGTAAGCCACAAAGCTTTCCTTCTCACAGAACCACAGTGTTATGTACTGAAGTTCTCGCCCTGGGCCAGCAGGGGGATACTGTAGATAGTTTTCACTCAGGTCCGCATATGCAAATAAGGAATTGAAAGTGACGTTCAGTGATTGGATAGCTACAGAAAGTGGTTACTGTTGCTTTGTAGTGGAGCTCTATATAAGCAGGCTGGCTGAACCCTTCAGTTCAGTTCTGTTCTGGGCCTGTGAATAAACAAGAGCTGTTTGAAGAATCGCTGTGTCGTCTGATATGTTCACCCACAACTTAACACACGGTGTGGTTCGGGGGAGAGGGGGGAGACTTTATTTAATACATTTCTATCAGGGTTGTGGGTTCGATCCCCGCCTTGAGCAAAGGGTCCCTGCGCTGCATAGGGTTGAACTAGATGACCCCACATGGTCCCTTCCAACTTGATTCTGTGATTCAAAATCCCAGCTTTCCTTCAAAGAGCTTGAGGTGGTGAAAATGCCAGATTCCATGCCAGGAAAGAAATTGAAAGTAAAACTTCTGGTATAATCAGGCCATCATGCAAATCTGTGGTGCAACCACCACAGACATTCACCAATACATGCATTTTCTGCACACTCCACCCTAGTATGTAGCTAACTTTGCTGGAGAACTGTATTGCAAAATTCATAGTAGTATGAATTTTGAAGGATGGCTGGCGCTTCAGTTCACTTTACTGAATTGTGTTGAAGAGTGATTTTTGATAATTTTTTGATATTTTGAATTGCTATGATTTTGAATTGCTATGGAAGTGAGAGCTGGACCATAAAGAAGAAGGCTGATCGCTGAAGAATGGATGCTTTTGAATTATGGTGCTGGAGGAGACTCTTGAGAGTCCCATGGACTGCAAGAAGATCAAACACATCCATTCTGAAGGAAATCAGCCCTGAGCGCTCACTGGAAGGACAGATCCTGAAGCTGAGGCTCCAAGACTTTGGCCACCTCATGAGAAGAGAAAACTCCCTGGAAAAGACCCTGATGTTGGGAAAGATGGAGGGCACAAGGAGAAGGGGACGACAGAGGACGAGATGGTGGGACAGTGTTCTCGAAGCTACTAAGATGAGTTTGACCAAACTGCAGGAGGCAGTGGAAGACAGGAGTGCCTGGCATGCTCTGGTCCAGGGGGTCACGAAGAGGCGGACACGACTAAACGACTAAACAACAACAATGATTTTACTGAATTGTATTAATGTTTGATGAATTTGTTGTTTGTTTTCTTTGTATGTTATTGTGGTTGATAGCATAGTGATTGTAATGTTTGATCTTTTTTTAATGCTTTTGTGATCATTGTGAGCCATTTTGAGCTCAACATTTGTTGTTGGATAAGGGGAATAGAAAGATGAGACCAAATCAAAATCACATATTGTTCTGGAACCCCTTCATGGATCACTGCCTTGTCGTGCTGAAGGGGCTTGAATAACTCAGAGAAGTTGTGACAGGCTTCTTCAACCTCGGCCCTCCAGATGTTTTGAGACTACAATTCCCATCATCCCTGCTAGCTAGGGATCATGGTAGTTGTAGGCCAAAAACATCTGGACATGGTAGTTGTAGGCCAAAAACATTTTGTTGTGGGCGAACATATCAGACGACACAGCGATTCTTCAAACAGCTCTTGTTTATTCACAGGCCAGAACAGAACTGAACTGAAGGATTCAGCCAACCTGCTTATATAGAGCTCCACTACAAAGCAACTGTAGCAACTTTCTAAAACTATCCAATCACTGAACGTCACTTTCGATCCTTCATTTGCATAACTATCTACAGTTTCCCCCTGTTGGCCCAGGGTGAGAATTTCAGTACATAACAAGTAGAATGTGTCATTTAATTTAAAATGCATCTCTGGGCTATTGGTGGGGCATAGGAATTCATTCTTTCCCCCCCCCTCCTCAAAATACAGTCCGGCCCCTCACAAGGCCTGAGGGACAGTGGACCGGCCCCCTGCTGAAAAATGTTTGCTGACCCCTGTCGTAACTGGCAGACGCTGCAGAACGTGAACGTCATCCAGCGGTGTCAAAAGGTTTAGTGATGTGCTCTTTTACAGAAAGCAATGTGAAACCTAAGAGCAGCCTGGGTACGAAACAGAAAGGACCCATTCGAGAACACATGGAAAGCGTTTCTTGGTAGTGAGGGATAATAATACCTGCCTCCCTGCTCTTCTCTGAGAACCAGTGTGGTGTCGTGGTTATCATAGAATCATAGAATCATAGAGTTGGAAGAGACCACCAGGGCCATCGAGTCCAACCCCCTGCCAAGCAGGAAACACCATCAGAGCACTCCTGACATATGGTTGTCAAGCCTCTGCTTAAAGACCTCCAAAGTAGGAGACTCCACCACACTCCTTGGCAGCAAATTCCACTGTCGAACAGCTCTTACTGTCAGGAAGTTGTTCCGAATGTTTAGGTGGAATCTTCTTTCTTGGAGTTTGGATCCATTGCTCCGTGTCCGCTTCTCTGGAGCAGCAGAAAACAACCTTTCTCCCTCCTCTATGTGACCTCCTTTTATATATTTGAACATGGCTATCATATCACCCCTTAACCTCCTCTTCTCCAGGCTAAACATGCCCAGCTCCCTTAGCCGTTCCTCATAAGGCATCGTTTCCAGGCCTTTGACCATTTTGGTTGCCCTCCTCTGGACACGTTCCAGTTTGTCAGTGTCCTTCTTGAACCATGGAGCCCAGAACTGGACACAGTACTCCAGGTGAGGTCATAGAATCATAGAAGAGTTGGAAGAGACCGCAAGGGCCATCGAGTCCAACCCCCTGCCAAGCAGGAAACACCATCAGAGCACTCCTGACATATGGTTGTCAAGCCTCTGCTTAAAGACCTCCAAAGAAGGAGACAATGCCCACTCAAGTCATAAAGCTTGTGGATGATCTTGAGCAAGTCACTGCCCCTCAGCTGAGCGTACCTCACAGGGTTGTTGTGGGGGTTAATCAAAGAGGGGGGGCCCACCATGCAAATGGTGCTCCTTGGAGGAAAAATTGGGTATAAATGAAATAAATAAAAGAATGATTAATATGCTCTGGGCCAGGCATAAGCAAACTGGGCCCTCCAGATGTTTTGGGACTACAACTCCCATCATCCCTGACCACTGGTCCTGTTAGCTAGGGATGATGAGAGTTGTAGTCCCAAAACATCTGGAAGGGCCGAGGTTGCCTATGCCTGCTCTGGACTCTGGACTTTTTGTGTTAGCTCTTCACCTCAAAACCCTGTAAAGAATGTACCGTATTTTTTTGCTCTATAAGACCCACTTTTCCCCTCCTAAAAAGTAGGGGGAAATGTGTGTGCGTCTTGTGGAGCGAATGCAGGCTGCGCAGCTATCCCAGAACAGCAAGAGGGGTTGCTGCTTTCACTGCGCAGCGATCCCTCTTGCTGTTCTGGCTTCTGAGATTCAGAATTTTTTTTTTCTTGTTTTCCTCCTCCAAAAACTAGGTGTGTCTTGTGGTCTGGTGCATCTTATAGAGCGAAAAATGCGGTATTGAGATTATTGGCACATATAGTCATTCAGCTGTATTAAGGCTGGTGTGTTTGTTTGTTTGTTTGTTTGTTTGTTTGTTTGTTTGTTTGCATTTAGATACCACCTTTTTCTTTCTTCTTCACCTTCTTCAAAGTGGTATACCATACATGGTTCTCTCCACCTCTTCATTTAACCCTCACAACAGCCCTGTGAGGTAGCTTAGGCTGAGAGGCAATGACTGGGACCCAAGGTCTGAGCATTGTTCATGGCCGTGTGGGGATTCGAACCCTGGTCCCTCCTGAGTCCTAGTCTGACGCTATAGCCACTGCGCCACGCTGGCTCTCTCACCCACCCCCTTGCCTCTGTTTCATTTTTAATTTGCACCTTCAGAAAAGTTTAATAAACACATGCGCACACACACACTTGAGGGGTTCTTAAAGGGGACTGAGGGGGTGCGTGAACAGGAGGCTGTTCCACACGCAAAAAGAGGCATAGCAGAATTATACGAGGTGGCACTGGGGAACAACAGGAGATGAGCTTGAGGAGAACAGATGGGGAGAGGCGGAGAATAAGAGGACGAGGATCGTGGTAAGGCCCAGAATCTCATTTGAATTATTCCCAGCGTGGCGCAAAAAGGGGGGGGGGAGAGCAGAATCAGATATAAGGAGCCTAGTTAGTTCCTTGCAGCAGCCCTGCCTCCCTCTTGATGTAGAACTCGAACTCAAGGTGCGGTTTATGCCCAAATCTTTCGTGTTCTGATCAGCGAGCTACATAGGCAAGACCCTGTTCAAAGGCACAGCTTGAGCAAAGACCTTTATCCATGGGTCGGAAAACTAAGGCCCGGGGGCCAGATCCGGCCCAATTGCCTTCTGGATCCGGCCCGCGGATGGTCCAGGAATCGGCGTGAGGATCGGCGTGGATCTGATTCTGATCGTTCAGCCTGCGCCATTTTCCCCCTCTCTCCCTCTCACACACCACGGCGACGGCGCCTCCCTCCCTCCTCCTGGCTTCTCCCTGCCCTGCCTAGAGGAGGAAGGGGGCTGGGCTTTGTTGGTGCCCGCCCCTCTCCAGAGCCCTTTCATGTGTCACTCATCGTCCCTCCGTCATCGCCAGCCCCTGACACTCGCAAGACACAGGAGCCATAGTTAAATGAGCACCCCTCTCAAGCGGCCGCCATTTAAAGCAGCCCCTCTCCGGAGCCCTTCTGCGCACCGCTCATCGTTCTGCGTTCGTTTTATTTTATTTTCAAAATATAGGCCGGCCCCCCAACCCTCCTATAAGGGAAAAGGGATGGACACAGCTAGGCAACTTGTCACTTTTCCAAGAAGGAAAACCATCCCAGTGAAAGGCCGAAGGGCAATGGGAAACTTGGATGGGGAGGACTGTCCAGGAGGCAGACTGACTCAGGCAGCCACCTCAGGCAGCAGAATCCAAGGGGTCCTTCCATGGGTGTGCCCCATTGCCAGAGAAGAAATTTTGCAGAGGCCTCTGGCTGTGTAAGTCCTTCCCAAGGCAGAACACCTCACTTGCCAGGGTCTCAAAGCTCCAGGTGCTTCCGTGCAATTTTGCAGGACTCTTGCGAGATCTCACCGGAAACTGCAGCTATGCTGCGCTACTGGCAAGCGAGACTGTGGCAAGGGGAGCTGGTGGCATGCGTGCAGGGCAGCAGCTTCCCATTTTGCCTCGGGTGGCAAAACAGGTGAGGACTAGAAACCTGTGCAGTCATAGAACCATAGAACTGAAGAGGTGGAAAGGGCTCTTTCCTCCAACCCTCTGCAACGCAGGAATCTCTACCAAAGCACCCAACCCCTGCTTAAAAACCTCCAAGGAAGGAGAGTCCACAACTTCCCAAGGAAGACCATTCCACTGTCCAACAGCTCTTCCTGCCAGGAAGTTCTTCCTGATATTTTGCCAGAATCTCCTTTCCTGGAACCTGAAGCCATTGGTTTCAGTCCTACCCTCCAGAGCAAGAGAAAAACCATCTTCCTCCATCTTCAATACCTTAAGAAATTTCTTCCTTAAGATATTTGAAGATGGCTATCATATCTCTTCTCAGTCCCCCCTTTTCCAGGCTAAACATACCCAGCTCCTTCGACCGTTCTTCATAGGGCTTTGTTTCCAGACTCTTCATCATGGGTAGCGAAATATACTCAGAGTCCTGTAGTGATTTCATGCTCTTTATTGCAGCTTGCAAAGCAGTGATTGAATTGCCCCCCAAACCTCAGGCTTTTATATACATTATTTACACAATGAGTCCCGTCTGATTGACTGATTCTGCTTCCCTCCTGACGCCTGATTGGTCTTTTCCTGCAGGCCAAATCCATTGTTGGCCAATTCTACGATCCTACCAGCCTCATAGGCTGATTAACTTCCTCCTGGAGCCTGATTGGTCTTTTCCTGCAAGCCAATCAGCTGTTGCATCCTAGGATCCTAATTGCCTATTGCTCTAGGATCCAAGCTTGGTACATAACAGGTAGGCAAACTAAGGCCTGTGGGCCATATCAGGCCCAATTGCCTTCTGGATCCGGCTCATGGACGGTCCGGGAATCACCGCATGGATCGCCAGCGCACACATTCTTTCCCTCTCCCTCCCTCTCCCTCACACGGTGGTAGCGATGGCGCCTCCTCCCTCCCTCCCTCCTGGCTTATCCCTGCCCTGCCTAGAGGAGGAAGGGTCTGGGCTTTGTTGGTGCCAGCAGCGGCGGCAGAGTTTGAGCGGCCGCCATTTTAAGCAGCCCCTGCCGCTCGCAAGACACAGGTAAGCAGCTCATGGTGCTCTTGCATCATTTTTTTCCTGGCCCTGCACAAGGTCTGAGGGGCAGAAGACCGGCCCTCATATCTGGATATCATATCTCTTCTCAGTCTCCTCTTTTCCAGGCTAAACATACCCGGCTCCTTCAACCATTCCTCATAAGGCTTTATTTCCGGACTCTTGGTCATCTTGATTGCCCTCCTCTGCACAATTTTCTGGTTGTCAATTTCCTTCTTCAATTATGGCACCCAGAACTGGACACAGTATTCCAGGTGTGGTCAGACCAAGGCAGAATAGAGTAGGACTATTACCTCCCTTGAGCTGGATGCTATACTTTTGTGTGAAGAAGGCTGAATCACACTGTTGACTCATATTAAACTTGTGGTCTACTAAGACCCCTAGATCCTTTTCACATCTGCTGCTGGCAAGCCAGGTCCCCCCCCCCCATCTTATATTTGTGCATCTGGTTCTCTCTGCCTAAATGCAGAAACTTACGTTTGTCCCAAATGAAATCCATTCTGTTAGCTTTGGGCCCAGTTCTCCAATCTGGTAAGTTCATCTTGAATCCCGATTCTGTTTTCTGCGCCATTAGCTACCGCTCCCTTAGGAACCCGAAGCCCATCATGTAACAAGGGGCTGACTTTATCCACGAACATGGGTGCAACGAGGAGGAAATATCCTATTGTGCGAAAGAAGCATCCCGTGAAAGGTCAGGGGTCACAATAAGAGGGCAGCTTAATCGTAGCGCAAGGCTCACAGCATTAAAGGTAAAGGGACCCCTGACCATTAGGTCCAGCCGCGGCCGACTCTGGGGTTGCAGCGCTCATCTCGCTTTACTGGCCAAGGGAGCCGGCATACAGCTTCCGGGTCATGTGGCCAGCATGACTAAGCCACTTCTGGCAAACCAGAGCAGCGCACGGAAACGCCGTTTACCTTCCCGCTGGAGTGGTACCTATTTATCTACTTGCACTTTGACGAGCCAACCTTATTTTGAAATTGGAGGCCGGGAAGCCTCAACCGATCTGTTTTCCACGGGAAATGTGCTCCCAGCCAGAGAGACATTCATACATATAAACAGCAGATGTCTCCTCTAGCTGGGTTTGAAAGGCCTTTTGACGCAAGATCCGCTTTGGGGGGCAGAGGAAAGTTTTAAGGGGCATGGAAATGCCGTTTCGTTTTGATCTGATATTTTCATACAGAGAGAAAGAGATTTTCTCTTCTCTCTCTCTCTCCTTCTCCCCACCCAAAAGAAACTCCAAACGCCATTTGGAGCATCACTGTATTGTTGTCACCGACCCTGGGATCGGTTGCCATGGCAGCAGCGGAACGGACAATATGTTGCTAAGTTTCACACGATGCTCCCTCCCTTGCAACGGAGGGGAATGTTGGCGCCTTGCTAATAAGAACGGTTTGACAGGAGGAGACGCATTTTCTCCCACACTCCCACAACCACAAAACCTTTTCCTCCACACTGCCACCCCCTCCACACACACAAATAACAGCAAAGACTTCAGCAGGGCTGTAACATTTGAATGTCAGTTAGCAGAATAACAGGAGCTGGAATTAGGCTTGCTTCGGCTGAATAACACGGCAGAAATACTCCACACTGCCTGTTTTCTGTCTCTGTTCACACATATGTTGTAAGAAAAATACTGCTCCTTTTCCCTTATGGGGTATCTAAGAGCCTGTATAGAGTCCTTAAGTGGGTCCCCTATTGGTAGGAGAAAATATTTTCCCCAAAAAAAAGTTTATTAGTTTTCTCTTATAACACACAGACAAAAACACAAAAGAAAAACGTTACGTTTAACACAACATAAAAACTTAACAACAATAAAAACACACAAAATAAAAGAAGAATTTTTCCTTCATATTCCCTGGTGTATTTACTTTGCTAAAAGACTTCCTTGACACCCTCCAATCTGAATTTCATCATATCACTTATTTAGCAGTTCCCAATTTCATATTTATAACATCAATATCTTCTTTCATTACATACTTCTTAACCTTACTTCCAATTGTAATCCATAATAATCTTTAATATTAATCTTTTTCTATCCCTTAGCCCAATCTGTTACTTCTAGGGATTTCTTAATTATCTTATATTGCAATATCTCACTAAATATTCTTCCAGTCTTCTTGTGTTTCCTCCTCTTTCTGGTCGCGTATTCTTCCATTCAGGTCAGCCAGCTCTGAAAAGTCCATCATCTTCATCTGCCATTCTTCCATTGTCGGTATTTCTTGCAATTTCCCATTTTTGGCTTATTGGTAGGAGAAAATAAGGCCAACCAGAGAATATTGAGAAGCAAAGCAGCTAGTAAGCCTGATCTTTATTAAACTGTCGCAAAAGGGTCCCCCACTCACCCCATACAGGGAGGGAGGGAGGAGCAGGGGTGGAGGAAGGGGGTGGGCGCCCCAGGTGTCACCACTGAGGGGGTGACAAAATGCCGGGCGGCACTCACTGCAGGGTCTGCAGTACATCCAAGCCACACATATATCTTGGGAGTGATGTGGTGGCTTGGATGCCTGCAGGATCCGCGCTGCCCCAAAGGATCCACCTGCCGCCTCCCCCTCAGTTGTAGGGCAGCTGAGTGGGAGGAGGCAGGCAGACTCCTCAGAGGCCCCACGGAGAGTCCTGCCCTGGCTCACCCCGCCCCTCGGGCGACTGTCCCCAGGCGCCCGATCGGCTTGCTCCACCGCTAGTGAGGAAAGACGACGAAGAAGAAGAACAGGAAGCGTTTGGACTTGATATCTCGCCTTTCACTCCCCTTAAGGAGTCTCAAAGCGGCTAACAATCTCCTTCCCCTTCCTTCCCCACAACAAACACTCTGTGAGGTGTGTGGGGCTGAGAGACTTCAGAGAAGTGTGACTGGCCCAAGGTCACCCAGCAGCTGCATGTGGAGGAGCGGGGAAGCGAACCTGGTTCACCAGATTACGAGTCCATCTGTGCTGGTCCCGTGGGCTAACCAAGAGGCGAGGTCTAAGTCCAGTCCGAGGTCGAAGGTGCAGTATGGAGGCAGTCCGTAAAAGTTGAAGCTGGGTGCAGGGCAGGTAGACAGGTGAGGTCAGGAGCTCCGGCAGGACAGCAGGAGACGGTTCAGGCAGGAACTGACAAAGTTGCTCCCGCAACTTGGGACTGAGGCTGGCCGGCTTTTAGCAGCCCCGAGGCATAGGGCAGTCCCAGTCCACAGGTGACTTGCCTCTCCTGGCCTGGAGGCGAGCCCTCCTCCTGCGGGAACTTAGTTCCCTCCTCCTCTCTGCCCTGAGCCTCTGCAGCTCAGGAGAGGCTGGAGGGTTACCGGACCCAGAGGCAACCTCAGCTTCCCCTGATGGGGCTGAGAGTGGAGCACCTGCAGGCAATGGGTCCTCCATCACCTCAGGGGCCAGAGCAGACTCAGCTGGTGCCTGCACCTGAGGACCCAGCACAGGTGAGGACCCTTCAGGCTCAAGCCCCAGCCCCGGCTCAGCTGGTTCTGGAGGCGGGGACTCCTGTGCAGGCTGGGATTCCTCAGGTTCAGCCTCTGAATCCCAGGCCATCACACCACCGCTCTTAACCACTACACCACAGGAACCCAGAACAATGGTGTGCAAGCTCTTATATAGACATTTGAAAATTGCCTCCCCTTAACGACCTTGACAGATTAGAGAACTGGGCAAAAACAAACAAGATGAATTTTAACAGGGAGAAATGCAAAGTATTGCACTTGGGCAAAAAAAATGAGAGGCACAAATACGAGATGGGGGACACCTGGCTTGAGAGCAGTACATGTGAAAAGGATCTAGGAGTCTTGGTTGACCACAACCTTGACATGAGCCAACAGTGTGACGCAGCAGCTAAAAAAGCCAATGCAATTCTGGGCTGCATCAATAGGAGTATAGCATCTAGATCAAGGGAAGTAATAGTGCCACTGTATTCTGCTCTGGTCAGACCACACCTGGAGTACTGTGTCCAGTTCTGGGCACCACAATTCAAGAAGGACACTGACAAACTGGAACGTGTCCAGAGGAGGGCAACCAAAATGGTCCAAGGCCTGGAAACGATGCCTTATGAGGAACGGCTAAGGGAGCTGGGCATGTTTAGCCTGGAGAAGAGGAGGTTAAGGGGTGATATGATAGCCATGTTCAAATATATAAAAGGATGTCACACAGAGGAGGGAGAAAGATTGTTTTCTGCTGCTCCAGAGAAGCGGACACGGAGCAATGGATCCAAACTACAAGAAAGAAGATTCCACCTAAACATTAGGAAGAACTTCCTGACAGGAAGAGCTGTTTGACAGTGGAATTTGCTGCCAAGGAGTGTGGTGGAGTCTCCTGCTTTGGAGGTCTTTAAGCAGAGGCTTGACAACCATATGTCAGGAGTGCTCTGATGGTGTTTCCTGCTTGGCAGGGGGTTGGACTCAATGGCCCTTGTGGTCTCTTCCAACTCTAGGATTCTATGATTCTATTGGAAGACACAAGATCTACCCACCTTGGAAGAATGGCGGATGAAGGTGATAGACTACATGGGACTGGCAGAAATGACTGGCAGAATCCGAAACCAGGGAAGAGAGATGGCGGAAGAAGATTGGAAGAAATTTAAGGACTATCTCGGGAAATATTATAAAATTAGTGAATGTTAGATTGATGTTGGACTGAATTTAAGCGGTTATTAGCTGTAATGATTAAGATAATTGGGGGGGGGGAAAGAAGGAAGAAAGGTGTAAAATTAAGTGAAAATTAAGGGAGAGGATTTGCTGAAGGAATAATCTGAATTGGAATACAAAAAGGGGAGGTATGAGGAGGTCCGAGAAATAAGTTAATAGAAAATAAGTGAGTGAGATTATATGTGTTTTTAATTTTTTGTATTTTTGTTTTTTGTCTTTTTTGTATAAACTTTGAAAAGTTAATAAATATTTTTTTTATATAAAAAAAATGAAAATTGCCTCCCCTGTAGCTCAAGAGCACCCCCCCAAAACATCATACATACATCACTGAAGGGGCGGTCTACAGCAGAAAACCTGTCTGCCAGGATACCTGATCATGGCCACTGATTGCTTTTACCTGGGCCATTCTTTTGTGATGGTAAATACTCAGTTCCTGAATCCAGGTCACAGGGTCACCCTATTCATACACAGATACGCCCATAAGACAGGATTTGTGAGCAAAGAGGCAATGGGGAGGCTTCTCCATTTCCTTCCTCTTTGCAGAGAAACATTTGAGGTCAATTTGAGAGTGTCAAAATGGCTTCAGGATTGCTCTCCCGTACTATTTCAGACATGTAGCTTATATACTCATGTATGTGTTTGCCTTGTAAATTTATGAACCTATGCTTTATATATAGATGAGACCTTAGAATTCCTATAACACATATATAGTCGCAAACAGCCATACATAGATATATATCTACTCCTCCACGAGAAAGCTAACATCCTAAATGAGCTGGAAGACTCAGCATATGATTAACACACAGCCCTCATTTGTGTGGGGAGGGCAGGAGTGGGGGTGGGGGGAAGCGAGGGCAGGAATAGAAAAGGCCGTCCATATGGGGTGTGATAGCCACATATCAGTCATTTAAAAAAGAAGAAGAACCACACACACACGCCACCAAAATATCAGTCTAACTGCAGATATCATGCGCACACTCATTCACACCCAAATCCTCCGTTAAGCGTGCTGACCCACATTTGCAGGCTCTGTTGCCCAGTGTTAATTAGTAGACTAGAGCCCCTGTTTTGAACAGATGTCATATATGTCGATAGCTTTAATTCTGTCTATGTTTTATTGTATTTTAACGATTTGTTTTTCTATGCTCATAGCGGTTCCTGTTTTTATCTGTAAACTGCTTTGAGCCCCGTTGGGCGGGGGGGAGTAAGGTTTTTTGTTTCTGTTTTTTTAAGGAGAGGGGGATAAGTTGTCTCTATGGCCGTAAAATATACCAAGAAGAAAAGGAGGTGATGTGATTGCAAAAGGTTCTATGATCTGAATTAAAACAATTGCAGAGCAGGAGGAGGAACTCAGGGCTGTATTAAACCCAGACGCTTGCACAGACCTGTGGGAGCTGATGTTTGTGTGCGAGATAAAATTAGACCAAATGTCAAGAGAGCAACCTTTTGAGCCTAGGACAGTTTGAGCTAATGTGTTGCTACTTTTTTTTTTTTTTACTTCTCCAAGAAGGGTGATTTGCTAGGTCTTGAAATACCAATAGTCCGGGTTTTGTTTGTTTGCAAGAACAGCTTAGAACCCGCACCAACTTTCTAAACCTCTGAGAAGGCTTGTTTTGACAGAAATGTTTTGTTGTTGTTGTTGTTGTTTAGTCGTTTAGTCGTGTCCGACTCCTCGTGACCCCCTGGACCAGAGCACACCAGGCACTCCTGTCTTCCACTGCCTCCCGCAGTTTGGTCAGACTCATGCTGGTAGCTTCGAGAACACTGTCCCACCATCTCGTCCTCTGTCGTCCCCTTCTCCTTGTGCCCTCCATCTTTCCCAGCATCAGGGTCTTTTCCAGGGAGTCTTCTCTTCTCATGAGGTGGCCAAAGTCTTGGAGCCTCAGCTTCAGGATCTGTCCTTCCAGTCAGCACTCAGGGCTGATTTCCTTTAGAATGGATCGGTTTGATCTTCTTGCAGTCCATGGGACTCTCAAGAGTCTCCTCCAGCACCAGAATTCAAAAGCATCCATTCTTCGGCAGTCAGCCTTCTTTATGGCCCAGCTCTCACTTCCATACATCACTACTGGGAAAACCATAGCTTTGGCTATACGTACCTTTGTTGGCAAGGTGATGCCTCTGCTTTTTGAGATGCTGTCTAGGTTTGTCATTGCTTTTCTTCCAAGAAGCAGGCATCTTTTAATTTTAATTTCGTGGCTGCTGTCACCATAGGTTTTTAGCAGGCACCAAAAAAGAGCTAGGGTAGGTACGGCTGTCAATAGGCGGGTCGTTCCAAAGTTCAGGTGCTGCCACGCTAAAAGGCTGAGTTCTTACAAATTATGTGTTGCAGTGGCAGCAGCAGCAGTTTATTAATGCTTGGGCCAGGGGCCATTCACTCGTAAGATAATTAGGTGCAGTACAAGATCCAGCAGCATAAAATACCGATTAAATCACACTGCTAACCCAGAGAGGGCATAGATATGGTAAAGCGATCTCACAGGGAAACTGGCCCCAAGCTATTAAGGGCTACATTTACCTAGAGAGACACCTTGAACCTGGCCTAGTAGGAAACAGGCAAGCAGTGCAGTTCACTGAGCACAGGTGTTCTGTGCTGACAAGGCCTTGCTGCTGACAGCACTTCTGCTGCAGCAGTTTGCCCTAACTGCAGCCCTCCGGATCGGGTACAAGGGGAGCTCTATACAGAGCGCATTACAATTTGTCTGTGGACAAACGCCGGCTCCCTTGGCCTGAAAAGCGAGATGAGCGCTGCAACCCCAGAGTCGCCTTTGACTGGACTTAACCGTCCAGGGGTCCTTTACCATTTTAACTTTACAGTTATCCAGTCTTGAAGCAACCAATGCGTGATTTACTATTGCCAGGTTCTTCTGGTCCAGGAATGACCGTAGCCGTTGAATCATTTCTGAGTGTGGGCGCAATCAATTCACATCCACCTAGTGATATATATATATATATATATATATATATATATATATATATATATATTGTCAGGGAACTGACATCGGAGCATAGTGGAGAGGAGAGGCTCCCAGATTCTGCAGGAGAGGGGACTAGTAAGGGAAGAGAGAGAACGTCCTCTGGGGAAAGAAGGACACCAGGAAGAAGGGAGAGGCAGAGAGCAGTTCGGAGGGGAGGCTCCGAGACTCTTCCAGTGAAGTCAGTGGGGAGGGTGGAGGACCACCACTCGGCATGCCCACTCTGCGCAGAAGGCTTCCGTGCAGAGAGGCTAGGCGGAGACTGGCTGTCAAGGAATTCTTATGCTGGAGGAAATTTAGGAGACGCCCACTCACGGATTCTGCTAGCAACTGAGCAGCAGCGCAAAGGGCTGCTCAGTCAGGGAAAGACACAACCACCCCTAAGCAGTTTGGAACGGCTGGAGATTTACACACAAGCAACCCCATTTCCCGTGACATTATATATATATATGGGTGGTGCTGTGGGTTAAACCACAGAGCCTAGGACTTGCCAATCAGAAGGCCGGAAGTTCGAATCCCCATGACGGGGTGAGCTCCCTTTGCTCGGTCCCTGCTCCTGCCAACCTAGCTGTTCAAAAGCACCTCAAAGTGCAAGTAGATAAATAGGTACCACTCCGGCAGGAAGGTAAACGGCATTTCCGTGTGCTGCTCTGGTTTGCCAGAAGTGGCTTAGTCCTGCTGGCCACATGACCCGGAAGCTGTACGCCGGCTCCCACGGCCAACGAGATGAGCGCTGCAACCCCAGAGTCGGCCACGACTGGACCTAATGGTCAGGGGTCCTTTTACACACACACACACACACACACACACACACACACACACACATCTCCCCAACCCACCCAGAAGTTGGGCATTAAGGCCAGATTCTGTAAATCAGTGGCATGTTGTTTCTCTGGATATGGTTGGGCATCCAGCCAGGGACAATGCAGTGTGTTATAGGAATTCTAAGGTCTTATATATATAAATTAAATGTTGATAAATGTACAAGGTAAACACATACATAAGTATCTAAACCACGTGTCTGAAATAGTGCAGGAGAGCAATCCTGAAACCATTTTGACTCTTTCAGTGGAGGATCTGCACATAGCAGTCTTGGCAGCCACACAGGTTGTCTATAAAATCGGACGGTTTGGGCAGAGGGAGCCAGCATACAGCTTCCGGGTCATGTGGTCAGCAGAGTCATGTGGCGAACCAGAGCAGCGCATGGAAACACTGTTTACCTTCCTGCTGGAGTGGTACCTATTTATCTACTTGCACTTTGACATGCTTTTGAACTGCTAGGTTGGCAGGAGCAGGGACCAAGCAACGGGAGCTCACCCCGTCGCGGGGATTCGAACCGCTGACCTTTTGATCGGCAAGTCCTAGGCTCTGTGGTTTAACCCACAGCACCACCCGCATCCCTGAAGCTTAACTACCTCCTGCATAAATAAATATTGCCCCTTGTCTGGTTTGTCTTCTTCCAACATTCAGCTTCATTGGACGTCCATGACTTCTGTCTGAAAACCTCCAAGGGAGGAGAGTCCACCATCTTCTGCCAGAACATTCTTCCTAATGTTTGTTCTTGTAATTTGAAGCTATTAGTTCTGGTACCCCCTTCTAGAGCAGCAGAAAACAAGCTTGTTCCATCTTCTTCCATGCAACAGCTCAGAGGTGGTTTTTGGGTTGTGGAACCACAAGGGGTGCTGCAACAATTATGTAGAACCGAATGCGAGATGTAGTGGGTGCCAATTTTTAGCATCATACAAGGCACCACTGAGATTTGAGAGCCCAAGTCTGCCACTGCAACTGCCCTTCAGATATTTGAAGATGGCTCTCATGACACCTCTCAAGTCTCCTCTTCTCCAGGCTAAACATACCCAACGTCTTCAACCATTCCTCACAAGGCTTGGATTCCAGACCCTTGAGCATCATGGTCACCCACTTCTGCACATGTTCAGGCTTGTCAATACCCATCTTAAGCGGTGGTACTCAGAACTTGACACAGGACTCCAGGTGGGCTCTTTACCATTGCAGAATAAAGCGCTACTATTGCATCTCTTGATGTGGATTCTGGGCTTCTGCTGGTACATTAGAATTAGAATTGCATTAGCTTTTTTTTTTGCTGCTGCATCGCACTGCTGACTCAGTTTAAGCATGTTGTCTTCTAAGACCCCTTGATCCTTTTCATACCTTCTGTGTCCCTCCTTGTGGCAGCTTGTCAAAATCCCTCTTTCCTGTTTGGATCTCCAGCATGGTGTAGTGGTTAAGAGCAGTGGACTTGTAATCTGGTGAACCGGGTTCGCTTCCTTGCTCCTCCACCTGCAGCTGCTGGGTGACCTTTGGCCAGTCACACTTCTCTGAAGTCTCTCAGCCCCACTCACCTCACAGAGTGTTTGTTGTGGGGGAGGAAGGGGAAGGAGATTGTTAGCCGCTTTGAGACTCCTTAAAGGGAGTGAAAGGTGGGATATCAAGTCCAAACTCCTCCTCCACCACCACCACCACCACCTCTTCCTCCTCCTCCTCCTCCTCCTCCTCCTCCTCCTCCTCCTCTTCTTCTTCTTCTTCTTCTTCTTCTTCTTCTTCTTCTTCTTCTTCTTCTTCTTCTTCTCAGCACCCAACAACTGTCAACAGCAGGGCTGAATGAACCATTAAGCAAAGTAACCACACGCTTAGGGCATCAAAGGAATGGGGACACCACAGAAATTTTCCATTTTTAACATTAATGGTCACCAGTTGCTCAGCTGAGCGTTCGCTTTCTCAGTTGGCAGTATATTAAAAATCCCAACAGTACAACATTGCAACAGGGCAAGGCTGAATGCCTTATCTCTACTAATTACCGAAACAGATGTGATGCGTAAGATCAGTTTTGAGGATCTGATCAAAGACTTCGCAGTTAGAAAAAGTAGGAGAATTCCCCCCACCCCAAACATAAAGTGGAAGCATACAAAAAAATAAACATTACTTTCCAGCTTACTGCAGGTTTTGCTTCATTTCGAAAAATAAAATTTCATTTTTACGGTTTATTATTATTGTTTATATTTTGAGTTAGGTATATATGTTGTTGTTTAGTCGTTTAGTCATGTCCGACTCTTTGTGACTCCCTGGACCAGAGCACGCCAGGCACTCCTGTCTTCCACTGCCTCCCGCAGTTTAGTCAAACTCATGCTGGTAGCTTCGAGAACACTGTCCCACCATCTCGTCCTCCGTCGTCCCCTTCTCCTTGCGCCCTCCATCTTTCCCAACATCAGGGTCTTTTCCAGGGAGTCTTCTCATGAAGTGGCCAAAGTCTTGGAGCCTCAGCTTCAGGATCTGTCCTTCCAGTGAGCACTCAGGGCTGATTTCCTTCAGAATGGAGAGGTTGGATCTTCTTGCAGTCCATGGGACTCTCAAGAGTCTCCTCCAGCACCAGAATTCAAAAGCATCCATTCTTCGGCCATCAGCCTTCTTTATGGTCCAGCTCTCACTTCCGTACATCATAGCTTTAACTATACGGACCTTTGTTGGGGGGGGGCACCAAAATCTTTTAAGTGCTTAGGGTCTCTAAAGATCTTAACCCGGCCCTGGTCAACTCTGCTTTCACTGGCCCCCTAAATAACCCCATTTCCTCCCCTTGTACCTTGAGAGTTTCCCCGCGCCTTGTCCCTTTGTGCCATTTCTCACCCTCCCCCCAACCGGTGTAATTTTATCTGGCGGTGAGCAGCGCCTTTGCCTATTTGCTTTGTTCCCCCCCCCCCTTCCACGGGGCTTTTCATTCTGAATTCCCTTCATCCGGCAGGCACTTTATCTGCGAGGGAAGCCAAGGGAAAGCTATCTGCCGTCCTTATCGGGCTCCTTGTTCCCTTTCATTATCTCTGGCGCGGCTCCCCAGACATCAGAAAGGGGCATCTTTGTTCTCCCAATCTAATGTAATTTAGAATACAGCAATTCAAGCCTTTTGAGAAAATTATGTACGCAAACACCCATCCATTACCACCCCCTCGTAACGCTCAGTACACACAGTGCGTTGCAGACGCCTCCGACTTTGAGACAGACAGCTGAAGAGCCCTGAGAAGAATGGTGGGTGTTTAAGGCGGGGGGGACGGGTTGCCTTCGGAGGGTGCAGCTAGCTGGCTTGAAGGCTGCTCATAGAATCATAGGGGGTCCTAAGGATCATCTTGTCCAGGGGTCGGCAAACTAAGGTCCACAGGATCAGGTCCAATTGTCTTCAGGATCCGGCCCACGGACTGTCCGTAGATCAGCGTTGGGATTCTGTTGGTTCGGGCTGTGCCATTTTTCCCCCTGCGCCATTCCATTCCCCACACACAGATACACCGCGGCGGCGACACCTCCTCCCTCCCTCCTCCTGGCTTCTCCCTGCCCTGCCTAGAGGAGGAAGGGGTCTGGGCTGAGCTGGCTGAGCGCCATTTTTAGCAGCCCCTCTCTGGAGCCAGCCCTTTTACGCTGCTCATCTTCCCTCTTCCGCCGCTGCCCTGGTGCTCCTGTGGGCCAGAGAGCAAATTGGACAAGCTCGCTCTGCCTACCCACAAGAAGCAGTGGCAGCGGCAGCGGCGGCAGCCCCAGGGAAGGTCAGTACAGCGGCTGGGGCTGCGGGGTGGGTGGGGAGGAGGACTACTTGCCCCCTTCACCTCTTCTACCAGCTCCCCCACCCAGTGCCCGTTCTCCAGCCTGCCACAAGGTCTGAGGGACAGAGGACCGGCCCGTGGCTAAAAAAAATTGCTGACCCCTGATCTAGTCCAACCCCCTTGCGATGCAGGAATATGCAGCTGCCCCACACTGGGACTGAACCTGCAACCTTTGGCATTATCAGCACCAGGCTTCCAAGCTTCTCCTCTTCTGAATTTCTATCAGGGCCTTCTGGCTTCTGGATTTATTTTCACTTATCCATTGCGTTTATGATATCACCAGTCACAGAAAGTGACCACAAGGGTCCTTTAGTCCAAGCCCTGGTTCAACCCAGCATGTCTCCAAAGCCAAGGCAAAAGCGTGGTGGTTCCTTATCTGCGAGATGTTGCTTGCAGATCTTGACAGCGCACTTGGAGGAAGCTCAACGGAGACCCATCAACCATTTTGCCCAAGTCTACAGGGAGTTCAGCCTGACAAAGACCAACATCCTGGGTCAAGATGTCGCTAGCACTGCACACTTCAGCACCGGTGGCTGCAAAGTTGAGGTGGTGGATGGTTTTGTCTGCCTGGGTTCCGCCATAACCAGCCACCTCTCCATCAATGCTGAGCTGTCAGGGACCATGCTGAAGAGGGCTGCACTGAGAAGGAATGGTGGGAGCCACACACACACACCCTGCTTTTGCTCCTGCTCCTATATCTTCCCAGGAGCAGGAGGACAGTATAGATTTGGAACAGTGGTTTGCAGAGGGGCACAGTTCAGAAGGTAGAAGCTGGGAAATACTGGATGGGAAACAGCTAGCAGAAGAGACACTGGAAGAGAGAGGGTTAACAGATTCACAGTCGTTGGACAGCATTCCAGAACAGAAAGCGCAGGAGTACAAGCTCAGATTACAAGACGTAGGAGTGGCATGGCATAGATTAATAGGAACAGAGGGGGGTAATCCTTAAGTGGGAGCACCACCATTTCTAGGAACTGTGGTCTTTGTTCTTGCACTGTGATTACTAAAGTTTCTAACTGGTAAGACGTTCCTTACATTCATCCAGTACTATACCAGCTGCACTGGCTCCCGGTGGAGTACAGGATCAGGTTTAAGGTGCTGGTTTTAACCTTTAAAGCCCTATACGGCCTAGGACCCTCGTACCTACGGGACCGCCTCTCCTGGTATGTCCCACGGAGGACCTTACGGTCTGCAAATAAAAACATCTTGAAGGTCCCAGGCCACAGAGAGGTCAGGCTGGCCTCAACTAGAGCCAGGGCTTTCTCGGCCGCGGCTCCAATCTGGTGGAACGCTCTGTCACAAGAGACTAGGGCCCTGCGGGACCTGACATCTTTCCGCAGGGCCTGCAAGACAGAGCTGTTCCACCAGGCCTTTGGTCAGGGCGCAGCCTGACTCCCTCCTCTGGCAATCTGCAGATAATTTTGCTTAACGGTTGCCATTAATTTGATTTTAATGAATTTTTAGAATGAGATGTTTTTAGAATGTCGGATTATTTGATTGTTGTTAGCCGCCCTGAGCCCGGCTTCGGCTGGGGAGGGCGGGATATAAATATTATCATTATCATTATCATTATCATCATTATCATTATCATTATCATCATCATCATCTATTGCCATGGGGGGGAGGGGGGGAGGAAGTTGATTCCCCGAAAACTGACATGAGCTAGGCTAGGCAGCTATGTAGGGCTTGAACCCATCACCCTGAAATGAAGAGTGTGCTGGTCCCGGGGGGGGGGGGGGAAAGGTACTAATACCGTATCCGAAGTTCAGTCCAGAGTCACTAGCAGGGTAGACGATCACTAGATGAGACGCGAGGTCCGAAACAGGGAGCCGGGCGGGGGAACAGGAACTCTGGTAGAGCAGAAGCAGGGAGCCAGGTGGGGAACAGGAACACTGGTGGGTCAGCAGCGGGCAGCCGGGCGAGGAACAGGAACACCGGAGAGTCAGGAGCAGGAAGCCGGGCGAGGAACAGGCACACCGGGAGTGCAGATCTAGGTCTGGGTAAAGCAGGTACAGTGGTGCCCCGCAAGACGAATGCCTCGCAAGACAAAAAACTCGCTAGACAAAAGGTTTTTTCATTCGCGATTTGCCTCGCAAGACGAATTCCCCTATGCGCTTGCTTCGCAAGACGAAAACGTCTTGCGACTTTGTTAAGCCGTTTAAACCGTGCTTCGCAAGAAGAAAAATTCGTTAGACGGCAAAAATTGCGGAACGAATTAATTTCGTCTTGCGGGGCACCACTGTACTCCACAACGACGTTGCTCCCGCAACCTGGGACCGGGCTGCCTGACCTTTATCTTCTTCTAAGGCCGGGGGCGGCCCCGGCCCCCAGGAGCCCCGCCTCTCCTGGCCTTAAGGCGAGCACTCCTCCTGGGAGAAACCAGTTCCCTTCGCCTCTCTGCCCTAAGCCTCTGCAGTTCAGGAGAGGCCGAAGGGTTACTGGGCCCCGGGGGAGGCTCACCTGTAGCCACTGAGTCCTCCAGCACCTCTGGGGCCAGAATGGTCTCACCTGGTGCCTGCCCCTGAGGATCTGGCACAGGTGTAGGCTCCTCAGCATCTAGGCCTTGCCCCAGTTCAGCCGGCGCTGGAGGCGGGGACTCCTGTGCCAGCTGGGATTCCTCCGGTTCACTCTCAGACTCAGAATCCCAGGCCATCACAAAGAGTCTTCTGCTCTACCAACTGAGCTAACGCCACACAAGGCATTCAAGGTGGTCTGCAGTTTTATGAACTTGAGAACCTAGGGCAGATCCGCTATGTAGATCAGGCCCATAGCCCAGCTTGACCCAGCATCCTGTTACCAAAGTGGCAACCCACATGCCTGTGGGAAAACAAAAAGCAAGACCTGAACACAAGGTGAAATTCTCCCCTCTCTTTTTTTTTAAAAAAAGATATTTATTGAAAGTTTTTAAGATATAGCAAAAAATGAAAAATAAACATACAAAATAAAAAACAATTAAAAACATTAATTTTCAATAACATAACTTCCGTACACTTATTTCCTCCGACCTCCTCATACTTCCCTTCTTTGTATTCCAATTCAGTTTGTTAGTTCAGCAAATCCTTACCATTAAACTTTTACCCATTTGTGAATCTTTCTTTTTCATGTCTCCTAAAGCATTACAGCTGGAAACCACTTAGTTTCTATCCAACATCCTTCTAACATTCATTAATTTTACAATATTTCTGTAAATAATCTTTAAATTTCTTCCAGTCTTCTTTCACCGACTCTTCTCCCTGGTCTCGGATTCTGCCAGTCATCTCAGCCAATTCCATGTAGTCGATCACCTTCATCTGCCATTCTTCCAGGGTGGGTAGATCTTGTGTCTTCCAATACTTAGCGATGAGTATTCTTGCTGCTGTAGTAGCGTACATAAAGAAAGTTCTGTCCTTCTTTGGCACCAATTGGCCGACTATGCCCAAGAGAAAGGCCTCTGGTTTCTTCAGAAAGGTATATTTAAATACCCTTTTCAGTTCATTATAAATCATTTCCCAGAAAGCCTTAATCTTTGGGCATGTCCACCAAAGGTGAAAGAACGTACCTTCAATTTCTTTACATTTCCAACATTTGTTATCGGGCAAATGATAGATTTTTGCAAGCTTGACTGGGGTCATGTACCAGAAATTCTCCCCTCTCATGGTTTGCAGCAGCTGGAATTCAGAAGTGCTGTGGAGGCAGATCGCAACCATCCCGGCTAGCAGCTGTGGACAGCACTCTCTGCCGTGAATTTGTCCAGCCTTCTTTTTAAGCCATCCAATTTGGTGGCCACCATTGCCTCTTGTGGGAGGGAGTTCCATAGGCTAATTCTGTGCTATCTTTTATCTATCCTGAGGCTACTAACATATGGCTTCATTGGATGTCCACAAGTTCAAGCAAATGTTCTTTTTTCCCACTTTCTCCATGCCATGCATAGTTGTATAAAACTTGTGACCTTTTACTCAACTTTTCTCTAAGCTAGGTAAAGGTAAAGGGACCCCTGACCATGAGATCCAGTCATGGCTGACTCTGGGGTTGCAGTGCTCATCTTGCTTTACTGGCCAAGGGAGCCGGCGTACAGCTTCCAGGTCATGTGGCCAGCATGACTGAGCCGCTTCTGGCGAACCAGAGCAGCGCACGACAGTGGCGTAGCGGGGGGGGTGCCAGGGGTGCCGGCCGCACCGGGCGCAACATTTGGGGGGGCGCGTTTGGCCGGCCCCCCTCGAGGAAGCGGGAACCTCTCCAAGGCGGGAGAGACCTCCTCCCGCCGCCAGCCTTCGGAAGGCTGCTCCGAAGCCTGGCGGTGGGGCGGAGAGACCTTCTCCCCGCGCCAGCCTTCGGGTGGCTGTCCTGAAGACTTGTGGTGGGAGCAGTGGCATAGCGTGGGGGGTGCATCATCATCAGGTTGTGTTTTTTCCTTACTCCTTCACCTTTCCTTCCCAGTGAGTTGTTGCTTTGTTGTTGCTTTGCTTCTGCAAAGCTTCAACATCCCCGGGGTACCATCCCTCCCCGCTGCTCTCGGCACTCACCTCCTGAGTTTGCTAATAGTGGGAGTGATGTGCCTACATTCCAAGGCTGGTCTCCCCCCCCCCAAACCTGCAGAACACCCGGCTCTCTCTGGGTATGTAGATACAAGCCTGCCAGGCACATGTTTGCCCTGTGTCCAAGCCACCCCTACAATTAAGCCCAATCTGTTCGACCTCTCGTGCCTTGATGCAAGGAAGATCTATCCAGAGATGCCTCAGGGCATCCTGGCGGGGGGGGACGGGACAGGGGGGGCGGAGAGCGAAGCCAGCAGATGGTCCAAAGAAGGGTCTGGCAGCGGGCAGCATTTTCGCCTGCGAATGTCGCCGCGCTCGGTCTGAAACATCGCTCCTTGCCAGATGCCTGCTAGGCTTGCCCAGATGTTTCACGCCAGCTGCATCTGCGGAGAAGGTTTTTTTTTTGGGGGGGGAGATATGGCTCTCGCTTTGCTTTCGTCGGTCAGGGATGCAGAGTGGTCCAAACCAATGGATTGAAAAGACAAGGAAGAAGATCCCGATGCAACATTGGGAAGAGCTTACCGATGGCAAGAGCTGTTTGACAGTGGAATGGATTCCCTTGGAAGGGGGAGGTTTGTAAACACAGTGGTACCTCGGGATGTGAACGGGATCCTCGTTCGCATCCTGAATCCAACATAAGCTGCGATGGCACATCTGCGCATGTGCAGGTCACGTTTGCCGTTTCCGCGCATGTGCGTGACGTCATTTTGAGCATCCGTCACTCCAGGTTGCCGCGGAGCGCAACTCAAACACGCTCAACCCGAAGCACATTCAACCTGAGGTATGACTGTAGAGGTTGGAGGGCTGCCTATTAGGTGTTTTTCCCCCCAGCTATGACTCCAGGGGCTGGACGAGATGACCCTTGGAGTCCCTTCCAACTCCCCAATTCTATGATTGCATGATGTCCCAAACTGAAGAAAGGTGTCATGGAGTGGCTGGATGCAGAGGAGTGGTGGGAGGCAGCCGTTGGGGAACTTCCGGGGGGAAAGGCTCAGTCAGGGAAGTGATGGTGGAATCACAATGCGTGGTCAGAGGGAGGAGACTGGCAAGAGGAAGTACAGTGGTGCCTCGCAAGACGAAAAGAATCCGTTCTGTGGTTCTCTTTGTCTAGCGGTTTTTTCATCTTGCAAAGCAAGCCCATTGACGGATTAGCGCTATTAGCGCTTTTAGCAGCTTTTAGCGGCTTATCTGCTGATCGGATCAGCTGATAAGCGGCTTAGCGGCTTAGCAAAAGGGGGGGAGGGGGAAAAAACCAGCAGGAACTCGCAAGACATTGTCGTCTTGCGAAGCAAGCCCATAGGAGATTCGTTTTGCGAAGCACCTCCAAAACGGAAAACTCTTTCGTCTAGCGAATTTTCCGTCTTGCAAGGCATTCGTCTTGCAGGGCACCACTGTATTGGAAGCTGAAGAGGTAACAGGGCTTAGTGAGCAGGGAGAGGCTGTGGCAGAGGGCAGTTCAGAGTCAGAATCAGAAGTGGAGGCAGCAGAGGAGAGTGGCCAAGGGAGGAAAAGGAGGCAGGCTGCTGAAGAAGCCAGGGAATCTCCCCCTCCTACTGCAACTACCCCTCTTCCCCCTAGTCTCCCAGAACCCAAAGAGGTATGAAGAGGGTAGAGCAAAGGGAGACAAGACGACAGAGCCTTAAGCTGCTGGGGAAGGAATCAGGAGAGGTAGGAAGCAGCGGCGTAGCGTGAGTTGTCAGCACCCGGGGCAAGGCAAGTAATTTGCGCCCCCTAACCCGGGGCAAGGCAAGTAATTTGTGCCCCCCTAACCCCTAACCTGCCGATCTGAGGCGAGTTGCCGCTGGCGCTGCTGCCCAAACCATGCCGCTTGCCCGGAGGAGGAGGGGGGCAGAGAGGCGAGGAAAATGCAACATGGCCCAGCAGCTGCAGCAGCGGCGGCGGAGGCGGGGCTGTGAGGAGGGGCTGCCTGGCGCGTCCTCCGCGGCCCTGACGCGCGGGGCTGAGAGCCGCTGCCTGCCGGACACCTTCAGCCCGGGCGAGCACACAGCTCGTCGGTTCCGCAAGACATGGGGCTCTGCTACAGCCTGCGCCCGAGGCTCTTCGGCGACTCCGGAGGCAGCGAGCGCCCCCCCCCAGATGTTGCACCCGGTGCGGCCGGCCCCCCTGCCACCCCCCACGCTACGCCACTGGTAGGAAGGCAGAGGCATTCAGTCCACATGACTGCTTCATTGGGACAAGACCTACTGGGGTGAGTTGCTGTGACCATCAGGCCTGTGCTGTTTTGGTTTGAGTAAGGAGTTAACTTCACTGACACTGGTGTTTTTATACCCAAAGGTAAAGGGATCCCTGACCATTAGGTCCAGTCGTGACCGACTCTGGGGTTGTGGCGCTCATCTCGCTTTATTGGCCGAGGGAGCCGGCGTACAGCTTCCGGGTCATGTGGCCAGCAGGACTAAGCCACTTCTGGAGAACCAGAGCATAGCACAGAAACGCCGTTTACCTTCCCGCCGGAGCGGTACCTATTTATCTACTTGCACTTTGACATGCTTTCGAGCTGCTAGGTTGGCAGGAGCAGGGACCAAGCAACGGGAGCTCACTCCGTCATTGCAGGGATTTGAACCGCCGACCTTCCGATCGGCAAGCCCAAGGCTCAGTGGTTTAGACCACAGCGCCACCCGCGTCCCTGTTTTTATACATGCATACATTAAATAATACATACATTAAATAACTCCTGACTTTGGCTCCTGACAGAAGGCTGGTCAGGGCTGGCTCCAGGTTTGAAGGAGCCCTGCAAGTTGCCCTCTGGTGGGGCCCCTCAGCCGTCTGTGGGTCCCTAAGGGTTTACGCAGTGATAGCAGCCAAGGTACAACTGGGTCTAGCCTCCGTTTTGATTTCCCACAATGCCACTGGATGCAGCATTTATCTGAGACATCATGTGCCGTGTTCTGGTCTGATTCCAGGACCCGGAAGGAAAGATGCCTAGCTGCAGGACCACGGACAGTTCCAAGGAGCAACGTTGCTCCAACAGAGGTTGGGAGGAGACGGAGGCCTTTTAAGCCTCTGTCTCCAGGCTTCCTCCCCCAGGCTCCACCCCCTTGAGGGAACCTCTTTAAAAAAATATAATTTTGATTAAATTTTCTGTTTTACATTGTAGGATATTCATTTAAACATCCTTAAAATATGTTTTCTCTTTCCATGATTCATTTTACATATCATAAATCCCTGCATATTTTACATAAACTAAACCATTCAGTAGTCCATTATTACATCCATCAGAACTTATTTGCACTGCTGAATTTATCTTAATGCTGCCAACGTTTTCAGGTGTGCACAATTCCCCCCCGTATATTCAATAAACATTTCCCAATCTTCTTTAAACGTATGCTCTTCTTATTCTCTTATTCTATCAGTTAGATCCGCAAGCTGCACATATTCCATCAATTTAAGTTGCCATTCTTCTTTGGTTGGGACCTCGCTTGTTTTCCATTTTGGGGCTAATAAAACACGGGCCACAGTAATGGCATACATAAATAACCTTTTTGGACACCTGGGAATTCCCACCTGAATTATCCCCAACAAAAAGGACTCTGGTGTTTTTTTTTTGGGGGGGGGGAAGTACTTTTAAACATTTTTTTCAATTCATTATAAATTATTTCCTAATACCCTTTTACTCATTGCATCTTCAGCACTTATCTGATTCAGTCTTAGACATCTTAGCAAGTCTACTCAGAGTTACCGTATTTTTCGCTCTATAAGACGCACCAGACCATAACACGCACATTGTTTTTAGAGGAGGAAAACAAGAAAAAAAATATTCTAAACGAAATAGTGGATATATGATTTTTGTGGTTCATGCTGTGGCCACAGACATGTGATCTGACAGTGAGTTTGGAGTAGCCCAATGCAAAAATCCTGAGGATCCATGTGGATCCATGCTTTGTAACCACGGAGGAGGAAAGGAAGGGGAACCATGGATCCTCTGCTCACGACTGCAGCAGATCCCCACCCCCACCCGCAGGCATTCGTTCCATAACACGCACAGACATTTCCCCTTACTTTCTAGGAGGAAAAAAGTGAGTGTTATGGTGCAAAAAATACGATAAGTACCATCTGTAAATTGTTTTCAGGTAGTTCTCCTTCAAGGAATACCATGCTGTAAACTTCAGATTGTTCCCTTGAGAGAACTTCTGAGCCTTAAAGGGCCACACCTCTGGCCTGACAACGGTCACTCCTTCGCTTCTCCTGGCACAGCCAGGCTGGTGATGTGCAAGTTGTGGCTTCACTACCGCAAACCGTCTTGTGTGTGATCCTTGTCCCTTTATAGAGATCTCGTGGGCTCTCTTGCCGCCGGGTGTGTTCCTTTGCTACAACACTCTCCCTCGGTGACATGCTCAACAAATCTTCCTTTGATAGCACTAAAGGAAGAGAGATCTCTTTGAAAGGCTCCCGGAATTAAAGATGTTTCAATAGATTTCATGGTAAATTGCCCATGAAAATGCTGGAGGAAAACCTCACCTGATGAGGAAAGATGGAAAGTGTGCAGGGATTGGCGGTGATCTATCTATGAGGAAAGTGTCCAAAGAAAAAAGAAAAAAAGAAGAGTCTTGATGTTAATATATATAAATAAGGAATGCCGCTTCCCTTCTGATTATCCCAGAAGCACCTCTTAAAAGGCGGGACAATAGGCAGAGGTTGTTTTCAAAATGACAGACAATAGGACGGAAGATAATATATTTAAAACCCATATCAGTTGTTAACAGACCATAAAAACGCTGGTACATTAATCTGGGGCTGTCTGTCACTGAGGCACAGAACAGCTTTTGTTGTTTTATAGTTTCATTCCTGCAGGCTCCGCTTGACACTTTCACAAACACATCTCAATTTATTTTGGGGGAGGGAAAGAACAAATAGAAATATTGAATCCCTGACTACCAGCGGGCGCTTGTTTTTCCTCCAACGCCCACCTTGTAAAAAGAAGGAGGCCTTTGTCTGGATGTGACCAGGCCAATGTTTTCCACTGTTTTGCGGGATCTGAAAGCCCCCAAGACCCTGATGGATGAAGCAAAGGAGGGGAATAAGAAGACATCTCCTGGAAGACCTATCCAAGTGGAGCATCTAAATTTATTTATTTATTGCATTTGTACAAGGCTCTTCCCCTCCTCACAGCCCCCTGTGAGGTGGGTCAGGCTTCGTGGCTGAGTGGGGATTCGAACCGTGGTCTCCCAGGTCCTGGCCCAACACACTAACCACGACACCATGCTGACTGTCCCCACAGATTGAAATTGAAATACTTTATTGTCACTTGTATACAGTGAGATTACATGAGAGCTCAGACACAAGATCTACCCACCCTGGAAGAATGGCAGATGAAGGTGATGGACTACATGGAATTGGCAGAAATGACTGGCAGAATCCGAGACCAGGGAGAAGAGTCGGTGAAAGAAGACTGGAAGAAATTTAAAGATTATTTACAGAAATATTGTAAAATTAATGAATGTTAGAAGGATGTTGGATAGAAACTAAGGGGTTTCCAGCTGTAACGCTTTAGGAGATACGGGGAAAAAAAGGTTTATAAATGGGTAAAAGCTTAATGGTAAGGATTTGCTGAACTAACAAATTGAAGTGGAATACAAAGAAGGGAGGTATGAGGAGGTCTGGGGAAATAAGCGTAAGAAAGATATGATATGGAAAATTATTTGTTTTTTAACTGTTTTTATGTTGTATGTTGTATTTTGTTTTTTTCTATTTTTTATTTTTTTCATTGTTATATTTTAAAAAACTCTAATAAATATCTTTTTTTAAAAAATACAGAAAACAGAGGGGGGGGGAGAGAGAGCTCAGCTCTCTTAGTCTTAATTCCCCTCGTTTACTGACGCACACCCACCAAACCCGAAAGTCAGTTGCCCTGTTGTTATCTTTTCATTCAGCAGCCTAACAGCCCATGGATAGAAGCTATTCTTTACCCTGTTGGTGCGACTAATTATGCTTCTGTATCTTCTGCCCGAGGGCAGGAGATCAAGAAAGTGCCGGCCAGGGAGTGAATCATCCCTGAGAATTTCCCTCACTCTCCTGAGGCAACGTTCTTCCGCTATTTCATCCAGTGGATTTGATGAGCATTCCCTCAATTCCTTCATCCAAGCCATTTATAAAGACACTGAACAACAATGGGCTCAGGATAGAACCCTCCGGCATTCCACTTGTCACTTTTTCCCAAGATGATGATGATGATGATGATTAATGAGTCCTCTTTGGGTTCGGTCAGTCAGCCAGCTACAAATCCACCTAACAGTTACCTCGTTCAACCCACATTGTACCAGCTTCCTCGTGAGAATATCATGGAGGACTTTGTCAAAAGCCTTGCTGAAATCAAGATACACTATGTCCACAGCATTTCCCTGATCCACCAAGTTTGTAATTCCATTTTTTAAAAAAGAACTCTTGGTCTGGCGTGACCTATTTTTGAGAAACTTGTGTTGAGTCTTAGTAATCACAGCATCCTTTTCTAAGTGCTTAAAGACCGACTGTTTAATTATCTGCTCTAGGACCTGGCCTGGTACTGATGGCAAGCTTTCTGGTGGATAGTTTCCTGGGCTCTCCTCCCACTTTTTAAATTTTATTTTAAGATGAGGACTGTTAAGTTGTGGTTGAACATATCAGATGACACAGCGATTCTTCAACAGCTCTTGTTTATTCACAGGCCAGGACAGAACTGAACTGAAGGGTTCAGTCAGCCTGCTTATATAGAGCTCCAGTACAACGTAACTGTAACAATTTTCTAAAACTATCCAATCACTGAACGTCACTTTCAATCCCTTATTTGCATAACTATCTACAGTATCCCCCTGCTGGCCCAGGGTGAGAACTTCAGTACATAACAAGGACATTTGCCCATTACTGTCTCCTGTGGGAACGAGTTCCCATCGTTAAATTTCCTTTATTCTGTTTGGGGGGAAAACAGCACCACTGGGTGATCCAGAAAGTTAGGGTCTTATGCTAGAGCATGGGTAGGCAAACTAACGCCCGGGGGCAGGATTCAGTCCAATCGCCTTCTAAATCTGGCCCGCAGATGGTTCAGGAATTAGCATGTTTTTACATGAGTAGAATGTGTACTTTTATTTAAAATGCATCTCTGGGTTATTTGTGGTGCATAGGAATTGGTTCTTTTTTTTCTTTCCTTTTTTCAAAATATAGTCTGGCCCCCCGCAAGGTCTAGTGGACTGGCCCCCTGCTAAAAAAGTTTGCTGACCCCTAGAGGAAGAAAAGCATCTCTCTCCACTTTTCCCCTGTGTTATTTCATATACTTCCTTCTTGCACCCCTGTACAGGGTTACCTCGGGTTAAGAACTTAATTCATTCTGGAGGTCCGTTCTTAATCTGAAACTGTTCTTAACCTGAGGTACCACTTTAGCTAATGGGGCCTCCCGCTGCCGCCCCCGCACGATTTCCGTTCTCATCCTGAAGCAAAGTTCTTAACCCGAGGTACTATTTCTAGGCTAGAGGAGTCTGTAACCTGCAGCGTGTCAGGAGCCAAGCCCTGTGACCAGTAGGACTTTGCAGGACTGGGGCCTTCCTATTTTTTTTCTGGAGAGGCAAGGCGCGGCCGCATAGGTGAGGCCAATTGGTAACTCACAGCACCTGGTGGCAAGAGCCAGGAAGCGATATAAGGCCAGCATTTCCCTTCGGCTCTTTGCCACAGCAACACGTTTCCTGCCTTGCTGCGATTGGCTCCTTGCTTCTTGATCCTCAGACCCCTGACTTTGTAACTCCTTGCATCTTGATCCTCAGACCGCTGACTTCATAGAATCATAGAATCCTAGAGTTGGAAGAGACCACAAGGGCCATTGAGTCCAACCCCCTGCCAAGCAGGAAACACCATCAGAGCACTCCTGACATATGGTTGTCAAGCCTCTGCTTAAAGACCTCCAAAGCAGGAGACTCCACCACACTCCTTGGCAGCAAATTCCACTGTCGAACAGCTCTTACTGTCAGGAAGTTCTTCCTAATGTTTAGGTGGAATCTTCTTTCTTGGAGTTTGGATCCATTGCTCCGTGTCCGCTTCTCTGGAGCAGCAGAAAACAACCTTTCTCCCTCCTCTATGTGACCTCCTTTTATATATTTGAACATGGCTATCATATCACCCCTTAACCTCCTCTTCTCCAGGCTAAACATGCCCAGCTCCCTTAGCCGTTGCTCATAAGGCATCGTTTCCAGGCCTTTGACCATTTTGGTTGCCCTCCTCTGGACACGTCCCAGTTTGTCAGTGTCCTTCTTGAACTGTGGTGCCCAGAACTGGACACAGTACTCCAGGTGAGGTCTGACCAGAGCAGAATACAGTGGCACTATTACTTCCCTTGATCTAGATGACTTCGTGACTCCTTTCTTCCTGACCCTTGGACCCTTGGCTTCCTGACTCCTGGACTTCCGTTCCTGCTCCCACCCCGCCATCTTGTCCCCGGTCCCAACGTCCCCAGCCAGAACTTTGATCACCCATGAACCGAACCATGACAAAGCATCTGTAACGTGAGGTACCACTGTACATGCTTCCTCCAACCTAAACTAAGGCTGGCTGGCTTATCGCTTAGGGATTCTTGAAGCTGTGGTCCCTGCATTGCAACGGCTGACTTGGGCTCCCTTCCAGCTCTGCAATTGTTAATATTCTAGCTCCTATATGTTTCCGGTCTGAGCTTGCTCCATTGCCGGAGCAGCAGCTCAACAAGCCTCCCAGGCCGGGGGAAATGGGCACTCTGCTTATAATAATAATAATAATAATTTATTATTTATACCCCGCCCATCTGACTGGGTTTCCCCAGCCACTCTGGGCGGCTTCCAGCTGAATATTACAAACAGTACAGCTTCAAACATTAAAAACTTCCCTAAAGAGGGCTGCCTTCAGATGACTTTTAAAAGTAAAATAGTTGTTTATTGCTTTGACATCTGCTGGGAGGGTGTTCCACAGGGCAGGCGCCACCACCGAGAAGGCCCTCTGCCTGGTTCCCTGTAACCTCACTTCTCGCAATGAGGGAACCGCCAGAAGGCCCTCGGCGCTGGACCTCAATGTCCGGGCTGAACGATGGGGATGGAGACACTCCTTCAGGTATACAGGGCCGAGGCCGTTTAGGGCTTTCAAGGTCAGCACCAACACTTGGAATTGTGCTCGGAAACGTACTGGGAGCCAATGCAGATCTCTCAGAACCGGTGTTATGTGGTCCCGGCAGCTTGTTATGTGCTTAGTGGCAGCTGGGGCTTAAATTCAGCTGCAGCAATGCCTTGCCCCTCCTTTGCAATGCAGCTGAGAAGCATCGCACCTCCAGGGGGGGCTTCCTGGTTGCCATGCATGCTCTGACCAGCCGCTGCCTCCCAGCTGATTTGTGGCACCCACTCAGGAACGGCTCCTTCACCCTCACAGCTGGAGCTTGGTGTTCCCAGCCGCTGCTCAGCCAGAGGACGGGGAGCTCGGGGTGTTTTAGCTGCGTTGCATGAAGAACTCCTTCCTTTTATCTCTCCTCCATCACCCGTCTTGCCAAGTGAATTTTTATTGTTTTCCTTACATATTCTTTTCCAACAAATTGTAATAGCACCACACATTTCGTTTGCTGAGTCGCGACCCCCCTCCCTCCCCACAACTGGTATATTTATCCTCTTTCCATCACACACATCATTCTCAAATTAGTACTATTATACATTAGAGGTATTATGTCAATCCTGCTAGTGTCTTGACCTCTTTACAATTCTTCTTTAAATATTCAATAAATTTACTCCAGTTATTTTGGTATCTTTGATCTCCCTGGTCCCAGATCCTCCCTGACAGTTTGGCAAGTTCTGCATATTCTGTCAACTTCGCCTGCCGCTCCAGTATAGTTGGTATATCTTGTACTTTCCATCTTTGGGCCAGAAGGGTCCTCGCGGCAGCTGTAGCATACATGAGCAAATTTTGATCTTCTATTTTAATTTCTGTTCCTATTAAGCCTAATAGACACGCATCTGGTCTTTTGGGGAAAGTATATCTAAATATTTTTTTGAGTTCATTATAATCTCTCCTCCATCACCCGACAGTCAGCTTCATTGGGTGCCCAGGAGTTCCAGGGTTACAAGAGACAGAGAAATGCTTTTCCCTGTCCACTTTCTCCATGTATTGCTTCATTATACAGTGGTACCTCGGGTTAGGGACGGAGGTGGCACTGTGGGTTAAACCACAGAGCCTAGAACTTGCTGATCAGAAGGTCGGCGGTTCGAATCCCCATGACGGAGTGAGCTCCCATTGCTCGGTCCCTGCTCCTGCCAACCTAGCAGTTTGAAAGCACGCCAGTACAAGTAGATAAACAGGTACCATTGTGGTGGGAAGGCAAATGGCGTTTCCGTGCGCTCTGGTTTCCATCACAGTGCGCCAGAAGCGGTTTAGTCCTGCTGGCCACATGACCCGGAAAGCTGTCTGCAGACAAACGCCTGCTCCCTCGGCCTGAAAACGAGATGAGCGCCGCAACCCCATAGTCACCTTTGACTGGACCTAACCGTCCAGAGGTCCTTAACCTTTTTTTTACCTTATCTTTGGTGATTTTGAGGACCCGGACACCTATAGATCCCTGCATTGTCAAAGGCCTCTACTTTTACAACCGAATAGCCAATACCATCCCTGATACTGTCACAGCCACAGGTGACCTAGCTATCCTTGGCAGGTCCTACCCAAAAAATCCCGTCGGCTAATTGAGCGGATGTTCATCTTAGTCCCTGAGTGGACCTCTGCCAGTTTGGAGCTGACAGCATCTCCCCCTCCCCTTGCCCAATCCACCCATTTTTTTCCCCTCCATGAATATGTGCCTGTCTTTTCAAGAAAGGCCCGGCCTTCCAGCAAAAGTACAATTACACCAATTACATTAGTTGCCGCATTCATATCTGGAGAGCAGCAAAGCCATCCTTTCGTTTCAGCCTCCGAGAAAATGCGAAAGCGACATGGGGGACAATTAATTTTTACACGTGTGTGTGCGTGTGCGTGTGCGTGTTTATGAATTCCACCCCCACCCCCCCGCTCTAGCTGATCCAAATTTTAATGGTTAATTTCCTCCACTTTTTTATTATTATTTTTTAAAAAGTGACAAGCGCTTTTTGCTTTGGGAGCTGGGCTGCGCTTTTACGGCCCAAACTGAATGGTGACAGGCCTATTATTAAAATGGCAAGGACACTCAATTATACCTTCAGCAAGGGGTTGATGGGGGGAGATTATGTGCTTCGCGAAGGGCAGCCCTGACGGTTTGATGATATTTGATGATTTCTCTGCGAACATAAAAACTGCCTTTTTGCTAGATCGGGGCAAAGGTCCACTCAGCCCCGCAGAGCTCAGTGGCAGCAGGAGCCAACCAGATACCTCGAGGCGCTTGTACAATGGTGGCGCAGCCTCTGCACTGCAGTTTACCCCTCTACCTATCACTCATTCCGGCTGTGTGGCTACCAGCAATTCACTTGACCCCTTCTCCACGAGCTCCTCTCATCCTCTTAAAGGTTGGCGGCCTTTCTCCTCTCCTCTGAAAGGGCCACAGCTCAGTAGAAGAGCATGCTTTGCTTTGCATGTGGCATCTGGAGGTGGGAAGGGGAAGAACCCGGCTGCTGAAACTCTGGGGAGCAGCTGCCAGTCAGTGTAGACAATATGGAGCTAGGATCGCCGATGATCTTACTCAATATGGGCTGGTTGGACGCAGAGGAATGGTGGGAGGAACCAGGTGTGGAACCTGAGACCCCTGTGGGGCAGCCCCTGGTGATGTCATGGGGGGGTTGATTCTTCCTCTACACTCCCACCCACCATTGAGCCCAGGAGATGGAGGTTAATTGGGAGAGGGGAGGAGGGATCAGAAGAAGGTGGACCCTTCCCACCACTGAGACCAGGAGATGGAGGTTAATTGGGAGAGGGGAGGAGGGATCAGAAGAAGGTGGACCCTTCCCAGCATTGAGACCAGGAGATGGAGGTTAATTGGGAGGGGAAAGAGGGATCAGAAGAAGGTGGACCCTTCCCACCACTGAGACCAGGAGATGGAGGTTAATTGGGAGAGGGGAGGAGGGATCAGAGGAAGGTGGACCCTTCCCAAAACTGAGACCAGGAGATGGAGGTTAATTGGGAGAGGGGAGGAGGGATCAGAGGAAGGTGGACCCTTCCCACCATTGTGACCAGGAGATGGAGGTTAATTGGGAGAGGGGGGAGGGATCAGAGGAAGGTGGACCCTTCCCACCATTGAGCCCAGGAGATGGAGGCTAATTGGGAGAGGGAGGAGGGATCAGAGGAAGGTGGACCCTTCCCACCACTGAGACCAGGAGATGGAGGTTAATTGGGAGGGGGGAAGAGGGATCAGAGGAAGGTGGACCCTTCCCACCACTGAGACCAGGAGATGGAGGTTAATTGGGAGAGGGGAAGAGGAATCAGAGGAAGGTGGACCCTTCCCACCACTGAGACCAGGAGATGGGGGTTAATTGGGAGAGGGGAAGAGGAATCAGAGGAAGGTGGACCCTTCCCACCACTGAGACCAGGAGATGGAGGTTAATTGGGAGAGGGGAAGAGGAATCAGAGGAAGGTGGACCCTTCCCACCACTGAGACCAGGAGATGGAGGTTAATTGGGAGAGGGGAAGAGGAATCAGAGGAAGGTGGACCCTTCCCACCACTGAGTCCAGGAGATGGAGGTTAACTGGGAGGGGAAAGAGGGATCAGAGGAAGGTGGACCCTTCCCACCACTGAGACCAGGAGATGGAGGTTAATTGGGAGGGGAAAGAGGGATCAGAGGAAGGTGGACCCTTCCCACCACTGAGCCCAGGAGATGGAGGTTAATTGGGAGGGGGGAAGAGGGATCAGAGGAAGGTGGATCCTTCCCACCACTGAGCCCAGGAGATGGAGGTTAATTGGGAGGGGGGAAGAGGGATCAGAGGAAGGTGGACCCTTCCCACCACTGAGACCAGGAGATGGAGGTTAATTGGGAGAGGGGAGGAGGAATCAGAAGAAGGTGGACCCTTCCCACCACTGAGACCAGGAGATGGAGGTTAATTGGGAGGGGAAGAATCAGAGGAAGGTGGACCCTTCCCACCACTGAGACCAGGAGATGGAGGTTAATTGGGAGAGGAAGAATCAGAGGAAGGTGGACCCTTCCCACCACTGAGACCAGGACATGGGGGTTAATTGGGAGAGGGGAAGAGGAATCAGAGGAAGGTGGACCCTTCCCACCACTGAGACCAGGAGATGGAGGTTAATTGGGAGAGGGGAAGAGGAATCAGAGGAAGGTGGACCCTTCCCACCACTGAGACCAGGAGATGGAGGTTAATTGGGAGAGGGGAAGAGGAATCAGAGGAACGTGGACCCTTCCCACCACTGAGACCAGGAGATGGAGGTTAACTGGGAGGGGAAAGAGGGATCAGAGGAAGGTGGACCCTTCCCACCACTGAGACCAGGAGATGGAGGTTAATTGGGAGGGGAAAGAGGGATCAGAGGAAGGTGGACCCTTCCCACCACTGAGCCCAGGAGATGGAGGTTAATTGGGAGGGGGGAAGAGGGATCAGAGGAAGGTGGATCCTTCCCACCACTGAGCCCAGGAGATGGAGGTTAATTGGGAGGGGGGAAGAGGGATCAGAGGAAGGTGGACCCTTCCCACCACTGAGACCAGGAGATGGAGGTTAATTGGGAGAGGGGAGGAGGAATCAGAAGAAGGTGGACCCTTCCCACCACTGAGACCAGGAGATGGAGGTTAATTGGGAGAGGAAGAATCAGAGGAAGGTGGACCCTTCCCACCACTGAGACCAGGAGATGGAGGTTAATTGGGAGAGGGGAGGAGGGGTCAGAGTTAAGGTGGACCCTTCCCACCACTGAGACCAGGAGATGGAGGTTAATTGGGAGGGGAAAGAGGGATCAAAGTTAAGGTGGACCCTTCCCACCACTGAGACCAGGAGATGGAGGTTAATTGGGAGAGGAAGAATCAGAGGAAGGTGGACCCTCCCCACAGTGTGTATGCAATGATTTGTAGCCAGCTCCTACAAAGCTGAAGCTTGCAAGCTGCACACATGATATTCTTAATTTAATAAAAAAAAGAAATTTAAAGGCACTCTCTCACCAACTTGGAGATTCCAGCCGCCCCCCTGCCACCTGGGCAGGCAAACTGGGGGACTCATGGTCAGACCTGGGGGTCTGGCAACCCCAGACAAATCACAGGTAGGTGGGTTAATTGTATTTCTAGGCAGCAGGCAGGTTCCTGGGTCCTGGTCCTCCAGAATGCCACAGACTGACAGAGGCTGATAGGAAAGACTGTGTGTGGCAGAGAGAGCTTATCATTCCTATCTCAGAGTAGCTTAATTGCTACTTGTCCTTTTCCTTTCTCATTCGGAGTCCGTGCACAAGAGGCCAGGGAAGAAGAGGAAGAGGGGGGGGACCCCAAAGCCTTACCTGTTTCTTTTAAGTGCATCCTGAAGTGATATTGAACAGGCATTCGCTGCTGCTTCCCACCTGTTGCCATGCGCTGCGCTTAGAAAAAGGGGTCTGGAGCATTAGTCATTCCGGGTGGCTACACGCTGTCAAATGTTCAAAGTCCCCATTCATGTCCTTTGTGGCTGCCCCATTCAAAGAACAGGGCGTTTTGCGTAGGTTCCCAGCAGAGAGCGGCTAGGGAACACTTGCGAGGGCGGGGGGGGGGGACGACTCAGCCTGGCACACCTTTCATTAAGGCTAAAGGGAGGGTGCTTGCCATGGCTCAGGGGTAATGGCTTGTAGCATGTGGGGAGAGGGGAGAGACGGGGGGCAGAAACCCTCCATCGCCTCTTCCTGTTCACTGCTGACGGCCTCCTCCTTTGAGCAGGCGGTTCTGGGGGGCAGGCAGAGGCGCAGGACTGCCCTGAGTCGGAAGAAAGGGGGAGCGGAGCAGTGCGCAAGGAATCTTGATTATTATTATTATTATTATTATTATTATGTTTTTATAATGTTGTACTATTTTAGTGTTGTTAGCCGCCCTGAGCCCGGCTTCGGCTGGGGAGGGCGGGATATAAATAAAATTTATTATTATTATTATTATTATTATTATTATTATTATTATTATTATTATTTGTTGCTGTTGTTTAGAAGAAGAAGAAGAAGAAGAGTTTGGATTTGATATCCTGCCTTTCACTCCCCTTCAGGAGTCCCAAAGCGGCTAACATTCTCCTTTCCCTTCCTCCCCCACAACAAACACTCTGTGAGGTGAGTGGGGCTGAGAGACTTCAGAGAAGTGTGACTGGCCCAAGGTCACCCAGCAGCTGCATGTGGAGGAGCGGGAAGCGAACCCAGTTCACCAGATTACGAGACTACCGCTCTTAACCACTATACCACACTGGCTCTCTGGTTTAGTCGTGTCTGACTCTTCGTGACCCCATGGACCAGAGCAAGCCAGGCAATCCTTGGTCGCAAGAGCTTCCTGCACTCAGCAGAAGACGCGTCACATGTTCAAGTTCTGAAAACATTTGAAAATGGAAGCATTTACATCTGGGGTTTCGGCATTTGAGAACTGAAATATTCGACAACGGAGGCGTTCGGGAACTGAGGTCCCACTGTAGTAGTAGTTGTTGTTGTTTAGTTGTTTAGTCGTGTCCAACTCTTCATGACCCTCTGGACCAGAGCACACCAGGCACTCCTGTCTTCACTGCCTCCTGCAGTTTGGTCAAACATGCTGGTAGCTTGGAGAACACTGTCCCACCATTCTCGCCCTCTGTCGTCCCCTTCTCCTTGTGCCCTCCATCTTTCCCAACATCAGGGTCTTTTCCAGGGAGTCTTCTCTTCTCATGAGGTGGCCAAAGTATTGGAGCTTCAGCTTCAGGATCTGTCCTTCCAGTGAGCACTCAGGGCTGATTTCCTTCAGAATGGAGAGGTTGGATCTTCTTGCAGTCCATGGGACTCTCAAGAGTCTCCTCCAGCACCATAATTCAAAAGCATCCATTCTTCGGCGATCAGCCTTCTTGATGGTCCAGCTCTCACTTCCATACATCACTAGTGGGGAAACCATAGCTTTTACTATACGGACCTTTGTCGGCAAGGTGATGTCTCTGCTTTTTATATATTTACTATTTGTACCCCGCCCATCTGGCTGGGTTTCCCCAGCCACTCTGGGTGGCTTCCAACAGAGTATTAAAATACAGTGGTCTGTTAAACATTAAAAGCTTTTCCCTAAACAGGGCTGCCTTCAGAAGTCTTCTAAATGTCAGGTAGTTGTTTATCTCTTTGACATCTAGTGGGAGGGTGTTCCACAGGGCGGGTGCCACCACCGAGAAGGCCCTCTGCATGGTTCCCTGTAGCTTTGCTTCTCACAATGAGGGAACCGCCAGAAGGCCCTCGGAGCTGGACCTCAGTGTCCGGGCAGAATGATGGGGGTGGAGACGCTCCTTCAGGTCTACTGGGCCAAGGCTGTTTAAGGCTTTAAAGGTCAACACCAACACTTCAGAAACTTACTGGGAGCCAGTGTAGGTGTTATATGGTCTCGGCGGCCGCTCCCAATCACCAATCTAGCTGCCGCATTCTGGATTAGTTGTTTCCGGGTCACCTTCAAAGGTATGTTTACTTTGTGCATCTAATCTTGCCCCTTTCTAAGAAATTATTTATTGATGTCTGTTTTGCGCTGGTGGCAGATGACCTGCCTCTGATAAAAAATTGGGGGAGGTGGGGTCTAGGGGGGGTCAGTCGGGTGTGTGTGTGTGTGTGCGCGCGCGCGCGCGCAAGAAATGTCTCTGTTTTCATCGGAGGAATGTTGGAAGGTATGTAGTTATAGCTTTGCTCCAAAGCACCCTGGAAACTGTAGTCTGTTAAGGGTGCTTAGAGTTGCTAGGAGACCCACTATTCCCTTCACAGAGATGAAATTCATAGAGTTGTCGAGTTGGAAGGGACAACCAGGGGTCATTTATTCCAACCCCTGAGTTGCTGCTGCTGTTCCCAGAGTTGTTGTTGTTGCACGCAATTTATTCCACGCCCTTCGCCCTAAGGTGGGGGGGGGGCATTTGCAAGAATAAAAACACATCAATATTAGAATACAATATTACACCCTATTGTTGTTGTTTAGTCGTCCAGTCGTGTCCGACTCTTCGTGACCCCATGGACCAGAGCACGCCAGGCACTCCTGTCTTCTACACCCTATTACATGATAGTAATTGAAATAATAAATAATGGCCAAATTAAAAAGGTTTTAGGTTTTGTGTATACCCCGCCCATCCTAAAAAAAAACCCCAATAATTTCAAGCAAACAACAAACACAGCATTCATGTTGGGACATTCAGCTCACCTCGGGGTTATTTACAAAAGTTGGAGGTATTTTTGGTTATTGAGATATCATGGTAACAATCGCAAATTACAGCTATTGCCTATAATTTACTGTACCGTCTATCATTAGAAGGAAATGGCCTCTTTAATAAATAAACACATTTTAAAAAATTAATATTTTCTATTTCATTAATAACGCATCACAACCGAAACCGTCTCTTGGAAATGTACAGATGCCCTTTAGTCTCACCACCCAGTGATTAACATTGCCCCCCCTACCCCCAACAATGAATCAACTGCAGTTAATTAACCTACCCGTTAATTTGACTGAAGGCTGCAATACACACTGGGGGGAAAAATGAGATAGCTAGCCAGATGGATAGATAGATATTAACTCATAGAACTTTCAGGGCTACGCATACATTTTCTTGTGCTTTCTTTACAACAGCCCTATAAGGTAGATCAGGATTTTATTTTTTATTTTGCTTTATTCTGTGAGCTCAATTGGTTAGAGCGCTAAAATAAAAAAAAAGGTCTCTCATATATATATATATATATATATATATATATATATATATATATATGCAGGTTTTGGTGTCTTCGGGTGTCTTCCCGTGTAAGAGTCGGGGTGTCTGTGCGACGTTTCGACGAGGTCTCACTCGTCATCTTCAGGCGAAGACACCAAAACCTGCATTCCTGTACCCGTGAAAATCTACGAAAGCAAATATGCTTTCGTAGATTTTCACGGGTACAGGAATGCAGGTTTTGGTGTCTTCGGGTGTCTTCCCGTGTAAGAGTCGGGGTGTCTGTGCGACGTTTCGACGAGGTCTCACTCGTCATCTTCAGGCTGGTGCTTTCGGCTTCTTGTTACTTGTTACTTCTTGTTATGTTTGTAAATGTACGTACCAAGCAAACACGTACATAAATATATAAACCACATGTCTGAAGCAGCACAGGAAAACAGCCCAGAAACCATTTTGGCTCCCAAACTGACCAAATGATTTCTCTGCAAGGTCAAGGAAAATGGAAAAGCCTTTTCCTTCACAAATCCTGTCTTAAGGGCATGTCTGTGTATGAATAGGGTGAGCCTGTGAGACCTGGCTCAGGAACTAAGTATTTATCATTACAAAAGACTGGCCAGGCTCGCCAGGGTATCCAATCAAGTGAGCATTAACAGGCGATCTGCCAGACAGGAGGTAAACAACGCACTCAGATTTCTGTTGTAGACCGCCCTTTCTGTGATGTAGGTACGATGTGTCTTGGGGTGGTCTTGGACTCCAGGACGGGCGATTTAAAATGTCTATATAATGGCGGGCACACCTTCATTCAGGGTCCTCCTCCTCCTCCTGTGTGTGAGGGCAGCACCCTGTTGAAACAGTTCAATAAAGATCAGGCTTACTAGCTGCTTTGCTTCTCAATATTCTCTGGTTGGCCTCTGGTATTTTCTCCGACCGATGGAGAACCTGCAAAGGACTCTAGAAGGGCTCTTGTGTCCCCCATAAGGGAATAAGGCCAGATTCTCGTTTATTACAGCTCATAAAGCCGAGGTTAGAGGTTCGGTCCTGATATGGGCCGCCTGAATATTCCTGCATTGCAAGGGGGCTGGATTGGAAGACCCTAGGGTGCCCTCCCCCAGTGTCCCCTCATCCCTCCCCCCAAAAAAATCTTCTGCTGTTCCGATACTCCCCATTTTTAATGGCGGGAGCGGAGGTGTCTCAAACACAGAAATATGCCCCCCTCACCTCAGCTCTCATCACGCAGTTAAGAACACCGGGGGTCTATAAAAGCAACACATTTTCCAAGGTTACAACCCCCCCCCTCGAGTGGGGCAGGGAGGAACGTAAAGCGTGTCAGAAGCCAGAGCCCTGGCCTTGTGACAGAGCCATTTACAGTGGTACCTCGGGTTACAGACGCTTCAGGTTACGCTAACCCAGAAACAGTACCTCAGGTTAAGAACTTTGCTTCAGGATGAGAATAGAAATCGTGCTCTGGCGGCACGGCAGCAGCAGGAGGCCCCCTTAGCTAAAGTGGTGCTTCAGGTTAAGAACAGTTTCAGGTTAAGAACGGACCTCCGGAACGAATTAAGTTCTGAACCCAAGGTACCACTGTACAGTGGTGCCCCGCAAGACGAACCCCTCGCAAGACGAAAAACTCGCTGGACGAAAGGGTTTTGTGGTTTTTGAGGTGCTTCGCAAGACGAATTTCCCTATGGGCTTGCTTCGCAAGACGAAAACGTCTTGCAAGTTTGTTTCCTTTTTCTTAACACCGTTAATAAGTTGCGACTTGACTTCGAGGAGCAACTCATAGAACGCGGTGTGGTAGCCTTTTTTGAGTTTTTTGGTGATTTTTGAAGCTTTTTCAAAACTTTTCCGACACCGTGCTTCGCAAGACGAAAAATTCGCTAGATGAAAAAACTCGCGGAATGAATTAATTTCGTCTTGCGAGGCACCACTGTACTGACCTGTGGAACTCGGGGGGACACCCAAAACAGATGGAAGCTCGTGTCTTGACGGCATCTGGCTCCCGTGCCGCCGCTGTCCCCCTGGGAGGGTTCGGGGGCAGAGGGTATCATTTTCGACTGGCAGAGAAGCTGCTACAAGGAGGGGAGGGGGAAGAGGAAACGGGGGGGGTGTTTCAAAACTGAAATATGCTCTGAGTCCTGTAGTGATTTCATGCACTTTATTGCAGCTTGCAAAACAGTGATTGAATTGCCCCCCAAACCTCAGGCTTTTATATACAGTGGTGCCCCGCAAGACGAATGCCTCGCAAGACGGAAAACTCGCTAGACGAAAGAGTTTCCCGTTTTGGAGGTGCTTCGCAAAACGAATTTCCTATGGGCTTGCTTCGCAAGACGACAATGTCTTGCGAGTTCCTGCTGGTTTTTTTTCCTTTCCCCCCCTTTTTCTAAGTCGCTAAGCCACTTATCAGCGGATCCGATCAGCAGATAAGCCGCTAAAAGCCACTAATAGCGCTAATAGCGCTAATCTGCTAATCCGTCAATGGGCTTGCTTCGCAAGACGAAAAAACCGCTAGACGAAGAGAATCACAGAACGGATTCTTTTCGTCTTGCGAGGCACCACTGTACCTTATTTACACAATGAGTCCCGTCTGATTGGCTGGTTCTGCTTCCCAGCCGCACTGGCTCCTGGTGGAGTACAGGGTCAGGTTTAAGGTGCTGGTTTTGACCTTTAAAGCCCTATGCGTCCTAGGACCCTTGTACCTATGGGACCGCCTCTCCGGGTATGCCTCGCAGAGGACCTTAAGGTCCACAAATGACAACACTTTGGAGGTCCCAAGTCGCAAGGTGGTTAGATTGGTCTCAACAAGGGCCAGGGCCTTTTCAGTACTGGCCCCGACTTGGTGGAACGCTCTTATCACAAGAGACTAGGGCCCTGCGGGACTTGACATATTTCCGCAGGGCCTGCAAGACGGAGCTGTTCCACCAGGCCTTTGGCCAAGGCAGAGTCTGACCCCCTCCTTTGGTAATCCCCACAGAACTCTAGCCAATGGTTGCCATTAATTTGATTTTGCATTAGAACGCTGTGTTACTTTAGCAACAACATCATCAACAACAATAATTTATTTATACCCCGCCCATCTGGCTGGGTTTCCCCAGACACTCTGGGCAGCTTTCAACAGAACACCAAAATACGATAACCTATTAAACATTAAAAGCTTCCCTAAACAGGGCTGCCTTCAGATGTCTTCTAAAATTTAGGTAATTGTTTTTCTCTTTGACATCTGGTGGGAGGGCGTTCCACAGGGCGGGAGCCGCAACCAAGAAGGCCCTCTGCCTGTTGTTAGCCACTCCGAGCCCAGCTTCGGCTGGGGAGGGCAGGATATAAATAAAATTTTATTATTTATTATTATTATTTTCTTTCAGCGTACAACATGCCGGGAATTTCAAATCAGTTTTCCATAACCTTTCCCAATCTAAAAGTTGAATATTGGGCCCCAAATCCCTCGCCCGCAACAAGGCTTTATTTCACCCAGGTCAAAGACTGGGTTTGGCACACCCACATTTGTATACACCCACCCACATGCTGAGAGCCTCAAGGCAACCCTCTGGAGGCTCCATCTGGGGCAAAAAACCTGGCTCCCCCCTGCCGTATCTCTGCCCTACCTTAAAAGGTAAAGGGAACCCTGACCATTAGGTCCATTCGTGACCGACTCTGGAGTTGCGGCGCTCATCTCGCTTTACTGGCCGAGGGAGCCGGCGTACAACTTCCGGGTCATGTGGCCAGCATGACGAAGCCGCCTCTGGCGAACCAGAGCAGAGCACGGAAACGCCGTTTACCTTCCCACCAGAACGGTACCTATTTATCTACTTGCACTTTTGACGTGCTTTCGAACTGCTAGGTTGGCAGGAGCAGGGACCGAGCAACGGGAGCTCACCCCGTCGTGGGGATTCAAACCACCAACCTTCTGATCGGCAAGTCCTAGGCTCTGTGGTTTAACCCACAGCGCCACCCACGTCCCGATCTGCCCTACCTTACAGGGTTCTTATGAGGATGAAATGGAGAATGGGAGATAATCGTGTCCACCAGGAGCCCCTTGTAGGGAAAGTCTGATATAAACGCAATAGATAAATCAGTCAAACAGAAATAGTCGATGTACAAGAGGCATCGAAAAGGGGGAAAGGGTAAATCACCAGGTTGGGGAGGGCTGTAAATCGTTCTGCAACAGCTTCCTATCACCAACACAACATGCAGTTAAAATTCCGCCTTGCATATACCTGGCAGATTTCTTGTGTGCTTCCCCCCCCCCCCCGCTCCATCCTCCTCCCCCAGAGAAGAAACAATTACTATGCAAATCGTTAATGTTATCACAGCCATTTCCCATGACTGGAACCACAAATATCAAATATCAAAGCTGTGGCTGCACTTGAGGGCGCCTGGCGGGGGGGCGGGGGGAGTGAGAACAAGCTTGATTAATTCCATCAAAAGGCCTGCGTCTTCCTGCGATAGGAGGGCAACAGCTTGGGGGGATTCGGGGCCACTTGGGGAGCAGGGGGGACATGTGCAACTGCCTGCCTGAAGCTTTTCAGTCTCTTAGAATCATAGAAGGCCAGCCCCCGTGCAATTCAGGAATCTCTTTGCCCAACTTGGGGTTCGAACCCGCAACCTTGAGATTACGAGTCCAGCTGAGTTGGGGGTGTGAAGGCTGCCCTGCTGGACACCTGTCTCCTGCCGCTGTCATGGGCCTTGAGTCATAGCTGTCAACTGTCCCTTATTTGGCGGGGAAGTCCCTTATCCCAGCGCCGTGTCCCGCTGCTGTCCCTTATTGATGATGTCCCTTAAATTTCCCGGGTTTCAAAGGAAGCAGCTCCTGTCCCTCCCTCCCTGCCGGTCAGGGAGGCTCCAACTGTGTTGCTTGGCTGCGTTGCTCACCCAATAAGGAGTCTAAGAACGACTGGGGGGTGGAGCTTGCATGCCTTGTGCCGATCAAATCGGCCGTGTTGCCTGGGGACTCGCCTTTGCTCAGCGCTTCCCAGCGGAGAGGTGACGATGGTTTTCCTTGCTGCATCCCCTTTGCTGGGTTGCTGCACTGTGGGAACCACCGCTTGAGGCTTTGTTTGGCTGCTGGCTGGGCTTTCTGCCTTTGGCTTGGAGGGGCTCAGAAGTTGAACATACCCTGCTCCGAAAATCCCATATTTTGGCTGCTGGTCCCTTATTTTCGAGGCTGCTGGTCCCTTACTTTCAAATCTGTAAGTTGGCAGCTATGCCTTAAGTGTGGGGCTGGCCAGGACAGGGCAAAGAAGAGTGGTCCGCAAAAGAGCCCCAGAATTGATCCAGTGGTCTAGGAAGGTGGGGAGAATCTACTGTGCATGTTGGAGTTATCTGTTAGGAAGAACAGGATCTGCACAGACTTAGCAGAGTCTAACGAGCACAGGAAATAGTCTCCACCAGGTCTTGCTCCCATGGATCAGTTGCTGAGACTAGAGGGCTGTGTCTCCTCCTTTCTCTTTTTCCAAGCAATCGGAGGCGGCGCCTGCGTGGCTGACTTTGCTCCTCTAGCTTCACGCCTCTTCTGGTTCTGAGGGACCAGGGCGGGAGGGGAGGGGAGCTGGTGGCTGCAGGAGCAGGAGCAGGAAACACCCTGGCTTCTTCAGCAGCCCGACTTCTGTCTGTCTCTTGGCCTCCCTCCTCTCCCTCTTCAGATTCTCATTCTGGACTCCTCTCTGCCACAGACTCTCCAAGCTGTTACCTCTTCCACTACTGACACTTCTTCCTCCCAGTCCGCTCCCTCTTTTCCCTCTGCCTGCTCATCGTTGTCTGTTATGTAGTGAGTTGAATAGGATTCAGAATGCAGCACTCTGATTGGTCCTAGAACATTAGGATCCAGAATGCTGCAGTCTGATTGGTCCTAGAACAATAGGATCCAGAATGCTGCAGTCTGATTGGTCCTAGAACAATAGGATTCAGAATGCAGCGGTCTGATTGGTCCTAGAACAATAGGATCCAGAATGCAGCAGTCTGATTGGTCCTAGAACAATAGGATCCAGAATGCAGCAGTCTGATTGGTCCTAGAACATTAGGATTCAGAATGCAGCAGTCTGATTGGTCCTAGAACAATAGGATTCAGAATGCAGCAGTCTGATTGGTCCTAGAACAATAGGACCCAGAATGCAGCAGTCTGATTGGTCCACAGGAGCCACCCAGTCCAGCTCCAGGTGGAAGGGAATCCGCAACCTTATTGGCGTACAAGAGAACCCCGGAATTAGCCAATCACGTGGGGCCCATTGTGTAAATAATATATATAAGGCAGACATTCTGGGGGAACTTCCATTCCTCCTCACCACTATGAGCTGAAAAAAGAGCATGAAATCCACTCTCGACTCCAAGTATATTTCATTGTCCCACCCCCTTCCCCCAGGCTCTGAGCTTTCTTCCCTTAGGGGTTCCCCAGATGATTCCTCCCACCACTCCTCTGCGCTGCCATTTGAATCCTTCAGTTCGGGTCCTCCCTTCCAGAGCAGCAAAAAAAAAAAAGCTTGCTCCATCTTCCATGTGACACTGTGGCAGCCCTTCAGATATCCTATCATCTCTCAGTCTCCTCTTTTCCAGACTAAACATGCTCCGTTCTCCCCACCATTCCTCATAAGGCTTGTTTTCCAGACGCTCGGTCATCTCGGTCGCTCTCCCCTGCACATGGTTCCAACTTGTCAATACCCATCTTAAACTGGGCTGCCCGGAACCCAGGCGCTCGCTTTGCTAGCTCCCTCGCTCTCGCTTCCGCCCCATCTTGGAACGAAAAAGGTTACTTGAGACGTTGCCAAGGGCTTTTCATCCACCGGCGAGAAAGACAATGATAAGTCTTAAGGGACCCAAATTAATAGAGAGGAGATTGATTTTATTTTTTTCCCCGGCACGGTTTTGTTTTATGAGCTCTCGCTGTCCAGGCAAGATTGGGGAAATGGCATTCAGCGGCCAGGCAGACGAGGAAAGATGGGAACCAGGTGGATAATGGCTCCAGAGCAATCAAGGCCTCTTGATTGACGGTAGGGGGAATTGCAAGCAGGGAATGACACAGCACACATATGCTCTGGGCCGCAATGCCCTCCCAAAAGCCTCCCAGGCATTTACATAGATATGGCGAGAATAACCTTGGTTGTGTTCCTGCACAATGTTGACCTCCCTCTTTCTGTCCCACTTACTGCGCTCCTCATCTGCCAGGTCTGACCACGACCAGGTATAAACAGGGATTCTCCAGCCGGCTCACAGGAGACTGAGGGGAGGGCTCATAGCTGTCAACCGTCCCTTATTTGGCGGGGAAGTCCTTTATCCCAGCGCCGTGTCCCACTGCTGTCCCTTATTGATTATGTCCCTTAAATTTCCCTGGTTTCAAAGGAAGCAGCTCCTCTCCCTCCCTCTCTGCCGGCCAGGGAGGAGGGAGGCTCCAACTGTGTTGCTTGGCTGCGTTGCTCACCCAATAAGGAGTCTAAGGACGACTGAGGGGTGGAGCTTGCATGCCTTGTGCCAATCAAATCGGCTGTGTTGCCTAGGGACTCGCCTTTGCTCAGCGCTTCCCATGGATCAGTTGCCGAGGGCTCAGAAGTTGAACATACCTGTGTTCTGAAAATCCCTTATTTTGGCTGCTGATCCCTTATTTTCAAATCTGTAAGTTGACAGCTATGCAAGTGACTCATGGCTGAGCCTTCTGCTTGGCTGCTGGTGGTCCAACGGGGCTGAAGTCCTACTCTCTAACCAACTTCAACCTGCGCATAACCAACCAGACTCCTGTCACAAGAGCCTGCCGATCAGTAACCAAAGACGGAGTTGGCTCTTTATTAGTAAAACCACGATCTCCATGGACTTGCTAGAGCGCCAGAGCATCTCCCGGTGGTCTTACCCCATGAAAATCAGTTGCTGAGACTGAAATCCCTGCTTCCTTTCCAGGGCTGTTCCTGTTAAGTTGTGGGTGAACATATCAGACGACACAGCGTTTCTGCAAACAGTCCTTGTTTATTCACAGGCCAGAACAGAACTGAGCTGAAGGGTTCAGCCAACCTGCTTATATAGCGCTCCACTACAAAGCAACAGTAACCACTTTCTGTAACTATCCAATCACTGAACGTCACTTTCATTTCCTTATTTGCATATGTGGACCTGAGTGAAAACTATCTACAGTATCCCCCTGCTGGCCCAGAATGAGAACTCTAGTACATAACTCTAGTACATAACTAGAGTGGCTGGCAGGGAGGGAGGGAGGGAGAGGAACTGCTTCCTTTGAAACCTGGGAAATTTAAGGGACATCATCAATAAGGGACACACAGCGCTGGGATAAGGGACTTTCCCACCAAATAAGGGACAGTTGACAGCTATGGTCACTTGTGGCTGCCAGCAGCCGATGCTGCCTTTGACAGCGGAGGCAGAACATAGCCATTGTGGCGACTGACAGGCTTGTCCAAAGAAACAGATGACGTAGCAGGTGATGAGAATGACTCATCTCTGCTACAGATGCCAGAGAGCCATTGCTTGCAAGAGCAAACAGCCCATCTGCAGTTCTGTGGGTGGGGCAGCCGCCCGCAGTTCATAAGAACATCAAAAGTTCCTGGCTGCTGGAGAGATCATCAGGGCGTTTGGACTGAGTGTCCATCAATATGCAGATGACACCCAGCTCTACCTCTATTTCAAATCAGAACCAGTGAAGGCGGTGAAGGTCCTGTGTGAGTGCCTGGAGGCGGTTGGAGGATGGATGGCGGCTAATGGATTGAGGTTGAATCCTGACAAGACAGAAGTACTGGAGGACAGGGGGCGGGTGGGTGTGGGGGACTCCCTGGTCCTGAATGGGGTAACTGTGCCCCTGAAGGACCAGGTGCATAGCCTGGGAGTCATTTTGGACTCACAGCTCTCTATGGAGGTGCAGGTCAATTCTGTATCCAGGGCAGCTGTCTACCAACTCCATCTGGTACGCAGGCTGAGACCCTACCTGCCCGCAGACTGTCTCACCAGAGTGGTGCATGCTCTAGTTATCTCCCTCTTGGACTACTGCAATGCTCTCTATGTGGGGCTACCTTTGAAGGTGACCCAGAAACTACAACTAATCTAGAATACGGCAGCTAGACTGGTGACTGTGGGCGACCGTCAAGACCACGTGACACCGGTCTTGAAAGACCTACATTGGCTCCCAGTATGTTTCCGAGCACAATTCTTTTTTTTCTTTTTTCTTTGAATTATATTTTTATTGGTTTACAAATACAAAAAAAGAAAACAAAGTTGTACATTCAAACTTCTCAATTACCTCTTACCGGTAATTCCATTTTTTTGACTTCCCTCAATTTGTCTGAACTTCCTTCATTTTATAACTTTTAACACTATCCTACTTATTGTTATTTATTCTGGTAGCTTCAATTTCGTTGTTTATACTTATTATTAGATTTTCACATCACAGAGCTTCCTTAAAACTTACAAACGTAATCTGGTTATCAGTTAGTTTTTGCAAATATTGAATAAACTTCTCCCAATCTTCTGTAAATCTTTGATCTCGTCGATTCCGAATCCTTCCTGTCATTCTGTCCAATTCCGCATAGTCCATCATTTTGGCTCTCCAATCTTCTATCGTAGGCAGCTCCTCTTGTTTCCATTTCTGGGCCATCAATATTCCATTTCTGGGCCTTCTCGGTGGTGGCACCCGCCCTGTGGAACGCCCTCCCATCAGATGTCAAAGCGATAAACAACTACCTGACATTCAGAAGACATCTCAAGGCAGCCCTATTCAGGGAAGTTTTTAATGTGTGACATTTTTGTGTATTTTTGGTCTCTGTGGAAGCTGCCCAGAGTGGACGGCAAAACCCAGCCAGATGGGCAGGGTACAAATAATAAATTATTATTATTATTCTATCAGGCCAAAGGCTCGTCTCCTGTTCTCTTGGTGATGAAACAGATTCCTCTCAAAAGCCTGTAAGCAGGTGTGTGTTTTTATTTTTCCTTTGAAAAAACCCAAACCAATACCTCCTTTATCTTCTGCGGTTTTAAATTCCGCATTTGACTCTTGTCCGAATTAATATTAATTTCCCCCTTTTGTACGCCACCCTGGAATCATTCGGGGAAGGGCGGCTGAGAACACCTTTTTAATAAATAAATGGGAGGCTCCCACTGGTCAGCTCCGAGGCTGAGCTCCAGTAAAACACATGCCCTTTTCTCTCTCTTTCTCCACTCTGATCATTAGCTGGAAGTCTTCCGCTTCAGAGGTTTGTTATAATGAAAGGCGCTGAACTTTGGAAGGATCTCAATTAACTGCAGCAAATGCCCTCAATGGCCGGGCAGCCGGTGGGAGGGGGAGGGCGGCGAGGGGAATGCTGGACTCAAATTATATTGCAATAACAATCTGTACATCCATTTAATTCTTCGGAGCCAGATGAAGCATATGTCTGCACCGCACTTCCCTTCTTCCAACGTCGTCTCTCTTTGCCTCCTGAATCACGCCGTTTAGGAGGAGAAGCCAGATGAATCAGCAGGGCCAGGGGGAGGTGTTGCACAGAGCGCTGCGGCAGTCCCTGTTCTGGTAACTGCCAGGCTGGACTACCGCACTGCGCTCTGCATGGGGCTGCCCTTGGAGGCGATTCGGAAAGTTCAACTGGTCCAAAATGCAGCGGCCGGATTACTGGCTGGGGTTGTCTTTAGGACTCGTATGACCCCCGTTCTAAAGCAGCTGAGTGTCAGGGAGTGGACTGATGAGAAATGATGGGGGCCGCCGCCCCCCTTTCTCCTGCACCTTCCCCAGAATAGGAGGCAGTGCTTTTTTTCTTTAAAAAAAATGTTTAGGGGTACTCTCATTTTCCTACTCATAATGAAATACTGCCCCTCAAGGAGGCCAAACTTAGATTCACAAAATGTTTAGAGGTATGCGTACTGCTGCATTTATCCCCCCCCCCAAAAAAAAAGCACTGACAGGAGGACAGTATAGGTCAGGGGTCCCCAACCTAAGGCCTAAGGGACTTGTTTATCCAGCCCGCACGACCCCCGCCGCCGCCCGCTCTTACCGGTGCTGTGGTGCACGGCTGCCCACTTCCGGGTGGGAGGAGACCAGAAATAGCTTGTGCGCATGCGCAGGCATTATTTGTGCATGTGCAAGTGTTATTTCCAGTGCACATCCAGGTCGGAGGAGGCCCGTGCACATGCGCACAAGCTATTTCCGGTGCTCCACCGACCCAGAAGTGCGCCGGAAATAGCATGTGTGCACACGTATGGGCACGCGCTCCCCCGCGTGATCGGCACTGGAGACACCGGCCCCTGGTATAGGTTCAGAACAGTGGTTTGCAGAAGGGCATAGTTCAGGGGCTGCAGAGTGGAGAAGCTGGAAATATTGGGAGAGGAACAGCAGGAAGAAGTACCAGAGGAGAGGCAGCTGACAGACTCAGTGTTTTTGGAAAGCATTCCTGACCGCTCCCCCCCCCCTCCTGGGACCAGGCGTGCATTGAGGGTAGAAGAACAGAGAACTCAGAGGCAGAAAGCTCAGATTAGCTGGCACAGGAGTGACGTAGAATAGGAAAGATGTGGGGTGGGGACTTTACTTGGAGCTATGCCTGTTAAGTTGTGGGTAGACGTATCAGACGACACAGCGATTCTTCAAACAGCTCTTGTTTATTCACAGGCCAGAACAAAACTGAACTGAAGGGTTCAGTCAGCCTGCTTATATAGAGCTCCAGTACAACGTTACTGTAACAACTTTCTAAAACTATCCAATCACTGAACGTCACTTTCGATCCCTTATTTGCATAACTATCTACAGTATCCCCCTGCTGGCCCAGGGTGAGAACTTCAGTACATAACAATGCCATTATTTAGGGAAGACTGCATTCCTTTTATCTCTCTCTGAATATTAATAAATTATGTGGAAAGAACATTTATTGTTTCCCTTCTTGGCTGCTACCATGGGAGGGAAAGGATTCCCCGAAGCCTTACACTGTGTTGAGAATTCTGTTCCACCTTAAGGAACAGGCATGAGATGGTTGCATCTCACATGTCTGTTTACACTCCAGCGCAGTATGCTGGGAACATCCGTTTGTGTATAGCTTTTGCTTTTGCTGTCCTCTCCAAGACGACATGAGAGAGAGAGACCCAACATATTTCTTTGTTCTGATTTATGTTTAATAAATCTGTAGCTGTAGCATAAGGTCCATATAGTAAAAGCTATGGTTTTCCCAGTAGTGATGTATGGAAGTGAGAGCTGGACCATAAAGAAGGCTGATCGCCAAAGAATGGATGCTTTTGAATTCTGGTGCTGGAGGAGACTCTTGAGAGTCCCATGGACTGCAAAAAGATCAAATCAATCCATTCTGAAGGAAATCAGCACTGAGTGCTCACTGGAAGGACAGATCCTGAAGCTGAGGCTCCAAGACTTTGGCCACCTCATGAGAAGAGAAGACTCCCTGGAAAAGACCCTGATGTTGGGAAAGATGGAGGGCACAAGGAGAAGGGGACGACAGAGGACGAGATGGTGGGACAGTGTTCTCGAAGCGACCAGCATGAGTCTGACCAAACTGCGGGAGGCAGTGGAAGACAGGAGTGCCTGGCGTGCTCTGGTCCAGGGGGTCATGAAGAGGCGGACACGACTAAACAACTAAACAACAAGCTATAGCATGACTTATGCCTCACGCCTACTTCTGTGTGATGCGAACCACACTCTGCTAATTGCATGCCCTGGCTTTTGAAGTTAGGGTCGGCGATTTACGTCGTAGCACGGCCGGTGAATGGAGACATCTGAGCTGGACTTGCCAGCTGGCCTCCCGGCCCCTCTGCATGTTGACACACTGAGCTGGCTGCCAGTTTGTTTCTGGCCCCAATTCTGTTAGTGTTGAAAGCCCTATGTGACTTAGGCCCCTAATATCAGACATAACGACTCCTTGCCCATAGACCCTTCTGAGTGTTAAGATCAGCAGAGGGAGCTCGCCTGGTAGTTTTCCCACAGATGTTCGGGGAAGGCAGGAGAGGGCCTTCTCTGTGGTGGCCCCTAAGCTGCGGAACTCTCTCCCCACAGAGATGCTTCCAACACCTTCATTATACAGCTTCCAGATAATGTTGAAGCTGCACCTATTTGCCCTGGCTTTTGACACTTGAGCTTTTGACACTTTAGGACTCCCCTTATTTTGGAGACTGCAAGTTGCTTTAAAACGTTTGTTTTAATATTGCGTTTTAATCTTGCAGCCCACCCCGGAATCTGAAGATGAAGGGCGGGTTAATAACATCAGTAATAGTAATAATATTCTCCTGGTATTCTAAAATAATTTGGGCCAGGCTTTGTTGTATTTTCCTGCTGCCTTTTAAATGCCGTTCTTGTTGCTGCACGATGATGCATTTTTTTTAAATGGCTGCCTTATTTCTTTTTATTTCCCCTGAAAATGGACATTGAAACAGAATGCTGTGATGAAACGAACTGGCTGGTCAATGGATTGAATGCATTTCTGCGTTTCACCTGAGTTTAGCAGCCTTTGCTTATCTTTGGGCTTCAGAAACGGCTCGTGTCGGAATTTCTGTCAGCGGTTATAACATAAAGATGGCGGATGGGTCCCAAATGGGGTGAGGCCTACCCTACCCGAAGGCGCAGCTCGAATCCACCAGCTGAATTTCTCTGGAGTATTTGTTTTTTATTATTATTTCTCTCTCGCTTTCCGTGTCTAGTGAAGCAGAAAATAGACACGGAGAACACAAAAGCACAAAGCAGTGACTCAAAATGGGGCCTTTATCACAAATAATCCCAGCCCAATATGTCAATTGGAAAATGAGGCAGAAAAAGAAAACCCAAAAGTCATCGCTATCACAGCAAAATAAGTCAGGAGGCTGATGCCTGGACACGAACGTCGGCTTGAACACTCCAACTTCTGGGGGAACCAAAGGTGGCAGTTGGTTGCACTTGGGTTTTTCTATGGGAGAAGAGAAGACTGTCAGTTTGGCTGGGTTTTACAACAATGAAAAAACTCACATGGCCCCAGTTATGTTGGTCATGCTGAGAACTAAGAAGACATCCCTGCGTAAGGAAACCCCAAAGCTAAAGGAAAGTAGGATGCTAAGCAAGTCATCAGCAATGAAATGGGAACCTGAGGATAGTATAGGGGTAAAGCAGTGGACTGAAAGTGAGGAGGAATTAAAGAACGTTTTAATGAGGGTGAAAGAGGAGCGCACAAAATATGGTCTGAAGCTCAACATCAAAAAAACGAAGATCATGGCCACTGGTCCCATCACCTCCTGGCAAATAGAAGGGGGAGAAATGGAGGCAGGGAGAGGTTTCACTTTCTTGGGCTCCATGATCACTGCAGATGGGGACAGCAGTCACGAAATTAAAAGACGCCTGCTTCTTGGGAGAAAAGCAATGGCAGGACTTCCGGTCGGCGCCAGTGCTTAATGGCGGTCCTTGCCTCGAGCTCCGAGGGAGGACTGCTCCGCAAGTTCGGGTCTGACCCGCTACGGCGAGCGGGGGACCCCTAAAATTACAGGCGCTGAAGCCTGTAAGCAAGGAGACTCGGCGGGCACCTTTTGCGCCCCCCGGTACTGTGAAAGAGCCTTTTTAAAGGCTACGGAGCGGCATCGGGAGTGAGCGCGGTGCTGAGAGTCGTCACCCAGCCTGCGGAGTGAAGCCGCGTCGCCATTGAGCAGAGAGCGCCGATTCCTTCCTGAAACTGAATTCGGACTGTAAAACCCGTGAGTAAGATTGACAGACGGAACGGGACATTTAAAATGGGACTTTTAAAATTTGGCTGAAAACGGGAAAGGCATAAAGTAAGAAAGTCTGCCTCCCCGGGCTGCATGTAAATAAAGCAACGAAAGAACAAAGCTGCATTTAAATGAAGGTTAACTTCTAAGTTGTTTAAAACCTGACATCGGACTTAAACTTCCCCCCCAGTGAGCAGGAGAAGGGGGGGAAGAAGAGTGAAATTTACAAGCCTGCTTAAAGGAGTGGAGGAAAGAGATCTTTCACTGTCAAAACCCTGAGTCGGGCTGCCGGAGCAAGCACCTGGCAACTAAACTGTCAACTCAAATTGGATACAAAGTTGGGGTTTTGACTGAAACAAAGTTATAAGACTTTAATGGAGTTATTTTGTGAACATCTCAGATTGAAACTGTAAAAAGTGTTTTGACTATGGACTTTTGGACTCTGTTTTCTGGGATTCTTTGTTCTCTACCCTATGTGTTTCTGACTTTCTAAACTGGATACAATTAAATGCTCCCTCTAGAGGACTTAAAGAAAATTTGTTATTGTGAGAGGGAAAGAGTGGAACTTTCCACTTCTAAGCCTTTCCTGTGAGAATTGACCTTGAGGACATGAGTAGCCAACCAGATGAGATAACAACTAGATCCAAAGCAAAACAAACCCAGCAAACTCAAAAGAAAAGGGGTTCTTTGCAAGGCACAACACCAGCTGGACAGGAAAAAGCACCAACTGCATCTATGGAGTCAATGACACAGGCATTGCTCAAAATAAATCAGTCTTTGGAAGCACTGACAAAGCAGTCAGCGGAGAATACAAAAAAATTGAATGATCTGACAACAAGATTGGACTTGAACACGGCAAGCGTAGCCTCTAATACAGACTCGATAAATAAACTTATTCAAGAAAATTCAGAAACAAGAAAGATTGCCCAAAGTGCAAAAGACACAGCAGAAGAAACTAAGAGGGAGCTTGCTCCAATTACGAAAAAGGTGAATGAACATGATGCAACCCTGGCTTTGTGGGAACTTCAGAGAAAGGAGAAAAATCTTAAATTAAGATCAATCCCAGAGGAAGAGAAAGATAGTCTTGCAGAATTCCTCACAGAAAATATTTTGGAATTTTGGCAGGACGAATTCCAGGAGGAAGAATTTGAAATAACAACGGCCTTCCGATTGGGCAGAAGGCAAGGCAAGAAACCTAGGGACTGCTTGATTACATTGAGATCTAAAGAGACAAAATTCTAGATCTACATTACCAAAAGGCCCTTGTAATCCAGAACTGTCAAGTACAGATCTTCAAAGACATCCCTAAATACATTTTGGAGGTGAGGGCCTTTTATAAAGATCTGGTCTACCTTCTGAAGAAGAACAATATACCTTTCAGGTGGGAGTTCCCACAAGGACTGTCTTTTAACTACACAGGAAGGAAGATTAAAATAAAAACAATTCAAGACAAAGAATTGTTTTTGGAAAGAAACCAGGAGGATCTACAGAAAGGAACAGTAGGCACAACAGCGGAGAAAGAACCGACAGATATTGCAAATCTCTCATTTGGACTTTTACTACCATCGGAGGAAGAACAAAAACTTGGAGCAGTTGGAGGAGTAGGTACATAGCACCAAAATGTCTCTGCAACTTCTTAGTTGGAACTGTAATGGTCTAAACCTCCCCAGGAAGAGGCGCCAAGTCTTTCATATTTTGAAAAGAGAACAATTGGACTTAATTTGTTTGCAAGAAACGCATGTGACCAGGACACATAGGAAACTACTTATAAATAAGAGGCTTGGACAAGAATTCATCTCATCAGATAAAGTTAAAAAAAGAGGTGTTGTAATTTATGCAAAAGAGAAATTGGCTCCTAAAATGATCTTTAAAGATGAACAAGGAAGATACCTGGCAATAGAAATACAAGTACAAGGAGAAAAAGTTATGATATTGGGAATATACGCACCAAATGAGGGGAAGGCGGAATTCTTCAAGAAGTTGCATGAGACTTTAATGGACTATTTGGACTTTAAAATTATAATGATGGGAGACATGAATGGTGTTGTTTCCACCAATATGGATAAGGCACAGAGACAGACTATCTCCAATGATGGGAGACTTCCAAAGACCTTTTTTGAAATGACTGAAACACTGGACTTGATTGACATCTGGAGAGTAAAGAACCCTCTGGAGAGGGAGGGAACTTTCTTTTCTGAAGCAAAGATGACCTGGACAAGGATTGACCAAATTTGGGTAACTAGTTGTATGGCACCGAAGATAAAAAAAGCAGAAATTTGCCCAAAGACTTGCTCAGACCACAATGCAGTGAAGATAGAGATGAAACTTACAACAACTGGAACCTTCAGATGGAGGATGAATGACGCCCTATTTAGAGATGAAGAGATCTACAAAAAGGCCCAAAAAGCACTGAAAGACTATTTTGAAATAAATTTGAGAACTGATGTGGAAAAAAGAACAATTTGGGACGCTAGCAAGGCCGTGATGCGAGGTTTCCTAATACAACAAAACTCCATAAAGAGGAAAAAACAGAATGAGAGAAAAGAAAAACTTTTGGAAAAGATAAAAGAAGCCGAAAAGAAATTGAGGTCCAAACCAAAGTCTCATGAGATTTTGAGAGAAATAAAGTATTATCAGTCACAATATATGGAACTGATGAACCAAGAGATAGAATGGAAGATAAAGCAAATGAAACAAAGCGTTTCCTGCTTGGCAGGGGGTTGGACTCGATGGCCCTTGTGGTCTCTTCCAACTCTATGATTCTATGATTCTATGAAAGAACATTTGAATCGGCGGACAAATGTGGGAAACTTTTGTCATGGCAATTGAAAAAGAGACAAAAATTGAACACTGTGACAAGTTTGGAAATGGAAGGAAAAATTATCCACAAACCAAATGAGATAAATAACTGTTTCCAAAGTTTTTTTAGAAAACTATATGCACAAGGGCCGATTAATGAGAAGGAAATAGAAGAATTTATTCAAAAACATGGATTACCAAAGATCTCAGATCAAAGTAAAAGAATTTTGAATGAGAAAATAACAGGACAAGAAATAGAGGACGCCATTCAGAAGATGAAACTGGGAAAATCTCCAGGCCCAGATGGCTTGACTGCTAGATATTACAAGGCACTGAAGGATTGGTTAATACAACCACTGAAGGAAGTTTGTAATGAAATTTTGGAAGGGAAAAAGGCACCCGAATCGTGGAAAGAAGCTTTTATTTCACTTATACCGAAAGCAGAGGCTGAAAAGAACCAGGTCAAAAACTACCGCCCTATATCATTACTCAATGTGGATTACAAAATCTTTGCAGACATTTTAGCAAAAAGATTGAAGAGAGTATTGGTGCAGGAGATTCATAAGGACCAAACAGGCTTTCTCCCAGGGAGACATATGTCAGACAATGTAAGGAACATTATAGACATTTTAGAGTTGTTGGAAGTTAACATTAATAGAAAGGCAGTGATAATTTTTGTGGATGCGGAGAAAGCCTTTGATAACATTGGTTGGACCTTTATGAAGAAGAATCTCCAAGGGATGGGGGTAGGCCAAAGATTTGAAAACGGTATAGGTGCTATATATCCTAAGCAAAAAGCAAAGCTGATTGTTAACAATGTGGTAACGGAAGAGATTCCTATAGAAAAAGGTACACGACAGGGATGCCCAATATCACCCTTACTTTTTATAACAGTCCTGGAGGTTTTGCTGAACATGATTAGAGGGGACCAATTGGTTAAAGGCGTTCAGCTCGGAGCAAAAGACTACAAATTAAGGGCGTTTGCAGATGATTTGGTACTGACGTTGCAACAGCCAGAGACTAGTACTAAAAGGGTCTTAGAACTAATTGAGAATTTTGGTCAAGTAGCAGGATTTAAACTGAATATGCAAAAAACTAAAGTGTTAGAGAAAAATCTAACAATGGCAGAAAAAGACAAGTTTCAGAAGGAAACAGGTTTAACAATAACAAAAAAGGTGAAATATCTGGGTGTGAACTTGACTTCTAAAAATGTAAACCTATTTAAAGACAATTATGATAAATGTTGGACAGAGGTGAAGAAAGATCTAGAAATATGGTCAAGATTGAAACTCTCCTTGTTAGGCCGAATTGCTGTCATTAAGATGAATGCATTGCCTAGGATGTTGTTTTTATTCCAGACACTCCAGATCTTGGATAAGATGGACTGTTTCAAGAGGTGGCAAAAAGACATATCAAAATTTGTCTGGCAGGGCAAAAAGCCCAGAATAAACTTTAAGATTTTAACTGATGCAAAAGATAGAGGGGGTTTTGCCCTGAATCGGCCCTGAATCGGCAGCTTTTTGCTGGCTGAAACAATGGCTACTTCTTGAGAATACAGACATTTTGGATCTGGAAGGGTATTGTCAGGGGATGATTAGCTGCTTGTGCTTAAAATAGTGCCCCTTCAGAGTTTGTGCGACCCCACAAACCTCTGTGTGTGACAGAGCTCCTCAGACATGTCTGCTCTAGTCACTTGTAGAGTCCGACAGTGGCTGTCTGCGGAAGCGCTTCCAGCAAAGAAGTTCCTTAACGGAAACGCGTCTCCTGGACTCACGACGTGACAGCTTCCGGCGAAGCATAGGTCTCCCTGCAGTTGCTTCTGACACCTCCCCGCTATTTTCGCTCGAAGTGTCTCTCACCCCTTTCTCTCCCCTTCTGCTTCCTGCCTGGGCTGCTGCGTCTCTCTCAGCATTACTGAGATCCTCCTCCAGAGACCCCGCGCTCCCCCTACTGGTCCCTGCTTTAGCTGTTGACTCTCTCCCAGTCTCTGGGAGCCCTACCACTTCCCTTTCCTCCGATGTCAGTTCCCTGACATCCACCTCCCCTCCAGGGCCCCCCTCTCCCCCGCCCCTACTCTCTCCTCTGGGCGGTGAGGAGCTGAAACCCCTAAAAGAATCCTCCTCATCTTCCGACGTCTCGAACATTTCCCTCCATCGGTCTTCGTTCCGACTCGCTGAATCCTCCTCCACCTCGGAATCAGCGAACCCCTCCAACTCTTCTTCTTCGTCGGTGGTGGCAAAGTATTCCCTCCGGAACCTCGCCACTGGCTGGGGTTTCCGAGGGAATCTCTGATGAAAAGTTTCAATCAAAACCTCGTCATCTACATCCTCTGCCCTGACCCAGGTGTTTTCCGACTCCGGCTCCCCTTCCCACATTACCAAATACTCTACTTGCTCTCCCCTCCACCTGGAATCGAGAATCTCCGCTACATGGTAGCTGTGTTCTTTTTCCTCCATAGCTGGTCCCCTATTGACCCTCCCCTCTCTGTCCCCTATATACGGTGACAGCAATGATCTGTGGAACACTGGGTGCAACTTCATGTGGTTAGGTAACCGGAGTCTGAAAGCCACTGGGTTGACCTGTTGCGTGACTTCAAATGGGCCCAGTCTTTTGGGTCTTAACTTCTTACAACCTCCTTTAAATGGTAACCCTTGGGTGGACAACCACACCTGATCCCCCACCCTAATGCTTTCTCCTTCCCTTCTGGTTTTGTCTGCCTGCCTCTTATATTCCTCCTTCGCCCTGTTTAAATTAAGTTGGAGCTGGCGATGGATCGCTTCCATTTCTTCAACGAACTGTTCTGCGGCTGGAACGCTCCAGTTCTCCCCCTCCCCCCCTGGGAAGGCTCGGGGATGACACCCGTGATTGGCCAAAAAAGGGCTCATTCCCGTGGACACGTTCTCCGCATTGTTATAGGCAAATTCTGCCAACGCCAGCTTCTCCACCCAATCATTCTCTCTGTCATTCACATAACACCTCAAATATTGCTGGAGGACACCATTAGCTCTTTCCGCCTGCCCGTTGGTTTCTGGATGACGGGCAGTTGAGAAATTCACCTCTACATGCAATAAGCTCATGAGCTTCCTCCAGAACCTGGAAGTAAATTGTTTCCCTCGGTCCGAAACCACCCTCAAGGGGGCACCATGCAATCTAAACACATTTTCCACAAACAATTTAGCGGTTTCTTCTGCTGTGACCGCATGTGAGCAGGCTATAAAGTGGGCCATCTTGGTTAACAGGTCTACCACAACCATAATGGCTGTCTTCCCTTTGGACCTGGGCAGATCAGTCATAAAATCTATTGCCACTGCCTCCCATGGTCTTTCCGGCGTGGGTAGTGGTTCTAATAAACCTGCCGGTGCCCGCCTCTCCCCCTTGGCTCGTTGACATCGGTCACACCCTCTCACATACTCCCGCACATCTTCCCTGACCTTGGGCCACCAGAATTCCCTGGTAACCAGCCACATGGTTTTGTGTTGCCCAAAATGCCCTGCTGTGGGGCTATCGTGCAGTTGCTTGAGTACCTTTTCCCTCAATTCTCCTTCAGGTACGTATAACGCTCCCTTGTAGTACAACGCCCCGTTTCTCTCCTCAAAACCCCCGGGTTTGTCTCCCTCCCTCCTGAGACCCCTGAGTTTGTCCTGGGCATATTCATCCTGCACCGTTCCCTCTATCAGTTCCCTTAGCCCCACCAGTGCCGCCCCACACACCCAGCGATCCTCGGGAATGACATGGGTCTCTTCGGGTGCACCCTCTCCCTCCAAATATTCAGGTTTGCGTGATAGAGCGTCCGCCCTAACGTTCTCCTGGCCTGGTACGTAACAAATCTCAAAGTTAAATTTGGAGAACTCCTGGGCCCATCTCAACTGCCGTTGGTTGAGCACTCGCGCAGTTCTCCAATACTCTAGATTCTTATGGTCCGTGCGTACTTGCACCTTCTGTTGTGCACCAATTAGTAGGTGCCTCCATCTCCGGAAGGCCTCATAAATCGCAAGAAGTTCCCGGTCATACACCGTGTAGTTTCTCTCCGATTTGTTCAGCTTTCGCGAAAAGAAGGCACACGGTCGCCACTCGGACCCCTCCTTCCCTGGCTGCAGAAGAAGCACCGCCCCTCCTCAATATCGCTGGAGAACATGATATCCATTGCACGAAAGAATTTCATAGCGTCCTTCAGGATATCGTTGTGCGTTGCCATCAGGGGTCGAACCCAGTCCCGCGCCCCCTTCTCAAGATGCCCAATTACGAAAGCAACTCGGGATTCCTCATCAGGGAACTCATCAAACTGCACATTCAGGGCATATTGCATTTCAGTCCTAAAGGCATGGTAATCCTTGGGGTCCCCCCCAAACTTCTGCACTAATCCTGGTACCTTTCTGGGGAACTGAGTGGTTCTCCCCTTCTTGTCTGCATCTTGAGCCCTCCTCTCCTCGAGCCTCGCCGTCTGCAGCGCAAGTTGGACCTCCAATGCTCGGTATCTGTCTTCCAAGCTTGGACCAGCTCCACCCCCTGCGGCTCCGGCTCCTGCTGGGTCGCTCATGATGCCTTCTCCTGCACAGGCAGCGTACAGAGACTGTCGGACTGCTGTCAGGGGATGATTAGCTGCTTGTGCTTAAAATAGTGCCCCTTCAGAGTTTGTGCGACCCCACAAACCTCTGTGTGTGACAGAGCTCCTCAGACATGTCTGCTCTAGTCACTTGTAGAGTCCGACAGTGGCTGTCTGCGGAAGCGCTTCCAGCAAAGAAGTTCCTTAACGGAAACGCGTCTCCTGGACTCACGACGTGACAGCTTCCGGCGAAGCATAGGTCTCCCTGCAGTTGCTTCTGACACCTCCCCGCTATTTTCGCTCGAAGTGTCTCTCACCCCTTTCTCTCCCCTTCTGCTTCCTGCCTGGGCTGCTGCGTCTCTCTCAGCATTACTGAGATCCTCCTCCAGAGACCCCGCGCTCCCCCTACTGGTCCCTGCTTTAGCTGTTGACTCTCTCCCAGTCTCTGGGAGCCCTACCACTTCCCTTTCCTCCGATGTCAGTTCCCTGACAGGTATGATAATAGATTTGGCTGGCATGCATACATATGGTATGACAAGGTAAAATTGCATAAAGGCTTTAAAAACCATATTGTGAGGAAAGCACTGTACAATGTTTGGATAAGATACAAAGATTTGCTGGAAAGTAAAACCCCTAGGTGGTTATCACCAATGGAGGCTAAAGAGGTAAAAAAACTAAATATGGAGTCCAACTGGCCAAAATATTCTGAAATTTTAGAACAAGATGGTGAAAGAGTTAAATTGCAGAGTTTTGACAAATTAAAGTCTAAGGTGCGAAATTGGTTGCATTACCGTCAGATAAATGAGGTATTTAAACAGGACAGGAAAATAGGTTTCCAGAGGGAGAGGTCGAAATTAGAAACAGAACTGTTAGAACCCAATACTAAGAACCTGTCGGGAATGTACAATTTGCTGCTGAAGTGGAATACACAAGATCAAGTAGTAAAACCAGCCATGATTAAATGGGCACAAGACATAGGTCATGACATAATGATTGATGACTGGGAACAGTTATGGAATACAGGTATTAAGTTTACAGCTTGTAATGTATTAAGAGAGAATATAATGAAAATGATCTATAGGTGGTACATGACCCCAGTCAAACTTGCAAAAATTTACCATCTGCCCAGTAATAAATGTTGGAAATGTAATGAGACGGAAGGTACCTTCTATCACCTTTGGTGGACCTGCCCGAAGGTAAAGGCCTACTGGGAAATGATCTATAATGAAATAAAAAAGGTCCTTAAATGGACATTTTTGAAAAAGCCAGAGGCCTTTCTTCTGGGTATGGTAGGCCAATTGGTGCCAAGGAAGGACAAAACATTTTTTATATATGCTACCACAGCGGCAAGAATTCTTCTGGCAAAGTATTGGAAGATGCAGCAGCTACCTACTCTGGAAGAATGGCAAGCGAAGGTGATCGAATATATGGGAATGGCAGAAATGACCGGCAGAGTCCGCGACCAGGGGAGAGAGACGGTGGAAGAAGACTGGAAGAAATTTAAAAAATATCTTAAAGACTGTTGTAAAATTGATGATGCTTGAGATGTTATGGTTATAAGAAATAGAGAATTGCAGCTGTAAACCATAATCTTAAAGAATGTACAAAGAAAATGAGCGAATTAACTGAACGAAGGGTTGCTGAGAAAGGGTTAATATAAGGATGCAGAAAAAGGGAGGTATGGGGAAGTCCGGGAAAGAAGGTTTTGAAAATAAGTTTAAGAAATTATACATGTTTATTTGTTTGTATGTCTTGTAGGGTTTGTTTTGTTATTTGTTTTATTATATGTTTGGAAAATTAATAAAAATTATTATAAAAAAAAAAGAAAAGCAATGGCAAACCTAGACAGCATCTTAAAAAGTAGAGACATCACCTTGCCAACAAAGGTCCGTATAGTTAAAGCTATGGTTTTCCCAGTAGTGATGTATGGAAGTGAGAGCTGGACCATAAAGAAGGCTGACTGCCGAAGAATTGATGCTTTTGAATTCTGGTGCTGGAGGAGACTCTTGAGAGTCCCGTGGACTGCAAGAAGATCCAACCTCTTCATTCTGAAGGAAATCAGCCCTGAGTGCTCACTGAAAGGACAGATCCTGAAGCTGAGGCTCCAAGACTTTGGCCACCTCATGAGAAGAGAAGACTCCCTGGAAAAGACCCTGATGTTGGGAAAGATGGAGGGCACAAGGAGAAGGGGATGACGGAGGACGAGATGGTGGGACAGTGTTCTCGAAGCTACCAGCATGAGTTTGACCAAACTGCGGGAGGCAGTGGAAGACAGGAGAGCCTGGCGTGCTCTGGTCTATGGGGTCACAAAGAGTCGGACACGACTAAACAACAACAAAGCAGTGGATTCTGTTGCTGGCTTTTGTCTGGCTTGGGAGACAATGAAGGGTTGTGCCTTTGGGGTGAAGTCATTGTTGGAAGGTTGCAGCGCCTGCTTTGGCTGTAGAGAATGATATGGGAGAGACATGTTTTGTTGCAGCTGGGGCAGATGAAGGAGGCCAATTGTGTTGCTGCAGTGTTCCTTCTCTCTTTCCTCCCCACAGAAGTCATTCCTCCTCTGGTCACTGCTGTGGATGAACAACTTGACAGACTGCCTCCAGGATCAAGCCAATGACCCATGTGTTAGGACTGCCAGTATACTTAACGGATTTTGGAAGCAACTTTTGCATCAGAAAACTTTAATAATAAAAAGGTAAAGGTAAAGGACCCCTGGACGGTTAAGTCCAGTCAAAGGCGACTATGGGGTTGCGGTGCTCATCTCGCTTTCAGGCCGAGGGAGCTGGCATTTGTCCACAGACAGCTTTCCGGGTCATATGGCCAGCAGGACTAAACCGCTTCTGGAGCAACGGGACACCGTGATGGAAATCAGAGCGCACGGAAACGCCGTTTACCTTCCTGCCGGACTGGTAACTATTTATCTACTTGCACTGATGTGCTTTCGAAGTGCTAGGTTGGCAGGAGCTGGGACAGAGCAACGGGAGCTCACTCTGTCATGGGGATTCGAACCTCTGACCTTCTGATCGAGGCTCAGTGGTTTGGACCACAGTGCCACATGCATCCTAATAATAATAATAATAATAATAATAATAATAATAAACAAGGACTAGGATCTTGCCAGGTTCCTGTGCTTTGTGATCATTAGGGGAAGAGCAGAACTTTCAATGCAAAAGGTCTCTCCTGTTTTCCTAATGGTTATGCAGAGGTCAAAGTTGTCTGAGTCGTGCTGCTTCAAGGCTTATGAGAGCAGTCTCCCTCTGTTTCTCATTTGTTATGGATATGGGATTTAATTACACACACACACACACACACACACACACACAAGATTTCTTAGTTTACAAAAGTAAATTGCGTTTTCTACAGATTCGTTTGTTGTGAGACGTTAGTGTTACATTAGGAAGAAAAGGGGGAAAGAGGTGGAGGGGGAAAGGTGAGTGGGGTGGGGTCAGGTGGCAATATTCTACTGAGTGTGGGGTTTTGTGTCAGCGTCACTTGTGTGGGTTCTCTTCACTATTAGCTTGTATTCCTTTGGTGGTGAGAGAGGTTGGTGGTGGCCTAGAGTGTGGTTGGTTGGCTGTAGTGAAACTTGTTTTCATGTGTGAGTGGTGTGTGTGTGTGTGTGTGTGTGTGTGTGTGTGTGTGTGTTTGGATCAGGTTAGCCAGATTGATTCGTATGCTGTTGGCAGGTTCTTGTTGTTGTTTTCTTGGGCTGTGTACATGATAAAGGGGAACATGCATGCGCATGACATCATTTTGTGCATCTGCGCATGCGCGAGTGGCGAAACCTGGAAGTAACCCTTTCCGGTACTTCCGGGTCGCCGCAGAACGCAACCTGAAAACGTTCAACCTGAAGCAAACGTAACATGAGGTATGACTGTATTTGATACCACTGGTCCATGCTTACACCTGACAGGTCTCTCCAGTGTCTGGCCATTCTGGCTGCTGAGAGCAGGTGGATTATGAGCTCTTTGTGATGGAGGTTTAAATTATTATTTTTTTAAAGTGCCACGAATTCGCCATCCTCTTTACAGGGTGAACATTAATTTACGGCAGGGATGGGGGAACATCTGCAGTCCTCCAGATGTTGCCCGCCTCCAGCTCCCAGCAGTCAGTGCAACGAATGGTCAGGGATGAAGGGGAATGAAATCTGTTGCCATTGCTGAAGGCCAGAGAACTCCCATCTCTGATTTACGGCACAAATCGCACCGAGAAGCAGAAAAGCTGGCAAACTCCTTGGAAAGAAGAAGGTAAGTGTTGTAAACAAAAATCTGCCCTTTTTTCCCTTATGGCCCATATAGAGTCCTTACATGGGTTCCCTATTGGTAGGAGAAAATAACAGAGGCTAACTAGAGAATGGGATGCGGGTGGCGCTGTGGGTTAAACCACAGAGCCTAGGACTTGCCATTCAGAAGGTCGGCGGTTCGAATCCCGGCGACGGGGTGAGCTCCCATTGCTCGGTCCCAGCTCCTGCCCACCTAGCAGTTCGAAAGCACGTCAAAGTGCAAGTAGATAAATAGGTACCGCTCCGGCGGGAAGGTAAACGGCATTTCCGTGCACTGCTCTGGTTCGCCAGAGGCGGCTTAGTCCTGCTGGCCACATGACCCGGAAGCTGTACGCCGGCTCCCTCGTCCAATAAAGCAAGATGAGCGCCGCAACCCCAGAGTCGGTTACGACTGGACCTAATGGTCAGGGGTCCCTTTACCTTTACCTTTAACCAGAGAATATTGAGAAGTAAAGCAGCTAGTAAGCTTGATCTTTATTGATCTGTTGCAACAGGGTTCCCCCTTCACACACAGGAGAGAGGAGGACCCAGAACAAAGGTGTGCCTGCCCTTATATAGAAATTTTAAATTACCTGCCCTGGAGCTCCAGACCACCCCTCCATACATCATACATACATCACAGAAGGGGAATCAAAAATGGTTTCAGGCCAGTCTTCCTGTGCTGATCTATGTAAAGTGGTACGTCAGGTTACATACGCTTCAGGTTACATACTCCGCTAACCCAGAAATAGTGCTTCAGGTTAAGAACTTTGCTTCAGGATGAGAAGAGAAATTGTGCACGGCGGCAGCAGGAGGCCCCATTAGCTAAAGTGGTGCTTCAGGTTAAGAACAGTTTCAGGTTAATTACGGATCTTCGGAACTAATTAAGTACTTAACCTGAGGTACCACTGTATGTGCTTGGTTGATACATTAATGAACATTTAATGTATAACTAAGACCGTAAAATTCTTATCCCATAACTACGCCTCAGAGAGGGGGAAACAGAGAGTCAAAGGAAATTATTTCCCACCCTGCCTCCTTGCCTTCCCTAAAATGTAGTACGTCCGTCCCTCTTTCCAGCTGGCACCTGTTCCCCGCAAGACAGAGGAAGAAAGAGGCGGCAGCTCAGCAGTTAGGAGAAACCGCCAGAGCCGGCCAGCTTTCAACAGCTTGCTCACTCCACTAAATAAAAGCCCTGTCAGGGAATTTATGGGCCCTCCCTGGTCAGCAGTAAGAACGAGGCAACCTCCACATTCAGGCTTCCAAGAAAGTGGGTGTTTTCTAGTGCGTCAGCGAAACAAGGAATGTAGGGAGGAAGGCGAAGGAAGCACAGTGCCAGTTTTTGGAAACATGCAAACGGTGCCCCTACCCCCCAGATTTAGGTGCCAGCTTTGCTATCCCTTCCCCACAAAATAATACTAATAACCATTTTATTTATACCCCGCCCTTCCCAGCCAAGACTCAGGGCTCAGGGCGGCTAACACGAGGTATAAAAACAATTAATTAAAACACCACTTAAAAAACAAGATTAAAATACATTGAAATGCAGCCTCGTTTCAGTAGAAACTCAAATCAACAGAAACTCAATAAAAACTCAAATTCAATAGAAACTCAAATCAAAACGATGATGATTTTCACAGGGAGTGTGGCATAGTGGTTAGAGGATTCCTTGGTGGGGGGAGACCTGGGCTCAAATTCACACTGATGAGCCACGAAGCTCATCGGGTTGGAGGCAAAGTCACTGCCTCTCAGGCAATAGCCTACCTGGAAGGGCTGTGGTTGAGGATAAAATGGGAAGGAGGAAAGCCAGCACCTTGAGCTCTCCTTGCAGAAAGGAAGGCGGAATATAAATGCATATTAAAAATAAATAAAATCATGCTGCCTGCATGAGACTCTTAGTCCCAGGTCCCCGGGTTAGAGCCCTTGTGTTGGACAAAGGATTCCTGCATTGCAAAGGGGCTGGACTAAAAGACCCTCAGGGTGCCCTTCCCACTCCGCAATTCTGTGATTCCATGATTCTAAGCCCCCCCCCAGTCCAGCTGGATCAGTCCAGAATTCCCATCCGTTCAGGCCGAGGAACCATAGCTGTCAACCGTCCCTTATTGGGCGGGAAACTCCCTTATCCCAGCGCTGTGTCCCTCTGCTGTCCCTTATTGATGACGTCGCTTAAATTTCCCGGGTTTCAAAGGAAGCAGCTCCTCTCCCTTCCCTCCCTCCCTGCCGGCCAGGGAGGAGGGAGGCTCCAACTGTGTTGCTTGGCTGCGTTGCTCACCCAATAAGGAGTCTAAGAACGACTGGGGGGTGGAGCTTGCATGCCTTGTGCCGATCAAATCGGCTGCGTTGCCTGGGGACTCGCCTTTGCTCAGCGCTTCCCAGCGGAGAGGTGACGGTGGTTTTCCTTGCTGCATCCCCTTTGACGGGTTGCTGCGCTGTGGGAACCACCGCTTGAGGCTTCGTTTGGCTGCTGGCTGGGCTTTCTGCCTTTGGCTCGGAGGGGCTCAGAAGCTGAACATACCTGTGTTTGGAAAATCCCTTATTTTGGCCGCTGATCCCTTATTTTCAAGGCTCCTGGTCCCTTATTTTCAAATCTGTAAGCTGACAGCTATGCGAGGAACGTCAGACCCAAGGGCTCAATGTAGCCCTCTTAGTCATCCCTTTTGGACTCTCTCTCAGCCATTCCCTCTCCTGAAGACACCCACCCAACACTCGCTGACTTGCACCCCCAACCCCGTTGGAAACGTTTCCTTGAGCTGTGATGGTGCCGTCAGGGACGTCTTTCGCAGATGCGGCACTGGGGTGCAAATATCCGCCCAATGCCCCCAAATTACCATGGATGGGTGAGGGAGCGAAGCTGTGTACTGCCAGCCATGGGGGGGGCAACTCTCCCCCATGCCTTTGCGCCCCTCCCAAGCCTCCTTGGGAGGAGAGCGATCCCCGCAGAGGTTTGGGAGGCAAGATGCATGCCCACCAGCCCAAATAGTTGGTAGGGCACAGCTTCCATTCTAAGCCTCTGCTGGGATTGCTCTCCTCCCAACAGTGGCGTAGCGTGGGTTGTCAGCACCCGGGGCAAGGCAAGTAATTTGCGCCCCCTAACCCGTGGATTTGCGCTCCCTTACCCGTGGATTTGCGCCCCCTAACCCCTAGATGTTGCAGCCGGTGCGGCCGGCCCCCCCTGCACCCCCCACGCTACGCCACTGCCTCCCAAGGAGGCTTGGGAGGCAAGCTGAACTACCACCTGCAGCTGGCGGGCGGGTAGGGAAAGGGCAAAGCCACAGAGCTCTCCCACTCTCTGGGGCGCCCCTGAGAGGCCAGCGCCCTGGCGCGACGCACCACTAAGCCCTATGGGAAAGACGGCTCTGGGTGCCGTCCCGGTTAGCAGGCGAATGTAGCCATGTTGCACCCTCCTTTTGGTTTATGTTTTGAAAGTTGCCACCAGTGTGGAAGCTCTCCTGCGAGGGCAGGCGGGTGGGCGATACCCCTCTGCTCACCCTCTTGAATGCAGATTTGGGAAGAGAGAAAACCATCCCTGCCGTTGGGCCTTGGATACCGAGCCGCTCGCAGGAGCCGCTTTGCTTTGCTGCGGTTCTGCCTCCACCAGAGATGTGCTCCGCGTTGACCTGCGAGCGCTTGCTTTCTTAAACATTCACACCAGCTCCTCGGTTCCTGAGGGCTAACGATGCTGGAGATGATCCGGCGGCTTTGAGGGAGAAAACTTGAGAAAGTTGTCTACAAAGGTGAGCTCCTAAGCCCCTAAACCTTCTCCATTCCTCAGTGGGGGAGTCGGCAAGGCCTCTTTTTTTCAGATATTAGTATTATTTCTTTTGCAAGCCAGGGATACTGAGCGGAGAGCCTGCCTTGTGGATTGATCCTTTTCATCTCCAAGGGCTTGAGATGGCAGGTTGGAAGAATTCTGGCAGGAGGAGTGAGGGGCTGCCTTGGCAAGCGGGGGGGGGGCTTCATTGCCAAGCTGGGGGTCAGGAGCTAGAGCAAAGTTTTATTTCCCCGGAAGCTTCATGTAAAGGTGTTGTTCCATCACTGAGCTACAGTTCACTGTCCTTATAATAAGAGAAGCTTCTAGACCTCATGATGATTCTGAAGAAATGTATGGTTTAAATGGGATCATGGTGTTATAAGAATTTTAAGGTCTTAGATATATAAGAAATGTTCATAAGTGTACCAAGCAAACACGTACATAAATATATAAACCACATGTCTGAAGCAGCACAGGAAAACAGTCCTGAAACCATTTGAACTCCCAAACTGACCAAATGTTTCTCTGCAAGGAGAGAGGAAATGAAAAAACCATTGTCTCGGGAAATAAGTAATTACCATCTCAAAAGAATGGCCAGACTACCAGAAAAGGCAATCAGATGATAAGGCATTATCAGATAACCTGGCAGACAGGAAAAACAACAACACACTCAAATTTCTGTTGTAGACCGCCTTTTGTGCGATGTAGATATGGTGTTTGTCGGGGGTGGTCTTGGGCTACACCACTTCTTTGATGTATGTATGATGTATGGAGGTCTTGAGCTCCAGGGCAGGGAATTTCAAAATGGCTACATAAGGGCGGACACACCTCTGTTCTGGGTCCTCCTCCTTCTCCTGCAGGTGAGGGGAGCACCCTGTTGCAACAGCTTTAATAAAGATCAGGCTTACTAGCTGCTTTGCTTCTCAATAGTCTCTGGTTGGCCTCTGTTATTCTCTCACCAATAGGAAACCCACTTAAGGACTCTATACGGGCTCTTGGATACCCCATAAGGGAAAAAAGGGCAGATTTTTGTTTACAACAATGGGAAACTGCCTGACGCCGAGTGAAACCAGGCAGCCCATCTCACTGTTCTCTGCATTAACTGGCATACAGTACTAACATACTGTCAGGGAACTGACATCGGAGGGAGAGGCGAAGGGGAGGCTCCCAGATGATGCTGGCGAAGGACCCAGCAGCAGGGGGAGAAACAGCTCAGGAGAGGGGGAAGCCAATCAGCGCAACACCAGGGATAAAGGGGGGCAGACGGGGGAAGTGGGGAGAGGGCTCCAGGACTCTTCACTGGACATCAGTGAGGAGAGCCCAGGTCCTCCGCTACCCACGCCTTCCCTGCGCAGAAGACTCCCGCGCAGTGAGAGGAGAAGGAGACTGGGTGTCAAACAACTTTTATGTTGGAGGAGGTTCAAGAAATGCCCACTGACGGATTCTGCCAGCGACTGAGGCAGCCAACATGAGAAGGGTCTGTGCAGTCAGAAAGGTTTAACAAGGCAAATTAACCAAGAAAGTTACCAGCTTACACACGAGTAACTCATACCCATTACACATACATACAGTGGTACCTCAGGTTACAGACACTTCAGGTTACAGACTCCGCTAACCCAGAAATAGTACCTTGGGTTAAGAACTTTGCTTCAGGATGAGAACAGAAATCGTGCTCCGGCGGTGCAGCGGCAGCGGGAGGCCCCATTAGCTAAAGTGGTGCTTCAGGTTAAGAACAGTTTCAGGTTAAGAACGGACCTCCAGAATGAATTAAGTTCTTAACCCGAGGTACCATTGTATATGGTGGCTTTATGTTGTGGACCACCCTGGGATCCACAGGTAAGAGGCAGTACACAAATTTAATAAATACTGTTAATAATAATTAAGTTTGCCGGAAGATATGCAACCTCAGATATACAGATGACACAACCTTGATGGCAGAAAGTGAGGAGGAATTAAAGAACCTTTTAATGAGGGTGAAAGAGGAGAACACAAAATATGGTTTGAAGCTCAACATCAAAAAACGAAGATCATGGCCACTGGTTCCATCACCTCCTGGCAAATAGCAGGGGAAGAAATGGAGGCAGTGAGAGATTTTACTTTCTTGGGCTCCATGACCACTGCAGGTGGTGACAGCAGCCACAAAATTAAAGGCGCCTGCTTCTTGGGAGAAAAGCAATGACAAACCTAGACAGCATCTTAAAAAGTAGAGACATCACCTTGCCAACAAAGGTCCGTATAGTAAAAGCTACGGTTTTCCCAGTAGTGATGTATGGAAGTGAGAGCTGGACCATCAAGAAGGCTGATCGCCGAAGAATGGATGCTTTTGAATTATGGTGCTGGAGGAGACTCTTGAGAGTCCCATGGACTGCAAGAAGATCAAACCTCTCCATTCGGAAGGAAATCAGCTCTGAGTGCTCACTGGAAGGACAGATCCTGAAGCTGAGGCTCCAAGACTTTGGCCACCTCATGAGAAGAGAAGACTCCCTGGAAAAGACCCTGATGTTGGGAAAGATGGAGGGCACAAGGAGAAGGGGACGACAGAGAATGAGATGGTTGGATGGTGTTCTTGAAGCTACCAGCATGAGTTTGACCAAACTGCGGGAGGCAGTGGAAGACAGGAGTGCCTGGCGTGCTCTGGTCCAGGGGGTCACGAAGAGTCGGACACGACTAAACAACTAAACAACAACAACAACATTAATAATTACATGTGCTTAAGTTTGGTTACAGCAGAGCAGCGATGCCCCTTCAGAGGCTAGCAATCAGGGATGATAGGCCTTGTAGTCTGGCAACACCTGGTGCTCCCTAAATTGAGGAAGGCGGGACCAAACCAAGTCCTTCACATCCACAAGGTGTTTTTTTGCAGAGGTATTCGGATGGAGAGCGGGGGCTGAAAGGGAATGCACATGGGGCAGTGAGGGAGAGTGGTTGGAATCAAAATGAAGGAAGCATAGGGACGAGGGCGGGAGTGAGGGAGGAAGAACCTTTGAAATACAAACGTCAGGTTGCAGCACGGGAACCGTGATCTAACCGTTAGACCCAAGACGGTGGCAGAATGACCCCATTTTGTCACTTCCACTTACAAAGATGTTACTGACACGGCCCATTGGACATTAGGGTTTTGTTCTGCACTTCCTTTATCCCCCCCCCTTTCATCCTGACCCCCTCTTGGCTTCCCTGAAAGAGAAAACGAGGATTGCTGGGGGATGGGGCAGCCAAACATTAGGGGGGGGGAGAGAGAGAGAGAGCTTGCGATTGAGTGACACCCATAAATACAGGCTGCTTAGCTGAAGAACCATCGGCAGAGTGACTCACGGCTCAGGTGATGGCAGCGTTTTTTTAAATGGCGCAATTAGTGCCGGATTGGCCAAGGAGGTGAAAGCGCCCATGACTAATCCCACTGAGCAGCTTTTGGTGGGAGGGGGGTGTCTGCAACTGCCTCCCCACCATCGCCTCGTTTTGCTGGAAAAGAGCAGGGAGCGGAAGTGTCATAGCGTAGCACAGAGGTCTGCAACCCGCGGCTCCGGAGCCACATGTGGCTCTTTTACACCTTTGCCGCGGCTCCGGGGCGGATACTAGCGAGGGGAGGAGGCGCATTGTGCGCCCCGACGCTCCCCACTGTGGCGGGCGCTGTACTGGCTGTGACGTCGCATGGGGGCAGTGCGTGCGTTAGTCACGCACCGTCCTGACGTCACCTTCCCGCCCGCTGTCAGATCGGAGGGCAGCGGCACGCATGCAGGTCTATATTTGTTTTAAATGTCGCAATGGTTTTGCGGCTCCCAGTTTTTTTTTCTTCGGAAACGGGTCCAAGTGGCTCTTTTTGTCTTAAAGGTTGCAGACCCCTGGCATAGCAGGACCACACGGTCCAGGAACGATCGGAGAAGAACGGGGGTCTCCTAACAACTCCTTGCACCCGCACCAAACTACAGTTCCCAGGAACAGTTCTGTTGGGAGGGGACAGAAGCCTTCAAAAGACTTCAAAAGGGGATTGTCTTTAAGACGGGATTGGACCAATTCGTGGAGGGCTGTTTGACAGCCACTAGCCACAATAGCCATGCTCTGAGGCCTCCGGGGTCAGAGGCGGCAAGGCTACTGAAAACCAGTTGTTGGAAGCCCCTGCAGTATCAAAAGATCATAGAATCATAGAGTTGGAAGAGACCACAAGGGCCATCGAGTCCAACCCCCTGCCAAGCAGGAAACACCATCAGAGCACTCCTGACATATGGTTGTCAAGCCTCTGCTTACAGACCTCCAAAGTCGGAGACTCCACCACACTCCTTGGCAGCAAATTCCACTGTCAAACAGCTCTTATTGTCAGGAAGTTCTTCCTAATGTTTAGGTGGAATCTTCTTTCTTGTAGTTTGGATCCATTGCTCCGTGTCCGCTTCTCTGGAGCAGCAGAAAACAACCTTTCTCCCTCCTCTATGTGATGGAGGAACACAGAGAGTAGAACCTCACCAAGCACAACACTGGATACAAAATAGAGAGGGCATATTGCACACTAAATATCTTGATGCAACACTATCAAAATCAGGCGAAAGAAATACACACACATACATATATTATACATACACATACACACACATATATATCTATATATACATATAAATACAGTGGTACCTTGGTTTACAATCTGTTCTGGAGGTTGGTTTGTAAACCAAAACAGGTTGCGACCCAAGGCGCGCTTTTGCCAGTGGGGCCTCCAAAAATTTTTTGTTCGTAATCCAGCAAAAATGGGTTGTACTGTAATCCCAAAAAAAAATTGCAAACCGGGACATGCAATTCCGGGTTTGACATCTTTGCACAGTGGCAGGGACGCGGACTTAGAAAAAATATGGGGGGGGGGGCGGGAAAGCTCATGAATAATAAATAAGCTCATGAATATGCAAATAAAGTGGCTCCAGCCCTAAATAGGGCAAGCCACGCCCCCCAGCCAGCCGATTGGCTGGCTGGGAGGTGTGGCCAGTCGGGATTCCCGTTCTCGCGGGATTTCCGGCAGTGCCTTGGCAGCCGGGGCTCTCCGATTAGGGCGCGCGGCTGGCTGGCTGGCGAAGGAGCAGGTGGGGAGGAGGCGGGGGACGGCGGCGGCGCTCTGCTGGAAGGGCGCCCGCCTGAGATTATTGGGGGGGCTGAGCCCCCCCAAAATTTTTTTTGAGGGGGCTCGAGCCCCCTCAAGCCCCATGGAGTCGGCGCCTATGCACAGTGGTACCTCGGGTTAAGAACTTAATTCGTTCCAGAGGTCTGTTCTTAACCTGAAACTGTTTTTAACCTGAAGCACCACTTTAGCTAATGGGGCCTCCCGCTGCTGCGGCCACACGATTTCTGTTCTCATCCTGAAGCCAAGTTCTTAACCTGAAGCACTATTTCTGGGTTAGCGGAGTCTGTAACCAGAAGCGTATGTAACCTGAGGTACCCCTGTAATCCAAAGCATATGCAAAGCAGACTGTTTGCAAACCAAGGTACCACTGTACACACAGAGAGGGAGAGAGGGTTTGGATCAATCATGAAGAGATATGTACAACCTTACAAATTATACTATTCAACCTCACTGGGTTCAAGAGTTCAACTGTAAATGTACCGAGGACCAGAGTGCAGATTCTCTGTGTTAAATCTTGTGTACGCGGAGGACTCTGAACAATGAGTATTCCGGGTAAAATCTCTGTTTCATCTCCCTTCTTTGGGTCGGCCCAAGTACATTGCTAAACAGAACATGTCATGCTGTTAGTAACTCACCAACTGCAATCTTATGTGCAACCAAAAATAAGCCAAAAACATCATAAATGCTCAAGTGTTTCACTTGCGTGAACAGGCAACTTAATGCCTAACCATGCGGTGGGGTCAAGCAGTCGCCTCAGGCAGCAAAAGCCCCGGAGCACCAGTGGTCAGGCATGATGGGAGTTGCAGTCCAACAACAGCAGGGGGACCCTTGTTTGAGAATCTCAGAATTAAAGCACTGGGGTACAGCTTTAAATGGTCATGGCTCCAACTTTAACAGCGCTCATCACCCTTACCAAACTACAGCTCCCATAATCCTTTGGGGAAGCCATGACTGTTTAAAGTGGTATTAAAGGTAAAGGGTAAAGAGACCCCTGACCATTAGGTCCAGTCGTGACCGACTCTGGGGTTGCGGCGCTCATCTCGCTTTATTGGCCGAGGGAGCCGGCGTCCAGCTTCCGGGTCATGTGGCCAACATGACTAAGCCGCTTCTGGCGAACCAGAGCAGCGCACGGAAACGCCGTTTACCTTCCCGCCGGAGCGGTACCTATTTATCTACTTGCACTTTGACGCGCTTTCGAACTGCTAGGTTGGCAGGAGCAGGGACCGAGCAACGGGAGCTCACCCCATTGCAGGGATTCGAACCGCCAACCTTCTGATTGGCAAGTCCTAGGCTCTGTGGTTTAACCCACAGCGCCACCCGCATCCCAGAGTGGTATTATCATGCTGTAAATGTATGGTGCAATTGTGGCCTCTGTCTGCCACCACAGCTTTCCCCTTTGGGCATTAGGCTATTTGCCCAAAGATAAAGCCCCTGTGTTGTTGTAGTTTATTTATCTATCGCATTCGCTCCCGCCTTTTTCTCCCAAAGAGTTCAAGGCGATGTACATGGTTCTTCACACAGTCCCCACAACAACCCTATGAGGTAGGTTAGGCTGAGAAAGAGATTGGCCGGCCCCCCAAGTAAGCTTCATAGCTGAGTTGCGATTCAAACCCTGGTCTCTCTGGTCCTAGTCCAACACTCTAACCCAGGGGTCGGCAACCTTGGGCCCATGGGCCACAAGCGGCCCACTGGGGTCATTTAACCCCGAGCCGAGCTGCCAACTTGGTGAGTCCCTGTGCACTGTGCTAAACCAGCGTAGTGCGGCATGGGGACTCGCTTCCGCGGCGCCGAAAATTGCGTCTGTGCATGCGGCGATGCTGGAAATCATGTCTACTCAGACGTTGGAAATCATGTGTGCGATCCAGCCCACAGAGGGATCTCCGCTGGAGTGAACCGGCCCAGGTGAGGTAAACCTTGCCCTAACCACTATACAGCACTGCCTCTCTTGGCTCTCCAGCTGTCTCCAGAGCCCTCTGTGGGGGGGGAGGCCTAATGGAGGTCTCCAGCTCTCCCCCCTTCCCGGCAGCTCTGGAGTTAAGCTGCGCGGTGCATGGACTTGGCGCTGCCGTTTGGAAAGGAGTCCCCGCCTGATCCCCGCAACAGAATGTGCCTGATGGAGTCTGTCAGAGACACGCTAATCTGTCCACATGTGTTAGGCTCCATTGAACCCCACGAGCTGCCAACGGTGCCCTTGGGTAGCTCAGGCAATGCCAGGCTCATCCACCTCGGCTTTGATGCCTTGGCACAGCCCCCTGCGATGGCGTACGAAGCGAGAGTGCCAGCATGACCTGCTGCCGTGGCCAACTCCTTCTGCCTGCTGTCTGTTCAACGTGGCTGCCCCTCAGCTTTTAACGCTTACAGCTTCGGCCAACAGCTCTAGTGAAGCAAGAGGAGCTGGAGGCATCAGGTGAGAGGCTCTCTGTGTTTGCGTCGCTCCATTTTGCTGGTAGATGTCACTGGGGACGGGCACGTTCAGGTACATGAGGACTGGAAACTTGCTTTATCTCATAGAATCATAGAACTGGGGTGGAAGAGACCCCAGGCTTAGTTCAACCCCCTGCAATGCGGGAATCTCTAAAGCATCCCTAACAGATGGCCATCCAACCCAGAAACTACAACTAATGGTGACTGGGAACGGTCGCCAAGACCACATAACACCAGTCTTGAAAGACCTACATTGGCTCCCAGTACGTTTCTGAGCACAATTCAAAGTATTGGTGCTGACCTTGAAAGCCCTAAATGGCCTTGGTCCAGTAGAACTGAAGGAGCGTCTCCACCCCCTTCGTTCTGCCCGGACACTGAGGTCCAGCGCCGAGGGCCTTCTGGCGGTTCCCTCATTGCGAGAAGTGAGGTTACAGGGAACCAGGCAGAGGGGCTTCTCGGTGGTGGTGCCCTCTCTGTGGAACGCCTTCTCTTCAGATGTCAAGGAAATAAACAACTATCTGACATTTAGAAGACACCTGAAAGCAGCCCTGTTTAGGGAAGTTTTAAATGTTTGATCATGTTTTTAATATTCTGTTGGGAGCTGCCCAGAGTGGCTGGGTATAAATATATTATTGCTATTTATTATTATTATTATTATTATTATTATTATTATTATTATTATTATTATTGGAGCCCAAGAACCTTCTGCTCTCCTGCGGTTTCCAGAAACGGGTTTTCAGAAACATTACAGTCTCTAGCTCAGCATGTCCGCACTGCTGTCTCAGCGACGTCTAAGGTTAAGGGGTTATAAGGTTAAGGAGGTTAAGGGGTGATATGATAGCCATGTTCAAATATATAAAAGGATGTCACATAGAGGAGGGAGAAAGGTTGTTTTCTGCTGCTCCAGAGAAGCGGACACGGAGCAATGGATCCAAACGACAAGAAAGAAGATTCCACCTAAACATTAGGAAGAACTTCCTGACAGTAAGAGCTGTTCGACAGTGGAATTTGCTGCCAAGGAGTGTGGTGGAGTCTCCTCCTTTGGAGGTCTTTAAGCAGAGGCTTGACAACCATATGTCAGGAGTGCTCTGATGGTGTTTCCTGCTTGGCAGGGGGTTGGACTCGATGGCCCTTGTGGTCTCTTCCAACTCTATGATTCTATGATTCTATGATTCTACACTGCCTTGGTCATGTGCACAGAATGGAATATCGCAGGATCCCCAAAGGACGTGCTCTATGAGGTTGTCTGCAATGTTGACATGAAAGCTGGCAACATCAACCCAGCCATGTGGCAATCCCTTTGCAGATGACCACCGTGCCCTGAGACAAACAGTCAAGTCATGTATCCATAGCAGGGACCGGAGGAGGAATGACTGCTGGGAGGAGAGCAGTGAGAATAAACGCCCTGGTGCATCCGCGACAGACTCCTTCATTTGCCCCAACTGCAACAAATCCTGTCTCTCCCGTATCAGTCTCTACAGCTGCAGCAGGAACTGTCCAACAGTTTGACGTCAGCCCCAAAAGTGCATTCCTCTATTGCAGGGGTCCTCCAACTTTTTCAGCAGGGGGCCGGTCCCTTGTGGGGGGCCGGACTATATTTTGAGGGGGGGGAATGAACGAATTCCTGTGCACACTGCACACAGGGCATAGCTGTCAACTTTTCCCTTTTCTTACAAGGAATCCTATTCGGAATAAGGGAATTTCCCTTCAAAAAAGGGAAACATTGACAGCTATAACACAGGGAGGGACGACGAGCGGCGCATGAAAAGGCTCCGGAGGTGGGCTGCTTTAAATGGCGGCCGCTCGAGAGAGGCACTCAGCCAACTGCGGCTCCTGTGTCTTGCGAGTGGCAAGGCCTGGCAGTGGCGGCGGGACGAAAAGCGGCGTGCAAAAGGGCTCCTTAAAATGGCAGCCGCTGAAACGCGGCTGCTGGCACCAACAAAGCCCAGCCCCCTTCCTCCTCTAGGCAGGGCAGGGAGAAGCCAGGAGGAGGGAGGGAGGGAGGTGGCGTGGTGGTGAGGAAGAGCAAAAGAAGGGAGAGCAAAAAAATGCATGCACTGGCGATCCACATACGTGGAATTCCACGTGGCAATTCCCAGACCATCCGTGGGCCGGATTTAGAAGGTAATTGGGCCTGATCCGGCCCGCAGCCCTTGGTTTGCCAACCCATGCTCCATTGCAGGGGTCAGCACACTTTTTCAGCAGGGGGCCGGTCCACCGTCCCTCAGACCTTGTGGGGGGGGGCGGACTATATTTTGAAAAATATAATGAACAAGTTCCTATGCCCCACAAATAATCCAGAGATGCATTTTAAATAAAAGGGCACATTCTACTCATATAAAAACACGCTGATTCCCTGACCATCCGCGGGCCGGATTTAGAAGGAGATTGGGCCGGATCCGGCCCCCGGGCCTTGGTTTGCCGACCCATGCTCTATTGTCTCTCCGGACTGACGGAGCCAACAGTCTCTAACTCTGGAGGCAGAAGATAACCATTGCGGCTAGCAGCCATCGACGGTCTGATCCTCGCTGAATATGTCTAATCATCTTTTAAAGTCATCCAAGCTGGTGGAGGTGAGTTCCATAGTTCAACTAAGCGCGGCATCCAAGGAGACCAGGGCAAGCCTCCCTCTCTGTTCTCTGCTGGGACCATGAAATGAGATTGGAGTGTTGTTCAATAAAGCGCTTTGAGGGAGAGGCTCCCTTTTTTCTTTCTCGCGCTGTCAGAAATCCCGTGTCTCTCCCTTAATCACTGTTGTTACCGGGGTCAGAGCAGTGTGAGACTGAAATCAATGGCCATCACAGCTTGTTCTAGCCTGGGGGTTGCTGTGCACTTAGGATGAGAAGGAAGCAATGTAGGAAAAACAGGGTGAGTAGAAGATGGTTTTGCTTTAGAAGGAGACAAGCGATTCTCTTTTTTAAAAAAAATATATATTTATTGGATTTTCACAAATTATAAAAACACACACAATACACAATACAAACATACACACACAAAAACAAACATGTATAATTTCAAGTCCTTTTTTCTTGAAACTTACTTCATCGACTTCCCCATACCTCCCCTTTCTGCATTCCAATTTCCAAATTTATTTCAGCAAATCCTCCCCCTTAATTTTATCTAATTGTTTCCTTTTCTTTTCTTTTACTTAATCTTTACAGCTGTAATACACTTACTTTCTATAACCACAACATTTTAACACTCATTAATTTTACAATATTTCTTAAGATAAATTTTAAATTTCTTCCAATCTTCTTCCGCCGTCTCTTTCCCCTGGTCTCGGATTCTGCCAGTCATTTCAGCTAGTCCCATGTAGTCAATCACCTTCATCTGCCATTCTTCCAGAGTGGGTAGATCTTGTGTCTTCTAATACTTTGCGATGAGTATTCTTGCTGCTGTTGTAGCGTACATAAAAAAATGTTCTATCTTTCTTTGACACCAATTGGCCGACAATGCCCAAGAGAAAGGCTTCTGGTTTCTTAGGGAAAGTACATTTAAGTACCTTTTTCATTTCATTATATATCATTTCCCAGAAGGCCTTAATCTTCGGGCACGTCCACCAAAGGTGAAAAAATGTACCTTCAGTTTCTTTACATTTCCAACACTTATTATCAGGCAAATGGTAGATTTTTGTGAGCTTGACTGGGGTCATGTACCACCTGTAGATCATTTTCATAATATTCTCTCTTAAGGCATTACAAGCCGTAAATTTTATGCCGGTAGTCCACAACGAGACAAGCGATTCTCAAAGGTTCCAGCGCTCTGTCACTATGGGGAGGCAGTGCTGAGCAATGGTTAGGGTGGTGGATTTTGACCAAGGCAGCCAGACCTTACAACATGAACTTTCCTGTTAATCCCACCAGTATTTATTGATGTGTTATCAATGCTTTTACAGATATCTTTGCTGGTCTGACCCCATCTAGAGTCCTGGGCATCACAACTAGTCCTGTGTGTAGTCCTGGGAGGGATAGCGAATTCCACAGAAGACAGAATCGGGATTCAAGATGACCTTAACGGATTGGAGAACTGGGCCCAAACTAAAAAAATGAAATTTTATTTTCATTCATTCATTCATACCCCAGTCACCCTCTGGGCGGCTCCCAATCAAATATTAAAAACACAATACAGTGGTACCACTGGTTACGTACTTAATTCGTTCTTAACCTGAAACTGTTCTTAACCTGAAGCACCACTTTAGCTAATGGCGCCTCCCGCTGCTGCCACGCCGCCGCTGCGCAATATCTGTTCTGATCCTGAAGCAAAGTTCTTAACCTGAGGTACTATTTCTGGGTTAGCGGAGTCTGTAACCTGAAGTGTATGTAACCTGAAGTGTATGTAACCCAAGGTACCACTGTACAGAATTAAACATTAAAAACTTCCCTAAACAGGGCTGCCTTCAGATGTCTTTTAAAAGAACGAGAGTTGCTTATTTCCTTGACATCTGATGGGAGGGCGTTCCACAGAGAGGGCACCACCACCGAGAAGCCGCTCATCTCGCTTTACTGGCCGAGGGAGCCGGCGTACAGCTTCCGGGTCATGTGGCCAGCATGACTAAGCCGCTTCTGGCAAACCAGAGCAGCGCACGGAAATGCCGTTTACCTTCCTGCCAGAGCAGTACCTATTTATCTGCTTGCACTTTGACGTGCTTTCGAACAGAGTCAGGGGCAATAAAAACACCCAGTGCCAGTGAAGTTAACTCTTTATTCAAAGCAACCAAAACAGTGCAGGCCTAGTAAGCACAGCAACTTTCCCTAGCAGATCTTGCCCCATGAGGCAGTTGCAAGGACTGAAGATCCCCACTTTCACACAGCTCTCTCAGGCTCCTTCCCTGGTTTCTTCCCCAGCAGCCCAAAGCTCCTTCATTTTGTCTCTCTTTGCTCTTACCTCTTCATGCCTCTTTTGGTTCTGGGAGGCCAGCATGGAGGGCACCTGGTCACAGCAGGAGGGGGAGACCCCCTGGCTTCTTCCGCAGCCTGCCTCCTCTCTGTCTCCTGGTTCCCCCTCCTCTCCTGCCTCTGAGTCTGAACTGCTCTCTGCCTCAGCCTCTTCCTGCTCACCAAACCCTGTTGCCTCTTCAGCTTCCGACACCTCCTCCTCCCAGTCTTCTCCCTCTGACTACGCTTTGTCGTCCCACCACCTCTCCCCGGGCTCTGAGCCGTCTTCTCCTGACGGTTCCCTTGGGCGTTCCCCAACTGTTGCCTCCCACCACTCCTTGGCACCCAACCAGTCCATGCCAGTAGCCATCGATGGCCCTCTCCTAGCATGATCTCCCAGGTGCAGGTCATGGAGATTTGCTCCAAACTGTGGATCAAAGCCCTTTCCCCTCCGCTCCAAATTGTAGAATTAGCAGCAGCAGTTAGGTCAAGCATCGCCCATTGCGCTCCTGTTCAGGTGGAGCTGCCCAAGTAGGTAGCTGTCAAATGCTGCGCCCACAAGCGCGGAGGTGATTAAGTGCCGTGCGAGGGCCGCGGCGGGATCAGCCTCGCTCCTCGAGGGTCCGCTGCGAAGCAGAAGCGCCGCTGTCTCCACTTGTACGGCGGGTCAAGGGCTCAAGGAGCATAAATGTTCACCTCCCGCAGCAGAAGCAAGGTTGGCAACCGCGGTTGCTAGGGAACGGCGAGGATGGAAAGCTGTTGGCTGGGGCAGATCCAGTTTGGTGTGGTTCTTGCATTGTGAGCCACATAAGCAGGTGGCTTGTCTCTTCTCTCTCTCTCTCCCCGTGTGTGTGTGTGTGTCTTTCTCTGCAAATAATGCCACTTCATCTGAAGCTTAGCACAAAGGCCTCCTTGTACAAACCGGAATATCTCAGCAACGCAGAGGCTCTTTCATGCTCACTTCTCTCTCTCCCCCCCCCCCACCTCCCTCTCTGTCTGTCAGGAGCAGAGTCCTAGAAAATTCAGGGTGTCATTGTCACACCTCCGAAGAGTCACCTCAAGCGGCTGAGTAGCAAAACGGGGGTCGCCGGGAAATGAGAGATGGAGCAGCCACATGCTCAGGAGAACCCCGAGGTTTGCAGAAGTACAGTGGTACCTCTGGGTACGGACGGGATCCGTTCCGGAGCCCCGTTCACATCCAGAAGCAAACATAACTAGCAATGGCACGTCTGCGCACGGGCGCGTCGCTTCTCTTTTTAAAAAAAAAAATAATATTTATTGAGAATTTTAAGATTACAAAGAAACAAAGAAAAAAAGAAGAAGAAGAAACAAGTAGCATTTAAACAATACGAATCAATAAAAAGAAAACAAGGTCAAAAAGGGAAAAAAACAAAACACATCCAAATCAAAAAGCAAAAATAGACAAAAATTTAAAAAACAAATCCAATATTCCCAAATCATTAACTGTCATTACCTTGTTTCATCGACCTCCTCACACCTCCCTTTTTTGTATTCTAGTTATTAATTATCTCAGCAAATCCTTTCCATCTTTCATGATATTCTGTCATTAAATTACCAATCTATTTTAACCTTATCTTACCATAAAAAACCCTAAAACTTAAAACTTAAATCTTATTTATACCAAATTCTCTTAACCATGACATATTCTTACATAATTCTTTTTAATATTTCTGCTAAAGCCAAATAATTTCATTCCAACATTTTTCTAATACTCTTTACTTTTACAAGATTTTCCTAAATAATTTGTTTAAAACTTTCTTCCAGTCTTCATCCAACGTCTCTTTCTCCTGGTCTCGGGTTTTGTCAGTCCTTTCTATCCCAACCATGTAGTCCATCAACCTGGTGACCTTATATCCGAAGCCCTTGGATCTCTTCCATGTCCCATCCGCAGATCTTCTTCATATTTATACCTATGCTTTACTTTGTCTTCTGTTCCTTTCACTCGGGGAGACCGGGCGCGTCGCTTCTCGCCGCTTCTGCGCATGCGTGTGACGTCATTTTGAACGTCTGCACATGCGCAAGGGGCGAAACCCGGAAGTAACGCGCTCCGTTACTTCCAGGTTGCCGCAGAGCTCAACTCGAATGCGCTCAACCCGAAGCGCATTCAACCCGAGCTATGACTGTACAGAAAAGTCTTTTTTTTATATCAAATGCTTTTTATTGAGATTTAAGAACACCAACACCAACCAGCAAAAACACCAAATCTTATTACATATTACATATATCCTACTTTATGCTCCATAGAGCCGTCGACTTCCGTCCTTCCCTTCCGCAAGTTTTCTTAGTCCAATCTATAATTCACAGTTTCATTGTACAGAAAAGTCTTTAAGGGGGGAGAACCCCTATGTCCTTAGAGTCCCCATGAGGAGACTGAGCACGCTCAACAGCCACAATCTATGGAGTGATAGGAGCAAAAAAACCTGAAAACCAGAAACTGCCTTCACTTGAGTGCTGATAATGCAGCAGTTTGCCTTCACCCCCAGAGGCACACTCCATTACCTCTCGAGACAGATGGGTGCCAACAACAGCAACAGCAGCTATGACCACAACTATGAACTTTGCTTGCCAGCCTGCTTTACCCAGAAAGGGTATAATCTTAGCTTACTGAGAAGGCAACTTGATTTGTTTGCAAGGTAGTTAGGCAATGCCAGCTATTTTATGCTTTGACTTCACCCCCAGAGGCGCACTCCATTGTCTCTGAAGACAGATGGAAGCCAATAGCGGCAACGACAGCTATGACCACAACTATGAACCTTGCGCGCCTGCCTGCTTTACCCAGAAAGGGTGTAATCTTAGCTTACTGAGAAGGCAACCTGATTTGACTTCACCCCCGGAGGCGTACTCCATTGTCTCTCAAGACAGATGGAAGCCAATAGCGGCAACAACAGCTATGACCACAACTATGAACCTTGCGCACCTGCCTGTTTCACCCAGAAAGGGTGTAACCTTAGCTTACTTAGAAGGCAATCAGATTTGTTTGCAAGGAGGTTAGGCAACACCAGCTATCTGATGTTTTGACGTCACCCCAGAGGCGCACTCCATTGCCTCTCGAGACAGACGGACACCAACAACTACAAGAGGATGGCCACAGATCACCCACCAAGCAGATGATTTGCTCCAGCCCTGCTCCTTCAAAGCAGAGCAGCATGGGTGTGTCATGTCTTGGGACAACACCTGAGCTTTGGCCGAGACATCTCTTGTAGACGTATGAACCTTGTATCCTGTAATGAATATAGATGGAGTGACTGAGCTTGCAAGCACCCATTGGGCTGAGGTCTTGTCTTCTGGAGCAGCAGAAAACAAGCTTGGGACAGCCTTAAGATATTTGAAGATGGCTGTCTCAGTCTTCTCTTCTCCAAGCTAAACATACCCAATTCCCTCAACCGTTCCTCATATGGCATGCTTTTCAGACTCTTGATCACCCTAAATCTGTGAGAGAGCATTGAGGGACCTCATTCCAGGGATGCAACAAGTTCTTTGAATCCTGCCCCATATATTTTGGGGGGGAGGGGAAGGAAACCCGATTTAAACAATTATAAGGAGAAATCTATTTCTTACAATGCTTTATCAACTGGTTCTTCTCCCCCACTCTCGCAAAGTTTCAAAACTTCTTTTCATATTTTTTTTCCCTTAGAAATAAATTATAGGGTTCGGCAAGGATGCTGGGGGTGTGAGGGGGAAACCCTCGTGAAAAAGATCTGTCCCCTTAAAATTCCTGATGGAAGTGATAAAGGAAGACCTATCAAATAAAAAAAGCACAGAGTTGTCAGGCTGCTCTGTTCAGAAAGACAATTGAGACAGAAGTGCATGATAACTATCTTTGAAGACATAAAAGTTACTGTAATCAGAATGATCGAGATGGATGGCAGTGGCGGGGAAAGATTCGTAGGTGCATTAACTCAAAGGCTGCCTCTCCGATGCACACTTACACGAGAGTAAGGCCCGTGGCTTTTGCATCTGAGCAGAATATGGGCGGCATCAGCCTGAACGGCCTTGAAAATAGGAAAATAGTAGATGTGTGGGTTTTATTTATCATTTATTTAATGCATTTCTGTCCCAGCTTTATCCTCCAAGGTGGTAAAGGTAAAGGGACCCCTGACCAGTCGTGACCGACTCTAGGGTTGCGGCGCTCATCTCGCTTTACTGGCCGAGGGAGCCGGCATACAGCTTCCGGGTCATGTGGCCAGCAGGACTAAGCTGCTTCTGGCGAACCAGAGCAGTGCGCAGAAAGGCCGTTTACCTTCCCACCAGAGTGGTACCTATTTATCTACTTGCACTTTGAGGTGCTTTTGAACTGCTAGGCTGGCAGGAGCAGGAACGGGAGCTCACCCCGTTGCGGGGATTCGAACCGCTGACCTTCTGATCGGCAAGCCCTAGGCTCTGTGGTTTAACCCACAGCACCCCATTTTACCCCCCACAACAACCCTGTGAGGTACGTTAGGCTGAGAAGGACTGGGCCCCAAGGTTACCCAGCGAGCGTCATGGCCAAGTTGGGAGGGGGGGATTTGAACCCCTGGTCTCTCCCAGGTCTTAGTCTGATACTCTAACCATTACACCACACTGGCTGAAGGAACTAGGTGAAATCTCTGTCCCTAATCCTGCTAGGGCTCACAGTTCACCACTCTATGGGCTCAGGTCCTTATTATTTTATTTATTTGCGTGTTCAGACCAGAAACCTCCCCTCTAAATAAATTCACACTTCACTCAATTTTTTTGGTTTGGTTTTTGGCAGAATTTAGGCCACAACTTTATTGATTACAGAAAATGACTGGTTGCATTGGCTCTGGTTCGACTAGCTCCCTGCACCCTTGCAGATAGCGCTGACCCAGGGTTCCAGCATAGGTCAGCCAAGGGTGAACACCTGGATAAGTGGAAAGCCGGAAATGGGCTAATTCCACCACCCAAATGTCCCCCTGGATCAGGCACGGGCACAACGCCCTCTCAGGGGTTGACCAAACCATCGAGTCCCTGGATTCCTTAAATGGAATACCCTTCACATAGGGATGGCGAGAGCGTTCTCCCATCCCTATCACCTGAGCCAGAGCTTATCTGCAACGTTACAAGTTGCGATGATTTGCTGCATGGTAGGCGAAACCCAAATGGCAACAGCCAATCAGCCAAGCGGGGAATTTCCTGCCATGCCCCTGTCCCAACGACAGACACACTGGACAATAGGGGTGGAGAAGCTCCTTTAGGTATACTGGACCGAGGGCCTTCTGGCGGTTTCCTCACTGCGAGAAGCGAGGTTACAGGGAACCAGGCGGAGGGCCTTCTCGGTGGTGGCACCCGCCCTGTGGAACGCCTTCCCACCAGATGTCAAAGAGAAAAACAACTACCAGGCTTTTAGAAGACATCTAAAGGCAGCCCTGTTTAGGGAAGCTTTTAATGTTTAACAGACCACTGTATTTTAATACTCTGTTGGAAGCCACCCAGAGTGGCTTGGGAAACCAGCCAGATTGGCAGGGTATTTATTATTATTATTATTATTATTATTATTATTATTATTATTATTATTATTAGTGCTGCTGTTATGATTCACCTTATATGAGACTGTGGCCCAGTAGCTGTTCCCGATCCACCAGTTGGAGATCAGAGATCTAGAACATTAAAATTTGCATCTCCCATATCTCAGAAGCGATTAAAAATAAAATAAAATCTGGTGTTGTTATGAATTTGTGTTAGGGGTGTGTGCAGACTCCCCATAATAAGTAAAAGTTTGAATTAATCAAGGTTTGATTAAACTTTGCCCGACACAGAAACCCCAGGTATCTGAATGGGCTATTAGGGGATGAAGGCCAATAATGGCCCGTCAAGAAATTCTATCAGAGGGAAAGACTGCCAGGCAAAATGGAATGGGCAAGGGGAAAGGCGAGGTTTAGAGTTTCAGCTTTGAATGACATTGCCTGGGAGGTCCTGGGAGTTGGTTAGCAGGGCGAAGGGGGGTCAGAAGAACTCCATGTGGGGGTCACAGGAGAGACAGAGACACTGTGTGTGTGTGTGTGTGTGTGTGTGTGTGTGTGTGTAAATTTTTTATTAGATTTTCTGTTTTACAGTTTAAAATACGTACTCGTTTTACATCCTTAAGATATCAATGACTTCCCTTCTTCTCTTTCCATGGTACATTTTACATATCGTAAATCCCTGCATATTTTACAAAAACTATACCATTCGATGTGGGACGCAGGTGGCGCTGTGGTCTAAACCACAGAGCCTAGGGCTTGCCAATCCAAAGGTCGGCGGTTCGAATCCCCGCGACGGGGTGAGCTCCCGTTGCTCAGTCCCTGCTCCTGCCAACCTAGCAGTTCGAAAGCACGTCAAAGTGCAAGTAGATAAATAGGTACCGCTCCGGCGGGAAGGTAAAAGGTGTTTCCGTGCGCTGCTCTGGTTCGCCAGAAGCGGCTTAGTTCTGCTGGCCACATGACCCAGAAGCTGTCTGCGGACAAACGCCAGCTCCTTCAGCCAATAAAGCGAGATGAGCTCCGCAACCCCAGAGTTGTCCATGACTGGACCTAATGGTCAGGGGTACCTTTACCTTTATACCATTCAATATTCCATTATTGCATCCATCAAAACACCGTTAAAGTTACCTTAATGCTGCCAGCGTTTTCAGCTGTACACAATTACATTTCCCATTTATTCAATAAACGTTTTCCAGTCTTCCCTAAACATATGTTCTTCTTTTTCTCTTATTCCGTATGTTAAGCCTGCGAGTTGTGCATATTCCGTCAACTTAAGTTGCCATTCTTCTTTAGCTGGAAAACACAGGCTGCAGTATTGGCATACACAAATAACCTTTTCCCTGACATCTGGGAATTTCCGTCTGAATTATCCCCAACAGAAAGGACTCTGGTTTGGTTTTGGGGGGGAAGGTACTTTTAAACATTTTTTTCCAATTCATTATGGATCATTTCCCAGTACTCTTTTATGCTTTTACTGGTCCACCACATATGAAAGAACGTTCCCCCTGCCTCTTTGCATCTCCAGCGCTTATCTGATTCAGTCTTATACATCGTAGCAAGCCTACTCGGGAGTTAAATACCACCTGTAAATCATTTTGAAGTAGTTCTCCTTCAAAGAATAACATGCTGTGAACTTCAAATCGCTCTTCCAGAGTTTTTCCCAGAGGTTAAAATCTATATTGCGACCTATATCTATATAATTGCCCAGACTTATGTCGTCCTGATCCCATCACCTCCTGGCAAATGAAGGGGAAGAAATGGAGGCAGTGAGAGATTTTACTTTCTTGGGCTCCATGATCACTGCAGATGGTGACAGCAGCCACGAAATTAAAAGACGCCTGCTTCTTGGGAGAAAAGCAATGACAAACCTAGACAGCATCTTAAAAAGCAGAGACATCACCTTGAAGACAAAGGTCCGTATAGCTAAAGCTATGGTTTTCCCAGTAGTGATGTATGGAAGTGAGAGCTGGACCATAAAGAAGGCTGATCTCCGAAGAATGGATGCTTTTGAATTCTGGTGCTGGAGGAGACTCTTGAGAGTCCCATGGACTGCAAGAAGATCAAACCTCTCCATTCTGAAGGAAATCAGCCCTGAGTGCTCACTGGAAGGACAGATCCTGAAGCTGAGGCTCCAAGACTTTGGCCACCTCATGAGAAGAGAAGACTCCCTGGAAAAGACCCTGATGTTGGGAAAGATGGAGGGCACAAGGAGAAGGGGACGACAGAGGACGAGATGGTGGGACAGTGTTCTCGAAGCTACCAGCATGAGTTTGGCCAAACTGCGGGAGGCAGTGGAAGACAGGAGTGCCTGGCGTGCTCTGGTCCAGGGGGTCACGAAGAGGCGGACACGACTAAACAACTAAACAACAACAACATGTGGTCCTGAGCGGGGAGACACTGGGGGTGCAGGTCCTCTCTGTGTTGGGTCTCTCGGTGTAACAGCATTCTTGGCCGGGGTGTTTTCTGGGATGCCAACATCTCCAGCACTCATCTGATTCAGTCTTATACATCTTAATGAGCCTACTCAGAGTTAAATACCAGAGACACAGAGGATGTTTCTTGCCGTCCTTTGAATCCAATGCTGTCCTTCAAGGAGAAGGAAGGTCTGCATGGGATGTGACTGCTCTGCAGTCCCTCCATCTGCTGCTTGTGCAAGTCGTATGTATGTGTGAATGAAACCATACACCATAAAGACCTCACAGTCTCCGCTGTGCCTCATCATCCTGAAAGGGAACACAGACCCTGGAATCTCATTGTGGGGACAGGGGAGACATGTAACAAAGTCCTAGGAAAACCTTAGCGAGTATGTACGTTTTTACTAGCTGAGAAAATATTGATGCTACCTGAGTATCCAGGGAGAGGCCATTCCGCAAGTCAAATCAATATACACAGATTAAAACATTTCTGTTAAAAATCAATGGGTTGTATCCAACATATCGCTAAGGCAGCCTCCCGCCAGAGCAGGGATTTCTGCTTGTGCAATGGGGTTCCCTCCTCTTCTCCTGTACCCCCCCAACTCCCCCCTCCCGGCAGAACAGATTTGGGAAGGATGTGGGAAATTTTCAAGGGAGAAGTTCAATTGTGGAAGTGGAAATCCCCAATACAGTCATACCTCTTGTTGCGTTTGCTTCACGTTGCGGCTTTTCGGGTTGCAAACGCGGCAAACCTGGAAGTGTATACTTCTGGATTTTGCTGCGGGCACAGAAGCGTTCTGCATGCTTTGCACATGCACAGAAGCGCTCTATCGCAACAACACGAAGCAAAAGAAAGTGAAGAGTTTAGGAACAGCAAAACACAATGTGCTTCAGTTTCAAGAGCATAGTGTGAAAGTTCTGTTTATGTTCTGTTCTGGAACTTCACGGAAAACACAACTGAAGAAGTTATTGGAGGGGCCCGAATCATTTGCCCATGTATGCGCTCAGAAAACAGTAGATCTTGCTGAAAAGGGAGATCTGCGGTGATCATTGCAGTGCATTATGACGGTGTAAATGGAAGATTATTGTACAATCTTAGAAAGCTGTATAATCTTCAGAGGGGTGTGGAAGTGTGTCTGTGGTTCTCAGGAAGAGTTCCTGCCCTTCTGAATTTGCTATGACACTGCTGTACGTATGTCCGAGACAATGCTTTGAATTGTTCTTCGTAAAGGTAAAAGATAAAGGACCCCTGGACGGTTAAGTCCAGTCAAAGACGACTATGGGGTTGTGGTGCTCATCTCGCTTTCAGGCCAAGGGAGCCGGCGTTCGTCCACAGACAGCTTTCTGGGTCATGTGGCCAGCAGCACTAAACCGCTTCTGGTGCAACGGGACACCGTGACAGAAACCAGAGCACACGGTTTACCTTCCTGCTGCTGTGGTACCTATGTATCTACTTGCGCTGGTGTGCTTTCAAACTGCTAGGTTGGCAGGAGCAGGGACAGAGCAACGGGAGCTCATTCTGTCATAGGGATTTGAACCGCCGACCTTCTGATTGCCAAGCCAAGAGGCTCAGTGGTTTAGACCACAGTGCCACCCGCGTCCCCTGGTGGCAAACCCCAGACTGCATACTCGATCCTTTAGGAGGAGAGGAACCCCATCCAGAACAAGTCATTTACCCAGTTCCTGTACCTAAGAACTATCAGTCCACATGACCTCCACTTCATCAGGAAGCAACTCCAGTTTCTCAGTCTCCATCCAGACCAGGGGTCAGCAAACCTTTTCAGCAGGGGGCCAGTCCACTGTCCCTTAGACTTTGTGGGGGGCCGAACTATTTTTTTTTGGGGGGATGAACAAATTCCTATGCCCCACAAATAACCCAGAGATGCATTTTATTTTTTTATAGAATATTTATTAAGGTTTAAACATTACAAGAAAGAAAAGAAAAACAAGAGGAAAAATATACAAGACATCAACAATGCCAAGAAAAAAGAAGGAAAAAAAACGAAAACATTAGGGGGGAAAAACCAAAAGAGAACAGACAAACATACAGAAGAGCCCCATATTTTCATATCCTTATCTTTCATTAGCTTATTTCCTCGACTTCCTCACACCTCCTTTTTTGTATTCTAGTTCAATTAAATGTTCTAGCAAGTCCTTTCCCTCTTTCACAAATTTTGTTCCATAGTTTAATTTAACAAAGTTTTAACAGAGATGCATTTTAAATAAAAGCACACATTCTGCTCACATAAAAACACACTGATTCCCGGACCATCCACGGGCTGGATTTAGAAGGCTATTGGGCCGCATCCGGCCCGTGGGCCTTAAGTTGCCTACCCCTGATCCAGACCATTACTGCCTCCAGACACTGCCAAGCAGTGCACATTCAAACCTGATTCTCATGGAAAAGAGAGCTGGAGCTTTGACCCAGAGCTGACCACCAGATCTGGTAGAAAAGGAGCAGAAAGAACTTGTAGCAGATCTACACAGCAAGTGTTTGCCATTCCCTTCAATTCAAGAGCATAGTGGGATCTCATGCATGTTTAAAGGTAAAGGGACCCCTGACCATTAGGTCCAGTCATGGACGACTCTGGGGTTGCAGCGCTGATCTCGCTTTATTGGCCGAGGGAGCTGGCGTACAGCTTCCAGGTCATGTGGCCAGCATGACTAAGCCGCTTCTGGCGAACCAGAGCAGCGCACGGAAACGCTGTTTACCTTCCCGCTGGAGTGGTACCTATTTATCTACTTGCACTTTGACGTGCTTTCGAACTGGTAGGTTGGCAGGAGCAGGGACCGAGCAACGGGAGCTCACCATGTCGCAGGGATTCGAACCGCTGACCTTCTGATCGGCAAGTCCTAGGATGCTAAATTCCACTGGCGGTTCCTCTGAACAGGAGGGTGCCGTGTGGCTTGCCATATATAATGTGGCAATCTGCATGTGCTGATCTCCATGCCTGCACACCAGAAAGAGTGCACTAGCATTCGCAGAACCCCGGATTTCCTTATATCAGATTCCTTCTGGCCTTGGGTTTCACACTGGAGCATATTCTCAGTTCTCCCTCTCTCTTGTATTTCTGATACGGGTAGGCGGAAGTGTGGAGATGTTCGGAACACTGTTTGCCTATCCAAAGAGAGCCGACCAATTGGCCTGCTATTTTTAGCCTGGATTCTAATTTCCCTGGGTTTAATTAACATGCAGAAAAAATTCTCCTCTCGAGGTGATCCAGCCACTTGGGAAAGTTCAAACGGTCCTGCCTATAAATAAACTTTCCCCTCTTTTCTCGCTACCCTTATGGGAGCCGAGAGCTGACCTGATGATGACCCAGTGCAGCAAGCTGTGAGCAGCTTCCAAATCTGTGCATTATATTGTGGGGGGAGAGAGAGAGAAAGAGGGAGCGTTTATTCGTTATAGAACAAAATACATCGCTTTCAGAGAAAGATCATGAAGAAGAAGAAGAAGAAGAAGAAGAAGAAGAAGAAGAAGAAGAAGAAGAGGAAGAAGAAGAAGAAGAAGAAAAAGAAGAAGAAAAAGAAGAAGAGGAAGATGATTATTCCGCGGGGGCTCCCCAAACTCCTCCATGCAACTTTCCAGTTGTTCTCTTAAAGGTAAAGGTAAAGGTAAAGGGACCCCTGACCATTAGGTCCAGTCATGGCCGACTCTGGGGTTGCGGCGCTCATCTCGCTTTACTGGCCGAGGGAGCCGGTGTCCAGCTTCCGGGTCATGTGGCCAGCATGACTAAGCCGCTTCTGGCGAACCAGAGCAGCACACGGAAACGCCGTTTACCTTTCCACTGGAGCGGTACCTATTTATCTACTTGCACTTTGACGTGCTTTCGAACTGCTAGGTGGGCAGGAGCAGGGACACATTACTTCCAGCTTTCGCTGCTCGTGCATGCGCAGGCACTCAAAATGACGTCACACACATGCACAGAAGCGGCGAATTGCGACCTGCGCATGCGCAGACACAGGTTGCATTCGCTTCAGGGTGCGAACGGGGCTCCGGAACAGATCCTGTTCGTATCCAGAGGTACCACTGTACAAGAAAGGATATTCCGACTCATCATTATGGTAAGAGCTGTTTGACAGTAGAACGGACTCCCTCAGAAGGTGCTGGTCTCCGCTCTTTCCTGAATGGCCATCTGCCATGGATGCTTTAGTTAAGATTCCTGCCTTGCAGGGGGTTGGTCTAGATGACCCTTGGGGTTCCCTTCCAATTCTACAATTCTATTATTTCTCCATATATATATAATTTTTCTGTTTTACAATTTAGAATACTCATTTAAACCTCCTTAATATATCAAAGACTTCCCTTCCTCTGTTTCCATGGTTAATTTTGCATATCATGAACCCCTGCATATTTTAGGTAAATTAAATCATTCAGTATTCCATTATTACATCCATCAAAACTTATTTACACGGCTGAATTTATCTTAGCGCTGGAAACGTTTTCAAGTGTACACAATTTCCCCCCACATATCCAATAAACGTTTCCAATCTTCTCTAAACATATGTTCTTCTTGTTCTCTTATTCTATATGTTAGGTCCGCAAGCTGTGCATATTCCATCAGTTTTAAGTTGCCATTCTTCTTTGGCTGGGACCTCGCTCATTTTCCATTTGGGGGCTAACAAAACACGGGACACAGTTGTGGCATACATAAATAACCATTTTTTTGACACCTGGGAATTTCAGTCTGAATTATCCGCAACAGAACGGACTCTTTACAAAAAACAAAAAATGTACTTTTGAACACTTTCTCATCCAGTTCATTGTGGATTATTTCCCAATATTCTTTTACCCTTTTACAAGTCCACCACATATGAAAGAACATTCCCTCAACCTCATTGCATCTCCAGCAATCTCCCCATTTTTTTCTGTTCTCTTCGTATTACAGTGGTACCTCAGGTTAAGTACTTAATTCGTTCTGGAGGTCCGTTCTTAACCTGAAACTGTTCTTAACCTGAAGCACCACTTTAGCTAATGGGGCCTCCTGCTGCTGCCACCACGCCGCCGGAGCACGATTTCTGTTCTCATCCTGAAGCAAAGTTCTTAACCCGAGGTACTATTTCTGAGTTAGCGGAGTCTGTAACCTGAAGCGTATGTAGCCCGAGGTACCACTGTACTTATCCCCACCTAAACTGGGGGTCATCCTACTAACACTGATCCAAATACCATGAGGAAATCAGATACTTCCATGAGTTTTCCTCTTTGATATATTCTATTATCTGTCCTTCTTTGTTTTTCTTTCTCTTGTATATATGTGTGCACACCCGCCCACCCACACAAACACCATTGTGTAATTTTTTAATTGTTTTTGTATTGGATTATATATACGGGAGCACCATATTCTTTTCATCCTCTCAGGGCCTCTAAAGGTCTTGATCCAATCGTGGTCACAAGTATCCCACAGGCAGGTGCTGGGCTCATGCGCCATGGACGACGGGGCGGCTTGCTCTTCTGAGGTCTGCCCAAACCGATTTTGGATGCAATGATCTCTGGCCACCGACAAAGCACCTGCTCTGGAAACCCATTTTATTACCATGCAAAACACACAGAGACACACTCACAAGCACAAGATAAACAGTCCCCGTTCCCCTTGGGTGTGAACGCCAACTGGCAGGCTTGGCGCGGCATCCTCCATGTGCCCAGAGTGCCTCTCTTTTATCAAAAGTGGGCATACAGGTCCAGCGCTCACTATTCTTTGACACCGAGGCTGCTGTTGCGGCAATCGGAGAGCTTAGCCGATAAGGAACGTTTGCTGCAGAAACGGCATCTTTCCGTCAGAAGTTGTGTGCAGTGGCGACTCTCCATAATCACAATCGGCGGGCTGGGGAGGCGTGGCCTAGCCTACTTAAGGCCAGGCACGCCCAGGGACCGCCCTCTTTCCCCTTTCCAGCTGAGCGGTTTTCCCATCCCACCCACCCTTAGGCTTAGCTAGCTTTGACCTTGCTATGGACTTCGGTTGGTCGCCGCAAGGGGCCTGGTAGGAATTTTTCCAATTTGGCGCACTGTCAGCCTTTTGGTTTTTTCGCCTACCTCGTAGCAAACGTCACAACTTCCGCGGTATTGGCGGTTAGGCATTGGCAGGGGTTTATTCTTAGGCAAATGAATGGGGGGGGAGGAAGCGTCATCACCTTCCCCCAAGGAAAGGGTAGTCCGGTAGAGGACTCCGGGGGGCGCTGCCTTGTCCGAAACCTAGGGAGGTAAGGGCTCCCGGCACGCCCCCTAGCGGTGACACCCGTTGGGATCCTAGTTGGCGTACTTCAACAGGACTCCCACGGCTTGTGGACAACCCTTCCCGGTCCCCATGCCGGGTAGTCGATAGGAGCCAATGCCTAAGGCCAATACCTTCCAATTCTGTAATCAATAAAGTTGTGGCCTTTTTATGCCCATTAACCTTAAATAACGTGTCCAGTGTCTTCATTTCACATGGGGGAGGGGGGGTCTTGCCACGCAATCACATTCCCGTTTCCCATTGGGATTAGGTTGCCAAACACACCCAGACCAGCGAGGACAAGCGACTGGACTGGCAATTCTTTGTTGGCAAAGCACTTGGTTACATTGGCTCCTCATGTGCAAGTGATGTACAGCCAGAGTCGACTTTCCCATAGGGCTTAGTGGTGCGTTGCGCCAGGGCGCCGGCCTCTCAGGGGTGCCCCAGCAAGTGGGGGAGCCCGCCAGCTGCACCCCGCCAACCATAAGGCTGGGGGCGTGCAGCTTTCCCCCCCCCCCAAGCCTCTGCGGGGATCACTCTCTTCCGCCAGGGAGTTCTTCCTAATCTTCAGTTGTAGTCTCCGTTCTTGAAGCTTGAATCCATTGGTTCAGGTCCTGCCCTCTGGAGCAGCAGAAGACAATCTTGCTCCACCTTCCATCTGAAAGCAATAATAATAATAATAATAATAATTCTTATTATTTATACCCCGCCCATCTGGTTGGGTTTCCCCAGCCACTCTGGGCGGCTTCCAATAAAACACTAAAATACAATAACCTATTAAACATTAAAAGCTTCCCTGAAGCCTTCAGATGTCTTCTAAAAGTCTGGTAGTTGTTGTTCTCTTTGACATCTGGTCGGAGGGCATTCCACAGGGCGGGTGCCACCACCGAGAAGGCCCTCTGCCTGGTTCCCCGTAACTTCGCTTATCGCAATGGGGGAACCGCCAGAAGGCACTCAGTGCTGAATCTCAGCGTCCGGGCAGAACGATGGGGGTGGAGACGCTCCTTCAGGTATACTGAACCGAGGCCGCCCTTCAGATATTTGAAGCTGTTGTCCTGTTGCCTCCCCATCTTCTTTTCTCCAAGCTAAACATAACCCAACACCCAAAACATTCCTCCTAAGGCTTCGTTTCCAGGAAACTGCATGCGTGTGTTTGAGCATACAATTCCTTGCGCACCTCTGACTATATTTTCCCAACAGCCTGTGGAGGGGGCAGGGTTTGTGTTTTCTGCAAACGAGTCCCCTAATCAGCGCAGAGCCCCTAGAAGCTGTCAGAATTACCTGTTGGGAGTGAGCCAGCCCTGCAAAGCGGGCGCAGAATTAGCAGCGCTCCTTTTCCCATATATTTTGAGGTGGGAAAGCAATGATCCAGGAAAGAATTTTGAGATAGGTTCTAAATTATGAAGAGCGATTCAGCCGAGCCTGCAGATGAAAAAGATTTCTCCCCCCTACCAACAATTCCCTTTGCTGCTGCGGCCCCCCCCCTGCCCCCGCCCCGTTCCTGACAGCCCCTGAATAAATATCAGGCAAGGGGCTGCGGCGCAGTTGTAAAAACAACTCGGAATCGGGATTTGAAAAAAAGGTTCTTTGTGTTTATTCAGGTGGCTTGGTTTGTGTGTGAAGAAATAGACCTGGGATAAAGGGATGGAATGGCCTCAGGATTCAACCAGGCCTTGTTTTGGGAGGTCAATCATCATTTCAGGAGGGTGTAAGAACGTAAGGCAAGACCTTCTAGCCAACAGCCCGTCTGCTCCAGTATCTCGTCCTCTTTTCCCAGTAGCCAACCAGCTGCCCCAGTGCAAAGCCCGCAAGCAGGACTCAAGTGAAATAACACTCCCCTCACCCCTGCTGGGAAAACCATGGCTTTAACTATACCAGGGGTCTGCAACCTTTAAGACAAAAAGAGCCACTTGGACCCGTTTCCGAAGAAAAAAAAACCGGGAGCCACAAAACCATTGCGACATTTAAAACAAATATAACACTGCATATATTGTTTCTTACCTTCATCTGACAGCGGGCGGGAAGGTGACGTCGGGACGGTGCGTGACTAAAGCACGCACCGCCCCCATGCGACGTCACAGCCAGTACAGCGCCCGCCACAGTGGGGAGTGTCGGGGCGCACAATGCGCCTCCTCCCCTCGCTAGTATCCGCCCCGGAGCCACGGCAAAGGTGTAAAAGAGCCACATGCGGCTCCGGAGCTGCGGGTTGCAGACCCCTAAACTATACGGACCTTTTTGGCAAAGCGATGTCTCTGCTTTTTAAGATGCCTTTTAGCATTATTAATCCAAAATATTTATTTATAGCATGGACATACCCCCAACTCCTTTCCCCCCAAAAAAATTATTCATTTTATAACACAAATAAAAAACACAAACAAAAAAGACAAATACAAACAAATTCTTGTCATATCCTTATTTTTCTAAACATTGTTAGGTGGGCTTCCTCAAGTCCCACCTATCTTATTTTCATTTTACTTCATCTTTAGCAGTTTACATATATCATAATTTCTAACCATTTCCCCCCCCCTTACTTTAACCATAAAAAAACTTCACATTTTATCACATAAAATACACTATCTTCTACTTCTAACCCTACCACCTATATCCACTTCCAAAGCTATTGTAAGATTTAAATATTAACATATTTTTTCAAATATTCCTTAAACTTCTTCCAATCTTCTTCCACCGTCTCTTCTCTCTGGTCTCGGAGTCTCCCGGTCAGTTCGGCAAGCTCCATATAGTCCATCATCTTCATCTGCCATTCATACCCCCAACTCCTGAGTATTATGGGATCTCAGGGAGGGATGCAAAAATAATCGAATACAGTGGTACCTCGGGTTAAGAACTTAATTCATTCTGGAGGTCCATTCTTAACCTGAAACTGTTCTTAACCTGAAGCACCACTTTAGCTAATGGGGCCTCCAGCTGCCACCGCACCACCACCATCCGATTTCTGTTCTCATCCTGAAGCAAAGTTCTTAACCCGAGGTACTATTTCTGGGTTAGGGAAGTCTGTAACCTGAAGCGTCTGTAACCCAAGGTAAAGGGACCCCTGACCATTAGGTCCAGTCGTGGCCGACTCTGGGGTTGCGGCGCTCATCTCGCTTTATTGGCCGAGGGAGCCGGCGTACAGCTTCTGGGTCATGTGGCCAGCATGACTAAGCAACTTCTGGCGAACCAGAGCAGGGCACAGAAACGCCGTTTACCTTCCCGCCGGAGCGGTACCTATTTATCTACTTGCGCTGGTGTGCTTTCAAACTGCTAGGTTGGCAGGAGCAGGGACCGAACAACGGGAGCTCACCCCGTTGCAGGGATTCGAACCGCCAACCTTCTGATCAGCAAGTCCTAGGCTCTGCGGTTTAACCCACAGCGCCACCCACATCCCAACCCGAGGTACCACTGTAATAATAACAACAACAACCATTGACATTAACAAACAATGCAGCCACCAAAGACGTCCAAAATCATAGCCCAGCAATGGAAAAGTTTGAAAAATCTGCATTTGAATGGATCGTAGAAGAGTTTCTGGACTTGGGCTATTTCAGGGGGGTGGGGTGGAAATGCACATAAACTTTGTGTTTCCAGTGGTGGGGTGGGGACTCCGGAACGTTTTTGAACCGTCATCTGGTGGGATTTTATCTCCTACACTCCGTAGTCCCCACTGGTGTGTGAACCAGTTCCTTGCTTGCTGTGTAAATGGCGTGACTCTGTTGCCGCACTTCAAATTAAATTTTGAAAGGAAGAAGGAATAATCTCGAAACAAGCAGAGCAGCTGCCTGCTGAAATGTACCGTTATCCTAACCCACAAGTGCATAATCACCTGTTCATAAAGGCCTCCCACCACCACCCACAGCCTATTTCACGCATATATATATATATATATATATATATATATATGGAAGGTTCTTGTCACCTTCCAGCTGACAAGAACCTACGAGAAACTAGAAATCCGAAGAGCCACCATCTTATATATATATATATATATATATATGAGAGACTTGCACACCACAAATTTATAAAACACCGGAGCATTTGCAGTTTTCAACAAAAGCACATAAAACCCCATAAGAAACAGTTAAAACCGCACCTCAATTAACTGTTGTGCAAAGACACATTCTGTTTTTGTTTATATTATTTGGTTTTTCAGATTAAAAATTTACAGTCACATATTGAACATACAACATAAAAAACAAGATTCCAAGGAATATTTTAGACTTCCCTCCTCCCCTTTGTGGGTCCTATTGTTAATCATTTCCTCCTGCATCTTTTATGACGATCCAAATCTTTTACATCTCCACTGTGTCCCAAATTCACCATTAAGCTACAAGTGTTGTTCTACTCCTACTAACGATTTTAACTATTTACAATGGTTTTTAAAATGGGTTATACATTTCCCCCATTTCTTATTAAAATTTTGGTCTTCCTGATTTCTGATTCTTACGGTCATTTTAGCCATTTCAGCATAATCCATCAACTTAATCTGCCATTATTCTCTGGTAGGGACTTTATCTCCTTTCTGTCTCTGGGCCAATAACATCCGTGTAGCTGTGGTTGCATAAATAAATAGTCTTTTCTGCTCCCTTGGGATTTCAACACCTAGAATTCCTAAAAGAAAGGCTTCGAGTTTTTTTAGGAAAGGTAATTTTTTTATTTTTTTTAAAAAACCAGCTCATTATATATCATTTCCCAGAATTATTTTACTACCTTACATTTCCACCAATATGAGAAAATGTGCCTACTTTTTCCTTACATTTCCAGCATACATTTGACCCCGTGGGAAGACACATTCTTAATTTCCTAGTGACTTAGAAATATTTTCAGAACTTTGCAGCAAGAATACTACTGGCACAAAATTGGAAGCAAGAAGAATTACCGAAGAAAGAAGAATGGAGGATGAAAATGATGGACTATGCAGAATTAGATAAACTAACAGGAAGGATTCGAAACCTGCGGGGCCAGAGATTCTCAGAAGACTGGAGTAAATTTACGGACTATTTGAAAAGTAATTGTGAACAGATGAACAGATTACGCTAGGAGGTTTGCAAGAAGTTTTGTAAGGTGAATCATTAGAAATATTGCAAAAAAAAAAGATAATGAGGAGAATTATTAGTTAAAGATATTTAAAGGTAATATGAAACTAGGAAATGCATAATAAGTGATAAGTACAGAAAATCATCAGAGGTGTTGACGGAAGTCTAAAAAAATATTTTATAAGATGAGAAGTTTTGTTGTATGAATGTTAATTAATGTTAAAAAGTAATAAAAATGTGTGTGTGTGTGTGTGTAATGTTTTCAGAACTTTGAAACGGAAGCTGCGTTCTGAATCTCCAGTGGCAGAGGGTTCCACAGGACGCAAAAGACCTGGTAGAGCATCTGCCCGGCATGCAAACTAAGGGGGATGACCGACGACACTCCTCATCTGAGTGATGAAGCTGGTATTTAAGGGTGCAGGCCTGTGGGGTAGCAAGGACTTAAGCTGTTTGCATATTTTTGATAGGACGTTGAACCTGGTTAGCAGATGGGAAGGCAGTGCACATGATTTAACTAGGACATGGGTTGGCAAACAAAGGCCCGCAGGCCGGATCAGGCCCAATTGCCTTCTAGATCCGGCCCACGGACAGTCCGGGAATCCAGGCAGCCGCCATAGCGCGCGCACGCCATTGTTTTTCCGACTCAGCCAGGCTTGGGGGTCAAAAGTGAGGCAGACAGCTATAATAATAAATAATAATAATTTATTATATTATTATTTATAAAATATTTATTAAGATTTTACACAAAACATAAGTTTTTTTAAAAAAGTTAAAAAATAATTAAACCAACTATTACACATACAAAAAAGAAAAAAGAACAACAGCTAACAAGAAAATTACCAAAAAAGAGACCTAAAAAAAACCGGTAGTTGAAAAAAATAAAAAAGAAAAAAAGAAAAAAAGAAAAAACAATATCTTAAAAAGAAATAATCCGTTTTTCAATATCTTTAAGTTCATTTGCTTATTTCCTTGACCTCCTCACACCTCCCCTTTTGTATTCCCGTTTACAAAGTCCTTTCAGCAAATCCTTACCCTCTTTCATTTATCTTTACTCTATAATCTTAACCTATTAAAACTATATATTTTCATCCAAATAACTATCTATATTTACATATTCTTATTAGCCTTAATGCCAAAACCACTTATTTTCAGTCCAACATCATTTTAACATTCATTAATTTTACAGTATTTCTGTAGATAATCTTTAAATTTCTTCCAATCTTCTTCCACCATTTCTTCTCCCTGGTCTCAGATTCTGCCAGTCATTTCTGCCAATTCCATATAGTCCATCACCTTCATCTGCCATTCTTCCAGAGTGGGTAAATCTTGTGTCTTCCAATACTTAGCAATAAGTATTCTTGCTGCAGTTGTGGCATACATAAAAAAGTTCAATAATTTATTATTTATACCCCGCCCATCTGGCTGGGCTTCCCCAGCCACTCTGGGCGGCTTCCAACACAATACTAAAATACAGTAATGCATCAAAAATTAAAAGTTTCCCTAATCAGGGCTGCCTTCAGATGTCGTCTAAAAGTCTGGTAGTTGTTGTTCTCTTTGATATCTGGTGGGAGGGCATTCCACAGGGCGGGCGCCACCACCTGTAACTTGGCTTCTTGCAGCGAGGGAACCGCCAGAAGGCCCTCGGCGCTGGACATCAGCGTCCGGGCATAACAATGGGGGTGGAGACGCTCCTTCTGGTCTAGTGGGCCATTGAGGGCTTTCAAGGTCAGCACCAACACTTTGAATTGTGCTCGGAAACATACTGGGAGCGAATGTAGGTCTTTCAAGACCGGTGTTCTGTGGTCTCACTGGCTGCTCCCAGTCACCAGTCTGGCTGCCGCATTCTGGATTACGGTGGTACCTCGGGTTACATACGCTTCAGGTTACAGACTCTGTTAACCCAGAAATAGTGCTTCAGGTTAAGAACTTTGCTTCAGGATGAGAACAGAAATCGTGCTCCGGCAGCGCAGTGGCAGCGGGAGGCCCCATTAGCTAAAGTGGTGCTTCAGGTTAAGAACAGTTTCAGGTTAAGTACGGACCTCCGGAACGAATTGAGTACTTAACCTGAGGTACCACTGTAGTTGTAGTTTCTGGGTCACCTTCAAAGGTGACAGAGTGCATTGCAGTAGTAGAAATGGAAAGGAATAATTTACATGCGTCGCTCTGGAGCAACTCAGAGGACCTTTCTCTAACCCTAAATCGCAGAGATTGGGATCCAGATTAGAAAATTGGCACACCTGAAACCGCCCAAAAGACCTAGGCAGACACAGTCAATGAGAACATTTGGTATGTTTAACCGATGGACAAATGTCTAATTTGCCCAACTGATTAGGCCAAGCTCTTTGTTTAAAGATATTTATTAAAGTTTTTTTTAAATATAACAATGAAAATGAAAAATAAAAGAAACAAAATACAACATAAAAACAGTTTAAAAACAAATAGTTTTCCATAACGTATCTTCCTTACACTTATTTCCCCAGACCTCCTCATACCTCCCTTCTTTGTATTCCACTTCAATTTGTTAGTTCAGCAAATCCTTACCATTAAGCTTTTACCCATTTGTAAACCTTTTTTTCCCCGTATCTCCTAAAGCAGGGGTGTCAAACTCAAATTCATCGGGGGCCGCATCCGCTGTTTGGTCACCCTCAAAGGGCCGGTTCTATCGTTAGGTTTGTGGTTTATAACTGATTGCGTTGGTAGCTGGGCACACCTCTCCGGTGTACTGTGTACATGTAGAATACGCTTTCAAAACCGTTGTTTGTGTTCCTGAGGGCAGGAAAGACGCTTCCTTAGTTATTCCACAAGGGCGACTCTCACAATCATTCCTTGCGCCTTCCAGGTGGCACCAGGTGGCTGCAGTTACATCAGCTGGCCGGCAGGGGGCGCAAAGCAGGAAACAGCCTCTTCCGCCAGGCGCCCGAAGGCGCGCTGCAAACACGGTGCATTCTGGGAAAGAGCCTCTTTCCCCGAGAAGCGGTGGCAGGTGGGGCGTGAGGCGCGTGCGCACGAAGGGAGAAAGTCCGTGCCGGGCAGAGGCGGCCCTGCCCATGTGTGAAAACATTTCCCACCCACACACCCAAGCGCCGCCCCCCTGCCATTTCTATCTCTCTCTCCCCCGCCCTCATCGAGCATGCGCAGGAGGGCGAGCTCAAACGCCGAGAGGGTGCGCCCGCGCGCGCTGCACTCTTTCAACGGATGTCAGAGCGGGCGGGCGGAGAGCCAGGTAAGGCCTCCCGCGCATGCGCAGCCGCCCTGTGTGTCCCTCCGCCCCGGGCCCCTTTCCCTCCCCCATCCACGGGCCACACGACGAGGTCTGGCGAGCCGGATTTGGCCCGCGGGCCTTGTGTTTGACACCCGTGTCCTAAAGCATTACAGCCGGAAACCCCTTAGTTTCTATCCAACATCCTTCTAGCATTCATTAATTTTACAATATTTCTGTAAATAGTCTTTAAATTTCTTCCAGTCTTCTTTCACCATCTCTTCTCCCTGGTCTCGGATTCTGCCAGTCATTTCTGCCAATTCCATGTAGTCAATCTGATTAAGCCAAGCTCTTTGACACTCCTTGTGTTGTTCTGCTGGCCCGGGGCAACCTCAAACTTCATATCCCTTCTGCTTTTGTTTTAACATATGAAAGGTTTTCAGCGCTGCCACCATCAGGACTAGAACAAGGGCTCATTGATCCTCCCCTTTAGGTGGCATTTGAATCCCTGTCCGTGAATTACAGGAACTTTTTTAAAAATAAAATGAAGTTGAAAGAACAAGCACAGTTTTGAATCAATGGCCTCTCGCTGTTCTGTAGCTGAAAGAGCAGGTGTCAATCCATAACCCCACAAGGGACTTTGGGTTATAAAATGCATCATTTGATTGTTTTGAAATCCCTCTTTGGAAAAGTACAGCAGCCTAGTTGCAATAGATCTCCTTCTCCTCCGTGAAATTGCCATCATTGAAGGATAAGACAATATTATTTATTTGTTGTGGCTGAAGCTGCTACAAAAATGCAAGATATGTAGCTGAGCTGGTTGTTGTTGATGGGGAGTCATAGAATCATAGAGTTGGAACTGACTCCACCTCTCATTTGCCGTGGCTCCGCCTCTCATTGGAACTGACTCCATCTCTCATTTGCTGTGGCTCCGCCTCTCATTGGAACTGACTCCACCTTTCATTTGCTGTGGCTCCGCCTCTCATTGGAACTGACTCCACCTTTCATTTGCTGTGGCTCCGTCTCTCATTGGAACTGACTCCACCTCTCATTTGCCGTGACTCCGCCTCTCATTGGAACTGACTCCACCTTTCATTTGCTGTGGCTCCGCCTCTCATTGGAACTGACTCCACCTTTCATTTCCCGTGGCTCCGCCTCTCATTGGAACTGACTCCACCTTTCATTTGCTGTGGCTCCGCCTCTCATTGGAACTGACTCCACCTCTCATTTCCCGTGACTCCGCCTCTCATTGGAACTGACTCCACCTTTCATTTGCTGTGGCTCCGTCTCTCATTGGAACTGACTCCACCTCTCATTTGCCGTGACTCCGCCTCTCATTGGAACTGACTCCACCTTTCATTTGCTGTGGCTCCGCCTCTCATTGGAACTGACTCCACCTTTCATTTCCCGTGGCTCCGCCTCTCATTGGAACTGACTCCACCTTTCATTTGCCGTGGCTCCGCCTCTCATTGGAACTGACTCCAACTCTCATTGGATCTGGTTCTGCCTTCCGTTGCTCCAATGACCCCCAATCTAGTCCAAGCTCCTGCAATATAGGAATCTAAAAAATCTGGAGGTTGGCAAAGGGTGCTCCACTCATTTACTCCGCAACACTTGACCTCCTTAGAGAGAAGAAAAGGTGGGATATAAACGGAATGAAATAATTAAGTAATAAATAAATAAATAACTCCACTACCAAACGATGCTTTCGGAAACATTAGGAAGAACTTCCTGGTACCAAGAACCCTTCGACAGCGGAAGGTGAGTGAGTTCTCCTTTTTTTAAGCAGAACTTGGATGGTTTATCTGTGAGTCCCGACATCTAGGGGGTTGGACTAGATGCCCCCCAGGGAGCCCTTCCAACTCTGCCATTCGATGATTCCACTTACATCTAGAGGTGGGAGGCAAAACACATTAGCCTGAGCTGGATCTGACATACATTGAACATGTTCGTACCACTTTAGGTCACAACATTATGATGGAAGATTGGGTTAAATTATGGAAAACTGACTTAAAATTTACAGATTGTTCCCTATTGAAGGAGAATTACATGACGATGATGTATAGATGGTACACAACACCAGTGCAGTTAGGGAAAATGTACAAGACTAGTTCAAATATATGTTGGAAGTGTAAGGAAAAGGAGGGGACATTTTATCATATGTGGTGGGATTGTAAGCTAATTAAAAAATTTTGGGAAATGATATACAACAAATTGAAGAAAATGTTCCATTTAACATTTGTTTAAAAACCCGAGGCATTTTTGTTGGGGATTGTAGGGAAAGACCTGCCAAAAAAGCTAAAAAACATCTTCATGTATGCGACAACGGCCGCGAGAGTTCTGGTAGCACAAGGATAGAAGACTGAAGAAACCCCAACTAAAGAATCGTGGCAAGAAAAATTGATGGACTATGCAGAACTGGCAAAACTGACATATAAGCTATGGGACAAGGATAACTGTGACTTTAAGGATGAATTGGAACCCTTTATAAAGTACCTGAAGGCGCAACAAAGCGAACTGGACTCCTTGGCAGGTTTTGAATAAACATTCACAAACTTTTTATTGATAATAATCAGCTAAAGAGTTTGAGGATCTATACAGCTTTGTAACATGCAGAAAACAGCAGTCTCAGAGAAACTGAGGGAAGTCGGGGGGTGGGGTGGGGGTGGGTTTTGTGGGGGAGGGGGAGGGAGGAAAAATGGGGGGGGACAAGGATGATATGTTCTTGGATAATATGTCTGGTTATAATTTTGAATAATAAAAAAGAACATGTTTGTACCTTAAAGGTACTGTATTTTTTGCTCTATAAGACTCACTTTTTCCCTCCTAAAAAGTAAGGGGAAATGTGTGTGTGCGTCTTATGGAGCGAATGCAGGCTGTGCAGCTATCCCAGAAGCCAGAACAGCAAGAGGGATTGCTGCTTTCACTGCGCAGTGATCCCTCTTGCTGTTCTGGCTTCTGGGAGTCAGAATATTTTTTTTCTTGTTTTCCTCCTCCAAAAACTAGGTGTGTCTTGTGGTCTGGTGCGTCTTATAGAGCGAAAAATATGGTATTCCCCAAATGGCTGTCTTCCCAGCTAGAGGGCAACTGAAAGGCATGAACACATTTTGGAGAGGATATCTAGAACTTCTTTAAATGTCCAGGTGTTCAGGTGCATTAGCACACGACAAGTTTTTTTGTGGTGGTTGTGGTTTTTGTTTTTTTTTAAGTACAGTACCATGGAAATTACTAAGCAGCAAGGAGCATTTTTAAAAGTCTTTTCATGCTTATTAGCATTAGCACCCAGCAAGCCTCTTTTAAATACACATTAGCATATGCATTAGCATACAGTGAGGGTCTTTTTAACAATCACATTAGCAGACAGCAAGGGGTGTGTGTGTGTAAGGTTTTAATGAGTGTTTGAATGCAAATTATCACAAAGGAAGGGTGTGTTTTTTAAATAAAAAGGCCATTTTTTAAAAAAGAGGTATTTTAATGCGCTCACGGCCACAAGCATAAGAAAAGTATTTTGTTTGTGCAATTGTTTTTCGAAAGCGTTATCATTTTTTAGGCCTTAATTGGGGGCCTTCAAAAGAGCATCTTGCAGCACAGGACCCCCCCACCTGCACTAGGCTTTTAAAGCATCGTCATATCTCTTTAAACAGTCATGGCTTCCCTTGAAGAATTCTGGGAACTGTAGTTTTCTAAAGGTGCTGAGAGTCCCCAATTCGCACACACACACACACACACACACACGCCTCCAGAGCTACAATTCCCAGGGTGGTTTAACAGGCAGTACAACTTCCCAAGCAACTTTCTTCCTTGTTAAAAATGTCCCCAGAGACTGTCAACGTCAGCTTTTCTCAGCTTCTATTCCCCCCCCCAGTTCATTTCTCAACATATCCACATTGTTTTGCAATTTATTTGTTTCTTTGTCCTTATGAAAACCCAACAGCTGTTCAGCGTGGCTTTCTCCGAATACACACGTTTTGGTAGGCAACGTTGCGTAAGATGCACATATTATTATTATTTTGCAAAGCAACCTTCGTAATGAATTTTTGAATGCTCATTCCCCTAATACATGCAGATTCTTTGGTGCACTTTTGTGCATTTTGGCACACACCACGGGACTGGAGGACGGCACTGCAAAATTCGGGGAAGGCAGAATTTTGAAAGAAGACAGCGTTTCGCGGAATCAGAGGGTCATGTTGTGCAACTCCCTGTGACACAGGAATCTTTCACCCTCTCGTGGGGATCGAACCCACAAACCTGAGATTAATAGCCTCGTGCTTTTACCAACTGAGCTATCCCAACTCGTCTAAACTCTGTGCAAGCCGATGTCAGGCTTATTCATGTAAGCCGGTGGTTCTCAACCTGTGGGTCCCCAGATGTTGTTGGACTACAACTCCCATCATCCCTGAGCTCTGGCCTTGCTACCTAGGGGTGATGGGAGCTGTAGTTCAAGAACATCTGGGGACCCACAGGTTTGTAAGACTTGGGACCTCCAAAGTGTTGTCATTTGTGGACCTTAAGGTCCTCTGTGGGGCATACCAGGAGAGGCGGTCCCGTAGCTACGAGGGTCCTAGGCTGCATAGGGCTTTAAAGGTCAAAACCATCACCTTAAATCTGACCCTGTACTCCACCGGGAGCCAGTGCAGTTGGTAAAACACTGGATGAATGTGATCCCGCGGCAAGGACCCCGTAAGGAGCCTCGTCGCGACATTCTGCACCCGCTGGAGTTTCTGGGTCAGCTTCAAGGGCAGCCCCGCGTAGAGCGAATTACAGTAGTCAAGCCTGGAGGTGACCGTCGCATGAATCACTGTGGCTAGAACCTCATTAGAATGGCAATGGCACTCACCTGAGAGGTGCCGGAACTGAGTACCCCTAAGTTCCTCCTGAATAAAAGCCCAGGGGGTTGGACTGGATGACCTGAGTTCTGAGGGACCCTACAGTTCTGTGCAACGATAAACAGTGGTTTTGCCGCTCCTCCCTGAAGCACCAGTGGCAGAGCTACTTCGAACGTCAAAGGCTGCCAGCTCTCCCTCTTCCTTTCTATATATATATTTGTGTGTGCATGTTTTGAAATCCTCTCCTTTTCTGGCGCAGAGAAAGGGTTGCCATTGCTACGGCCTTGAGAAGCGGCTGTGGGGGCAAAGTTTGCTCGTTGTGCAGTGGTTGGAATAACTAAAAAAGAAAAATCTGTATAGCCCAGCAGTGGCGGGGGGCTGGGAGTGGGTTTTTCCTCCAGTGAGATCCTTGGTTTGTTCTGTTCCGTAAGACAAGTAACCAAACGCCAGAACCAGCCTCTGGAAACAGAACTCCTTTGTCGATTGCTTCTGTCCAAGAAGGCAGCAAATGTCACTCAGTACAGCACGAGACCCTGAATTCCAGGGTCATGGATTCGAACCCTGTGCTGGGCAAAAAATTCCTGCATTCCAGGGGGTTGGACTGGATGACCCTTGTGGCCCCTTCCAACTCTGCCCTTCCTTGACTCTGTGTTTTCTTCTTGTTTTCCTAGAACGAAGGGAACGGGACTGAATTTCGCCCGCCATTTCGACTCGGTGGGTTAAGGGCTTGATTTAATGTGGCTCAAATTCAGAGTCCTTCGTTAATTATTATTATTTCTTACATTGATAAGTCCACCTTTTCTTCCAAGGAGCTCAAAATGGCGTGCATGGTTCTCCTCCTGCCCCATTTTGTCTCTTACAACTCTGCAGTTCTGTAGAATTGTGTACAATTTTCTACAGGCCTGTGAATGAGCTTAGGCTCACTCAGTGAGATTTCTGGCCAGGCAGAGATTTGAACCCTGGCCTGTCCCAGATCCTAGTCCAACACTCTAAGCCCTGCACCACAATGGCTCTTGTGCTGGCTGTATTAGGCAAGGAGCATAATGACAAACCTAGACAGCATCTTAAAAAGCAGAGACATCACCTTGCCGACAAAGATCCGTATAGTTAAAGCCATGGTTTTCCCGGTAGTGATGTATGGAAGTGAGAGCTGGACCATAAAGAAGGCTGATCGCCGAAGAATGGATGCTTTTGAATTCTGGTGCTGGAGGAGACTCTTGAGAGTCCCATGGACTGTAAGAAGATCAAACCTCTCCATTCTGAAGGAAATCAGCCCTGAGTGCTCACTGGAAGGACAGATCCTGAAGCTGAGGCTCCAAGACTTTGGCCACCTCATGAGAAGAGAAGACTCCCTGGAAAAGACCCTGATGTTGGGAAAGACATCAAGGCACAAGGAGAAGGGGACGACGGAGGACGAGATGGTGGGACAGTGTTCTCGAAGCTACCAGCATGAGTTTGACCAAACTGCGGGAGGCAGTGGAAGACAGGAGGGCCTGGCGTGCTCTGGTCCAGGGGGTCACGAAGAGGCGGACACGACTAAACGACTAAACAACAAAAAAACTCACTGTGTTCCAGGAAAGTGTGTGTCGCATCACAGTCTCTCCCCCCCGCCGCCTCCAGTTTCTAGAATCAGCAGTCGATCCATTTATTTTAAGTCGTTGGTTAGTTAGTGTTGTCTTTTAAGAAATCAAACAAAATTATTTTTGCTTCAAGGAAACAAGGTTCTAGTCCTCATTTCAGAGAAACAAGGTGGGCAGGACGACAGGTCCCAGACTGAAGATACACAACCAGGTGTGACATGAACTGCAACTGCCATCATACCTGCTGGCGGAGACAGGAGCTGTGATCCAACGACGTTTGGAGTGTCGATGTTTCCCTGGTGTAAGGTAAAAAAAAGGTAAAGGACCCCTGGACGGTTAAGTCCAGTCAAAGGCGACTATGAGGTTGCGGCGCTCATCTTGCTTTCAGGCCGAGGGAGCCGGCGTTTGTCCACAGACAGTTTTTCTGCATCATGTAGCCAGCATGACTAAACCGCTTCTGGCGCAATGGAACACCATGATGGAAACCAGAGTGCATGGAAACGCCGTTTACCTTCCTGCTGCAGTGGTACCTATTTATCTACTTGCACTTTGACTTGCTTTCGAACTGCTAGGTTGGCAGGAGCAGGGACTGAGCAACGGGAGCTCAACCCCATCACGGGGATTCGAACTACTGACCTTCCGATCGGCAAGCCCAAGAGGCTCTGTGGTTTAGACCACAGCGCCACCCACGTCCCTGATGCACAGAAATGCTTGCAGGCGTATCTCTGTTTGGCCTCAGTCCTACCACTGGGTAGTTGGGACGTGGGTGGCGCTGTGGGTTAAACCACAGAGCCTAGGACTTGCCGATTGGAAGGTCGGCGGTTTGAATCCCCGCAATGGGGTGAGCTCCCGTTGCTCGGTCCCTGCTCCTGCCCACCTAGCAGTTTGAAAGCACATCAAGTGCAAGTAGATAAATAGGTATCACTCCAGCGGGAAGGTAAACAGCGTTTCATGCGCTGCTCTGGTTCATCAGAAGCAGCTTGGTCATGCTGGCCACATTACCCGGAAGCTGTATGCCGGCTCCCTCGGCCAATAAAGCAAGATGAGCGCTGCAACCCCAGAGTCGTCCGCGACTGGACCTAACAGTCGGGGGTCCCTTTACCTTTACCTTTTCCACTGGGTACTAAAAGGGTGGGAACCCCAGACCCTCCAGACACTGCTGAACTAGAACTCCCATCATCCCTGGACATTGGTCTGCTGGGAGCTGTAGCTCAGCAACGCCTTGAGGACTAAAGATTTACCACGCTAGGTGTGCGGAAAAACCGAACTGACACGGCCACTGTTCGGAGGACTTGCCCTCTGCACCCAGTGCTGGTAGTAAGCCGTGTTAAGTCTGCGGATGTGTTCTAGCGCAGAAAATGAAATACCTGTCAGTGTGATGGATAGGGGGACTTGCAGAGTGACGGCTTGTAAATTACAAGCGCCCCCTCAGAAGAGAGCAGGGCAAGATCAGCCCCCGCGGGCTTCGTGCTGATGTGGGGTGGCTTTAACCCACTTGCAGCATTGTCCCCGTGGGGCAGTCCTTCCATGCCCCCAACCCCCACACAACAAGGCCTGCTTACAGCAGTTCTCAGCAGCCAGCGTGGCCAGGGATGAGCTGGAGTCCTTCCCTTATAGTTAGAGTAAGATTCCAGTCCTCATGTTTTGTTTTAATGGGCTGAAAGAGGAGATGGGACGCAGGTGGTGCTGTGGGTTAAGCCACAGAGCCTAGAACTTGCTGATCAGAAGGTTGGCGGTTCGAATCCCCACAATGGGGTGAGCTCCCATTGCTCGGTCCCTGCTCCTGCCAACCTAGCACATCAAAGTGCAAGTAGATAAATAGGTACCACTCTGGTGGGAAGGTAAATAGTGTTTCCATGCGCTGCTCTGGTTTGCCAGAAGTGGCTTAGTCATGCTGGCCACATGACCCGGAAGCTGTACGCCAGCTCCCTTGGCCAGTAAAGCGAGATGAGCGCCGCAACCCCAGAGTCGTCTGCGACTGGACCTAATGGTCAGGGGTCCCTTTACCTTTACCTTTACCTTCAAAGAGGAGAGAATTTATGTATTGTGTTTCTAGCCTACCTTTAAGGTGGCGTGAATGGTTCAGCATGGCTGAAGGAAAAGGGGTCTAGAGTCAGGCGGTTGGTGGTGGGGCACTGAGGAGTGGTCGGGCAGGGGGAGGAAGAAATTGGGAGGAGATATTGCATGGGTCGGCAAACCAAGGTCCACAGGCCGGATCAGGCCCAATTGCCTTCTAAATCCAGCCCGTGGACGGTCCGGGAATCGCTGTGTGGATCGCCAGCGCACACTTTCTTTCCCTCCCTCCCTCCTTCTGGCTTTTCACTGCCCTGCCTAGAGGAGGAAGGGGGCTGGACTTTGTTGGTGCCAGCCCCTCTCCGGAGCCCTTTTGCATGCCGCTCGCTGTCCCTCGTTCATTTCCCCCCCTTCAGAATATAGTCCGGCCCCCCACAAGGTCTGACGGACAGTGGACCGGCCCCCTGCTGATAAAGTTTTAAGGGCTCCTGAGATACTGGATTCCGAAGGGGCAGCAGGTTTTAGTGAGCAGGAAGACCCTGTAACAGACAACAGCTCAGAGTCCGAGGCTGAAGCAGAGGAGACGGTTCAAGAGCCAGGGTTTATTTTAGTGGCGCAGAACCAAGTTGTCTGTGAAACAATTAGTTAGTTAAGTGTTTCTGTTTATTTACTTGATTTTGGGGGAGTGGGTGGCTGCTCCCCCTGGCTACATCCATGGTCAAGAATCCAGGCAGTCTCCCCCTCCTGCTGTGACAAGCTCCCCTCCCCCCTGGTCCCCAAAAACGCGCAGGATGATGAGAAGGGCAGAAGAGAGGGCAGAGATGGACTAATAATAATAATAATAATTTTTTATTTATACCCCGCCCTTCCCAGTTCAAAAACTGGGCTCAGGGTAGCTAACAACGAATTTAAAACACTTTAAAACTCTTAATTATAAAAGCAGCATAAAATACAGTATAAAAACATGAATAACCATAAAATTCAAAAATAAAAAATCGATTAGATAATCCCCAGGTCTAGCGGGCTGAATTGGTCCTACTTGGGCCAGCGAGGAGGCCAGGGGAGAATTAACTGTGGGATCCCAGAGCGGGTAATCTTCATAAAAGGGGAGACGGAAGGAAGAGAAGGGAAATAAAAAACCAGGCTGAATTCAAATTAAAGGCCAGGAGGATAGCTCTGTCTTACAGGCCCGACGGAAGGAGGTTAAATCCAGCCGGGCCCTGGTCTCCTGGGACAGAGCATTCCACCAGGTCGGAGCCATCACTGAGAAGGCCCTGGTGGAGGATAGTCTTACTTCCTTAGGGCCCAGGGCCTCTAAACGATGGTTATTCATGGACCTTAAGGTCCTCAGTGGGGCAGACCAGGACAGATGCAGTTTGGAACTGCTCAGGAACCATCTGCCTTGGAAAGCGTGGGAGGCAAGGACCTTCAGTCCTGGCAACTGCTCCCAGTAGGGGCGAGATCTACTGGGAAGGGCTGCTAAAACCCCTAGACTTGAGTTGTCTTTGGTTCCTTTTAATACAAGAGTTCACTTGGTTGGCACTGGAAAAATTGCTCCTTTTTTCGCTGACCTGAGTCTGACTTCAGCCCTGAAACTTAGAATCATAGAATCATAGAATCATAGAATTATAGAGTTGGAAGAGACCACAAGGGCCATCGAGTCCAACCCCCTGCCAAGCAGGAAACACCATCAGAGCACTCCTGACATATGGTTGTCAAGCCTCTGCTTAAAGACCTCCAAAAGAGGAGACTCCACCACACTCCTTGGCAGCAAATTCCACTGTCAAACAGCTCTTACTGTCAGGAAGTTCTTCCTAATGTTTAGGTGGAACCTTCTTTCTTGTAGTTTGGATCCATTGCTCCGTGTCCGCTTCTCTGGAGCAGCAGAAAACAACCTTTCTCCCTCCTCTATGTGACATCCTTTTATATATTTGAACATGGCTATCATATCACCCCTTAGCCTCCTCTTCTCCAGGCTAAACATGCCCAGCTCCCTTAGCCGTTCCTCATAAGGCATCGTTTCCAGGCCTTGGACCATTTTGGTTGCCCTCCTCTGGACACGTCCCAGTTTGTCAGTTAAGGACCAATCCTCCCTTCTCCTACTTACATTGCTGCTGCTGATGTGTGAATCTTTCTGAAATTATCATCGCGACTATCTGTGATTCCCGCATTGCAGGGGGTTCAGCTAGATGACCCCGTGGGGTCCCTTCCAACTCAAGATTCTGTTATTAAAACGGAGGCTGGGAGAGCTTCTGTCCCTCCTCTCCCCTCCTTGGATCCCTCGCTCGGCGCCTGAGACTCCTGTCCACCTCCTCCTGAAATGAATTCCATGCCCCGGCATCTATCTTGTAGCGAAATCTCATCTCCCTATTACAGCAGTCGGCTATATCTGGGAGAAGCCGCTATATTATTAATAGGCGTATAGTATTTTACAGTAATTTGCTCGTTTGTCATGCAATCACTGCCTTTGATCAGACGGAACGGAAATGGGGATATCAATTATTAACTGTACCCATTTTTGGCCCCGCGTGACCCCCCCTTCCCCCTTCCTTTTCATCCCTTTTGCCTCGAAAATAAATAAATAAAACAACCAACGAGTGATGGCCGAAGACGGAGGAGATTCGTTTCCAATTCTAACTCTGGAAGAAGAAGAAAAAATACAGATAGATAGATATATATATATTGGGATCCTCGGCTGCCCTGATGTGATTACAGATTTTAATGACTGAAACTGGAGTTAACTAAAGAATTCAAAGGACTCTTTTGCCGAAGGAGATGGAGGCTGAAACCAGCTAGGAGTCTTAGTTGTTTTCTTCTCTCTCTTTCTCTCTCTATATCCAACAGAAGGTGGTAAGAGCAGCTGCCTGAATTCAAGATTTGGGGAGAAATAGATTGATACTTTTATTTTATTTTATTTTATTATTTTATTTTATTTTTATTACAGTGGTACCTCGGGTTACATACGCTTCAGGTTACAGACGCTTCAGGTTACTGACTCCGCTAACCCAGAAATAGTACCTCGGGTTAAGAACTTTGCTTCAGGATGAGAACAGAAATCGCACAGCGGCAGCGGGACGCCCCATTAGCTAATGTGGTGCTTCAGGTTAAGAACAGTTTCAGGTTAAGAACGGACCTCTGGAACGAATTAAGTTCTTAACCCGAGGTACCACTGTATTATTATTAATTTATTGCACTTATATCCCATCTGTTTCTCCAGAGAACTCAAAGCAGCATACATAGACCTCCACACCTCCAAATTTAATCCTAACAACAGCCTGAGAGGCAGTGACTGTGGCATAGCTGCCAACTTTTCCCTTTTTTATAGGGAAACTCCCTTATTCCAAATAGGATTCCTTGCAAGAAAAGGGAAAAATTGACAGCTATGGACTGTGGACCAAGGCCACACAAGTGAAATTCCTGACCAAGCAGGAAGTTGAACTCTGCTCTCTTGCAGGTCCTAGTCCTACAATTTAAACCACTACATGATTCCCAGACCTTCCATGGGCCTTAGTTTTCCTACCCATGCACTACACCACTGTCAGGCTTCACAGAATTTCACCCCTGGCAGCCAGAAATGGTAAAACAAGATGTTCTTACCATGGTAAAAAGGTAAAGGGATCCCTGACCATTAGGTCCAGTCGTGGCCAACTCTGGGGTTGTGGCGCTCATCTCACTTTATTGGCCGAGGGAGTACAGCTTCCGGGTCATGTGGCCAGCATGACTAAGCCGCTTCTGACGAGCCAGAGCAGCGCACGGAAACGCCGTTTACCTTCCCGCCCGAGTGGTACCTACTTATCTACTTGCACTTTGACGTGCTTTCAAACTACTAGGTAGGCAGGAGCTGGGACCGAGCAACGGGAGCTCACCCCATCGCGGGGATTCAAACCACCAACCTTCTGATCTGCAAGTCCTAGGCTCTGTGATGCGTCCCTCTTACCATGGTATTTTATTCAATATTCACAGAGAGAGAGAGAGAGAGAGAAAGAGAGAGAGAGAGAGAGAGATGAATGGTGGCACCTCTCAGGTAAAGGCGTTGCTCTGAGTAAAGTCCCACCCTCTCAGTACTTCCTATTCTACGCCATCCCTGCGTCAGCTGATCTATGCTTTCTGCCTCTGAGCTTTCTGCTCTCCTACTCTGAATGCCCGCCTGGTTCTGGGGAAAGGGTGTGTGTGTCAGGAATGCTGTCTAAAGACACTGAGTGTCCGCTGTCTCTCACCTGGGGCTTCTTCTTCCTGCTCCCCTCCCAATATTTCCCAGCTACTCCCCACTGCAGCCTCTGAATTGTGACCTTCTGCAAACCGCTGTTCTAAATCTATACTGTCTCCCTCTTCTCTGGGAAGTGCAGGGGGGAGCGGACTCCACCATTCCTCCTCAGACCAGTCCCTGACAACCACACAATTTATTGCTTGCTTTTTTCACCAAGGTAACTCAAGGCAGGGGCGCAGGTGGTGCTGTGGGTTAAACCACAGAGCCTCGAACTTGCCGATCAGAAGGTTGGCAGTTCGAATCCCCATGTCGGGGTTAGCTCCCATTGCTCAGTCCCTGCTCCTGCCAACCTAGCAGTTTGAAAGCATCTCAAAGTGCAAGTAGATAAATAGGTACCGCTCCGGCGGGAAGGTAAACAGCATTTCCGTGCGCTGCTCTGGTTCACCTTTACCTTTACCTAACTCAAGGCAACCTACAAACAAATAAACACATGCATTAAAACCGCCACAAGACAAAGAAAAACGGGGAAATGGTAGGATTAAAACTCCCCACCCACTCGTGGGAGGCCATGGGTAATTAAGAGCTAATGGGCTGGTGGAAAAGAAATGGTTTTGCCTGGCACCTGAAGTTATGTAATGATGGCACCAGGCAAGCCTTCCTGGGGATAGCATCCCACAAACAGGGAGCCACCACTGAAAATGCCTTGTTCTCGTATCACCACCGTCTGGACCTTCCCTGAAGGGCCTCAGATGACGGTTGCAGGTCCCGGGCTGGTTCATGTGGAGAGAGGCAGTCCTTGAGGTACTGGGCCCAGAAACAAATTGGTAGCCAATGCTGTGAGGCCAGGATAGGTGCTATGTGCTGTGTAATTTGACACAGTTCGCATTGAAAGGTGGCCTTTCCAAAGCTATGGCTTTCCCAGTAGTGATGTATGGAAGTGAGAGCTGGACCATAAAGAAGGCTGATCGCTGAAGAATGGATGCTTTTGAATTCTGGTGCTGGAGGAGACTCTTGAGAGTCCCATGGACTGCAAGAAGATCAAACCAATCCATTCTGAAGGAAATCAGCCCTGAGTGCTTACTGGAAGGACAGATCCTGAAGCTGAGGCTCCAAGACTTTGGCCACCTCATGAGAAGAGAAGACTCCCTGGAAAAGACCCTGATGTTGGGAAAGATGGAGGGCACAAGGAGACGGGGACGACGGAGGACGAGATGGTGGGACAGTGTTCTCGAAGCTACCAGCATGAGTTTGACCAAACTGCGGGAGGCAGTGGAAGACAGGAGTGCCTGAAGTTCTCTGGTCCATGGGGTCACGAAGAGTCAGACACGACTAAACAACAACAAAGGAACACGTGAAACCAAAATACAGTCAACTCCTGTACTTCTCTGAATTTTGCAATGCGGTTCTCCAGCCAAGTAATACATACCAAAATATATATGCATATATTGGGAGATTAAAAATAATAATGATAAAATGTGCACCGTTATGTGCATGCCTGTGAAAAAAAATATACCAAAAAAAATGAAGTGAAAATCACTATGGGGTAATGTACATGTTAGGCAACGTTGCATACAGAAATGTGTATATTGGGAGAGTTTTGCACTAAAAGAATTTTCATGAGGACTTAAAAAAAAAAATTGCAAAGTGATTCTATGATGTGGAAACACTGAGGACTGGACGTTTAAGGATGGGATGGGGTGAGAAACCAAAATTGAGAGATTCACCAGTGCTTAGCCTGAAAGTGACAGATCTAAGTTCCCAGTGCACAACCAGGAATTTATTTATTCTACATGAACATGACAATTTCAGAGAATAAATGGTTTCCTGCAGTTACTCGTTTTTTCCAATCCTAAACCCAGCTCTCCCCTTTTCTAGGCCAGTGTGCAACAAAAATAGTAGGCATTTTGCTGTGCAAGTCATCAAATGTACATAATTACGTACTGAGGTTGTTGTTTTTAAGCAATTAGTAATAATAATACATTTATATTGTTATGATTAAATATTTTTATTAGGTTTTCAAGAGGAAGCAAATACATAAAGCAGAGTAAGTTATCCTTGGAAGTAGGCAGATATAATTATGCTTCCCTTAGTCAGTAAACAAACATACACAGAACTACTATACCAAATAAACGAATTCATTGAAAACAACCTAAATCCCACCCACAAACTAAAGACCCTTTGGTTCTACGTATCATAAGAATGTCTCGTTAGTCCTCTGCAGGTAAGTGTAGGAAAATAAACTTAAAATCTACCTGCAAATCATAGTATATACCAAAATAATAGAATTGTTGAATTGTAAGTGGCTCCAAGAGTCATCTAGTCCAGTCATCTACTACAGTACAGTGGTACCTCGGGTTAAGAACTGAATTCGTCCTGGAGGTCCGTTCTTAACCTGAAACTGTTCTTAACCTGAGGGTACCACTTTAGCTCATGGGGCCTCCCGCCGCCGCTGCGTGATTTCTGTTCTCATCCTGAAGCAAAGTTCTTAACCCGAGGCAATATTTCTGGGTTAGCGGAGTCTGTAACCTGAAGTGTCTGTAACCTGAGGTACCACTGTATGTAGGAATCTCAGCTAAAGCATCCCAGACAAGGTGGCCAGCCAACCTCTGCTTAAAACCTCCAAGGAAGGAGAGTCAACCACCTCCTGTGGGAAACAGTTCCACCGTCAAACAGCTCTTGCTGTGGAAAGTTTTTCCTAATGTTTAGTCAGAATCACCTTGTCATTTGAATCCATTGTTTTGTGTCCTCCTCTCTGGAGCAGCAAAAGAGAAGCTTGCTCCATCTTCCATGGCCAGCCCTTAAAATATTTGAAGATGGCTTCCATCAGTGCTTTCTTTTCTAGAAAAATAGGTGCTCACCGTGAAGTTGTTACAGCGGGTGCCACACTTTTTAACAACAAAAAGAGGGGCCAGTCCTATTTAGTAGCCCTCGAAAGATTCCATCAACGGTGTCTCTGAAAAATTTTACACATCACTTGGGAAGACGGGCAAACTAATGCCAGTGTACTGGAAGAGGCAAAGATCACCCGTGTCATAGCAATGATTCTTCAACATCAACTTCGTTGGATTGGTCATGTTGTGCGGATGCCTGATGATCGTCTTCCAAAACAGATACTCTATTCCGAACTTAAAAATGGGAAGCATAATGCTGGTGGTCAACAAAAGAGGTTCAAAGACTCTCTCAAGGCAAATCTTTAAAAATGTAGTATAAACACTAACAACCGGGAAACACTGGCCTACAAGCACTCTAGCTGGAGAACAGCCTCTACCAAAGGCGTCATGGACTTGGAAGATACTTGAACAGTGTTTTATTGTGGCAAAAAATGAAGTGTGTGTGTGTGTGTGTGTGTGTCTGTGTGTGTGTGCGTGGAACCAAGATGATAAAAAAACATTGATTTTTGGAGGAATAGACCTATAAATATGTTGTGTATGATGCAAATGCATGCAAATGTCTCTACGGGGGATCAGTGGGGCTGACCCACAACAGGGCCTTCTCGGTGGAGGTTCCCCATTTGTTGAATGCCCTCCCTGTTGAGGCCTGCCTGTCTCCCTTGTTATTAACATTCAGGAGGAATTAAAACCCATTCCTGTTCACTCAAGCATTTGTGGGCTAAAAGGTGCTGCTTCTGGAAACCTTGAAAATATTCGCTATGAGGATTTGTGTCTGTTTGTTGTTGTTGTTTGAGACGTTATGAATATATTTTGGGTTGGTGGTTTTTTTTTTTTAATAAAAGGAATTGTATCATTTCCCCCCCTGCTTTGCTCTTTCTCTGCCCTGGGTGTTACATGAATTAAAGCCACGACAACTCGGTTCCCCTACAAGCTTGAATGGACCCCTGCTCACTTTCTGTTCAGGTTCCTCTGCCACACCTGAGCTGCTTCTCACTAAAGTTGAGGAGTACAGAAATCCTTGTTCTTCCTCAAACTTCTTTATCAGGTGTGCTTGCTACCTCTGTCTCTTTCCAGGTGCCATTGATCCTTCCCTTGCTTTCAGAACTAAACACCAGTTATGGGCAAATAATAAATAACTCGGAGATCAATAGCCTTGCTATTTTGCTGAAGCAGAATGCTTTTATACAAAGGCTTCCCCGAGGTGAAACAATGGAACAATAAATTCTTCAATATCCCAGTGTAAACATTCCCTCAGCATCTTCAATTTCAGAAGCAATGTGGATTGGGCAAGTTTCTCAAGTTTAAAACCTCTCCCTTGTCATTTTTGGGAAAGGCTGGGGACAAGTCAAACGAAGTGAAGTTTTTTGTGTGTGTATGTACTATCGATTTCCCTGGCACAGATAAGTACAGAATTAAATCTCTCCAGTGGAGATCAACAGGGACTTTGAAGCGCTCTTTATTTTGGTTGGATCATGCTCTCTTTAAGGGCTCATACAAATGTGTGGGGATGTTAAGGATCGTAGGAAAGGATATACTGAATAAGTGTTATCCTTCCTTCACTCATGCTAGTGAGTGATGTAGCAGAGCAAATTCCCCTCCATATAGGTGGAAGCTAGTTTGCAGATTCATTTGAATCTCTTAGTTAAGTTCATTCCTGGTGTCTCCTTTTATCCCTCCTAAAAGAATAAAGACACAAGAGTCTAAGTAAAGTAACAAAAAGTTTACTCACATTTCAGTTCACGATTTGATCCCTGAAAGGCAGACTTTACTTGGTAGTTACACAAAGAAACAGTGAGTTTATCTCATATGGAGACTGAGTTCATGCGCTACTGGCTAAGAGCCAGCAGACAGCAAAATTTACATTGAGACAAAATGGCTGCAGAGGAGCGGCGTGGCAGCAAAAGAGCAGCAACAATAGAAAGACAAAACTAGACAAAACAGGACTGAGAAAATAGCTGCATGACTGAGTCAGCCAGAGCCATGCCCATAGCTGTCAACCGCCCCTTATTTGGCGGGAAAGTCCCTTATCCCAGCGCCGTGTCCCGCTGATGTCCCTTATTGATGATGTCCCTTAAATTTCCCGGGTTTCAAAGGAAGCAGCTCCTCTCCCTCCCTCCCTGCCAGCCAGGGAGGAGGGAGGCTCCAACTGTGTTGCTTGGCTGTGTTGCTCACCCAATAAGGAGTCTAAGAACGACTGGGGGGTGGAGCTTGCATGCCTTGTGCCGATCAAATCGGCCGCGTTGCCTGGGGACTCGACTTTGCTCAGCGCTTCCCAGCGCAGAGGTGACGGTGGTTTTCCTTGCTGCATCCCCTTTGCCGGGTTGCTGCGCTGTGGGAACCACCGCTTGAGGCTTCGTTTGGCTGCTGGCTGGGCTTTCTGCCTTTGGCTCGGAGGGGCTCAGAAGTCGAACATACCTGTGATGGGAAAATCCCTTATTTTGGCTGCTGATCCCTTATTTTCGAGGCTGATGGTCCCTTATTTTCAAATCTGTAAGTTGGCAGCTACGGCCATGCCCATCTCCCAAGTCACATGCACGGGGAGGATGTCAAGACCAGTGTAATAGGAAGTTATACTTGCTGGAGTAACGTCCCCCTGCCTGTGCCACTCTAGGGAAACAAGGAATTTTGCATTTGACTGCACCAATGGATTACATCCCACAAAATAAAAAAATTCCTTCCAGTAGCACCTTAAAGACCAACTAAGTTAGTTCTTGGTATGAGCTTTCGTGTGCATGCACACTTCTTCAGATACACTGAAACAGGAGTTGCCAGACCCTTCTATATAGTGAGAAGGTGGGGAGGGGTATTACTCCGAAGGGTGGTGGGAATGGGAGATTGGCAGATAGCTGAGATGAGCCTGTTGACGACTTTTAACGACTGCAATAGGTCTTACAGGAAAAGGCAAGGGGTGAGAAGGTGAAAAATGGCTTAGTCATGTACAGTGGCGTAGCGTGGGGGGTGCCAGGGGTGCCAGCCGCACCGGGCGCAACATCTGCGGGGGGCGCGAGTCCAGAGGGAAGGGACAAGTTCCTTCCTCCGCCGGGCTCCCCGCCGCCACCGCCAGCTTTGCGCCTTGGCGCGCGCGCCCCCCCCGCCGCCGCTGCGGCTGCGCTCCACTCACTGCTCGCAGGAGGAGCAGCCGCTGCAGCAGCGCTGGCGCCCGCCACCGACGCCTGGCCGGGCACGGGCAGCCTCCGCACCCTGACGCCATCCCCTTCCCCCTTTTTTTACAGAGCTGGGGGAGGGGGAGGTTTTAAAAGGGGGTCTTGCATTGGCGATCCTGCAGCACTTTGGGCCGCAGGACGCGAGCGCGCAGCACAGATCAGCCACGACCCCACCCCGTGCATTTCCCGGGGAAAAGTGCTCGGCGTGGGAGGCGCGTTTCCCCTTCATTCCCTCTCGTGCAAATCCTCCTTGGGTTCCCTCCCCCGTCTTTCCTCTCCCTACCTCACAAAAGCCTCACCTCGTCGCCTCCTCGCTGCCTCTCGCCTCCGCAGGAGCGTTTCCCTCCGCGAAAGAAGGAGCAGGGCGCTTCTGCAACTTTGGATTGCAACTTCTTGCTTCCCTGGGAAACAGAGCCCGGCCGGGTCAGTTGTCCAGCGGAGGGCCAGTTCCTCCCTCCCTCCCTCCCTCTCTGCAACCCTTGCGCCCCCCCCGTACTACTTGCAATGCAACTTCCACGCTCCATGCGCTTTCATAGAATCTGTCGAGCTGGAAGGGAGCCGAGGGTCATCTAGTCCCACCCGCTGCAATGCAGTAATACGCCGCTGCCCCCCTACAAGGGATCGAACCTGCAACCTTGGCCTTATCAGCGCCGTGCTCTTAAACTGAGCCATCCGGGCTCCCCTTTCCCCCACCTTCTTGCGTGCCTGAACCTGTCCGCGTTTTGCATTCTAACACTTGCAAGCTCCATCCTCCAGCAGTTCCCTGACACCGGCTGCGCTTCCTTTCAGGCCAATACTTGGCAGCCATAAACTCGCACCGTGTCCAATATCCTATAAAAAGCATTAATCGGAATACCTTGCAACATTTCATCAAAGAAAATTGAGACGCCCTATTCCATAATAATAATAATAGTAATAATTTTATTATTTATACCCTTCCCATCTGACTGGGCTGCCCCAGTCACCTTGGATAAAAATATAATAAAACATGAAACATTTAAAAAAAACTTCCCTTCAGATGACTTGTGAAGTTGTAGAGTTACTTATCTCCTTGGCTTGGGGGGTGTCAAATAAAAATAAAAATAAATTATTTATACCCTGCCCATCTGGCTGGGCTTCCCCAGCCACTCTGGGCGGCTTCCAAAAAAATATTAATACGTCAAACATTAAAAGCTTCCCTAAACAGGGCTGCCTTCGGATGTCTTCTAAAAGTCTGGTAGTTCTTCTTCTCTTTGACATCTGGTGGGAGGGCGTTCCACAGGGCAGGTGCCACCACCGAGAAGGCCCTCTGCCTCGTTTCCCGTAACCTCACTTCTCTCAGAGAGGGATCCGCCAGAAGGCCCTCGGCGCTGGACCTCAGTGTCCGGGCAGAACGATGGGGGTGGAGACGCTCCTTCAGGTCTACTGGGCCGAGGCCGTTTAGGGCTTTAAAGGTCAACACCAACACTTTGAATTGTGCTCAGAAACGTACAGGGAGCCAATGTAGGTCTTTCAATGTAACTTCATACATTATTATTGTTGTTGTTGTTTAGTCATTTAGTCGTGTCAGTGGGACCCTTATGTCTTCCCTCCCCTTACAGTTTTGATTTGTGGGCTACTTTTAAAATGAGGCTGCTTTTCAAATTGCATTTTAACCTGTATTTTAAATTGGTCCCTCCCTCCATTATGTTTCTATTGTAATTTTACCGGTGTTAGCCGCCCTGAGCCCGGCTCTGGCTGGGGAGGGTGGGGTATAAATAAAATGTATCATCATCATCACCACCACAGGGGGTTGGACTAGATGACCATCGGGTCCCTTCCGACTCTACGATTCTATGATTCTATAAAGTCAAATGTTACCGGAAAAATCCAAGGGCGCGCTCGCACTTGAGTGCTAAAATCCACGGGTTAGGGGGCGCAAATTACTTGCCTTGCCCCGGGTGCTGACAACCCACGCTACGCCACTGGTCATGTATAATGAGATAAGAATCCAATGTCTTTGTTCAGACCAGGAGAGAACCATGGAGAGACCTCACCTTCTCACCCCTTGCCTTTTCCTGTAAGACCTATTGCAGTCGTTAAGAGTCGTCAACAGGCTCATCTCAGCTATCTGCCAATCTCCCATTCCCACCACCCTTCGGAGCAATACCCCTCCCCACCTTCTCACTATATAGAAGGGTCTGGCAACTTCTGTTTCAGTGTATCTGAAGAAGTGTGCATGCACACGAAAGCTCATACCAAGAACTAACTTAGTTGGTCTTTAAGGTGCTACTGGAAGGAATTTTTTTATTTTGATTATGGCAGACCAACACGGCTACCTATCTGTAACTGATCCCACAAAATGAACATACTGTGAGCTGTGGGGGAAGTCTATTCACGGATCACATTCAAATGTCTGAATCTCTCTGCAGCGTCAAGTTCTGCCTGCGACAAAAAGAGATAAACTATAAACTGGCTGTGCCCAACACGGATTGGCTGGGCCCTTTGCTGTGGCAAGTCCCACGTCTGGGACTTGTGAGAGAGGTTGGTTGCGCCCGGCACTGATTGGCTAGAACCACTGCTGTCCTAGGCTTCTAATTCATGGTATTGTCTCTCTTACTTCTTTCCTGCAAATTATTGAGCCCATCCCACTTTGCAGTTCTTTCTCTTTTGGAATTTTGAAGCTCTTTCATTCCCTGTGCGCTTTGCCTGTGTAAGGTTTTGTAATTATTTTTGAAAGCCTTGCTGCGTGTTTCACAACATGAATTCAAGCCGTGCCACATTTTGGCTTACATAATTTTACATAAATTTACTAGAGGCATACAATACTGTGTATATATATATATGATTACTTGTGTAAAGCTAAGCTAATGTAGCAGGATTTATGATTACAAAAAAACCCCCAGTTTTTTCCTTAAGTTATTTTGAAAATAATACGGTCCAGAGCATCATAATTTTGGAAAGCCTCATGGAATCTTCCTCTGTGTGTGCTCGCTTCGATGCGGGACACAAAATGGAAAATTATGCGATGTTTTGTAGGCAATTCCAAAAAATGCAAACTTTGTGCATATCCCTGCTCCTGTCTGCACAATGTCAAGCTCTGTTTGCTGCGCTTGGTGCCAATTCTCTAGAATACAGTAGTACCTCGGGTTAAGTACTTAATTTGTTCCGGAGGTCCATTCTTAACCTGAAGCACCACTTTAGCTAATGGGGCCTCCCGCTACCGCCAGAGCACGATTTCTGTTCTCATCCTGAAGCAAAGTTCTTAACCTGAAGCACTATTAGCGGAGTCTGTAACCTGAAATGTATGTAACCTGAAGCGTATGTAACCCGAGGTACCACTGTAGTTCCATCTTCAGCATCAAGCTCTGCTCATAGGAAAAGCTGTCTGTGCCCAGTGCTGATTGGCTAGGACCAGTGCTGCCATAACACCAGCTCCCCTGCTGGTCTTTGGCGCTGTTCTTTCAGTGGTTTAACCAACAGTAGGACGTGGGTGGGGCTGTGGGTTAAACCACAGAGCCTCGGACTTGCCGATCAGAAGGTCGGTGGTTCAAATCCCCGCGACGGGGTGAGCTCCCATTGCTCGGTCCCAGCTCCTGCCAACCTAGCAGTTCGAAAGCACGTCAAAAGTGCAACTAGATAAATAAGTACCGCTCTGGCGGGAAGGTAAAGGTCTGGTTCGCCAGAAGCGGCTTAGTCATGCTGGCCACATGACCCGGAAGCTATACGCCGGCTCCCTCGGCCAGTAAAGCGAGATGAGCGCCGCAACCCCAGAGTTGGTCACAACTGGACCTAAAGGTCAGGGGTCCCTTTACCTTTACCGGCACCCACGCTGTGGAACGTCCTCCCATCAGATGTCAAAGAGCTAAACAACTACAGCATCAGTAGGCAAACTAAGGCCTGGGGGCCAGATGTGGCTCAATCACCTTCTCAATCCGGCCCGCGGACTGTCCGGGAATTGGGGGATGAGCGCTGCAACTCCATTGTCACCTTTGATTGGACTGGGTCAGCAAACTTTTTCAGCAGGGGGCTGGTCCACTGTCCCTCAGACCTTGTGGGGGGTCGGACTATGGTTTTTTTTGGGGGGTGAACGAATTCCTATGCCCCACAAATAACCCAGAGATGCACTTTAAATAAAAGCACACATTCTACTCATGTAAAAACACCAGACAGGCCCCACAAATAACCCAGAGATGCACTTTAAATAAAAGGACACATTCTACTCATGTAAAAACACGTTGATTCCCGGACCGTCCACAGGCCGGATTTAGAAGGCGACTGGGCCAGATCCGGCCCCTGGGTCATAGTTTGCCTACCCATGTTCTATGATAAGTTAAGCCCATCCTGACTTGACTGCCGTTTACGACCAAATAAGCATCTAGGAGCCTGCAGCCGATCAAACAGACCTCGCATTAAAACAAATTATCTGCCCGGATAAATATTTGCAGAATCTCCTAGCAAATCAAAGAAACATGAGATACGGTAATATTTGCATGAGTTACATGTCGTTCTGTATGTTTAAAGCAATCTGGCCGTTGTCCCATTCATCAAGGCAAGAAGCATATTCTTTCTACTAGGCCGTTATAGGTGCAATATGTAAGGAATTGGACCCACTGCATTGAGTGCGCCACACAGCCAAGTCAATGCGCATTAGCTCAGCTTGCAGGACTGCAACCTTGGGAACGAACCAACTTACCTGCGAGTAAGCTTCATTGAAACCAATGGGTGGTACTTCTGAGTAGACACATGTGGGATTTTGCTGATGCCTCGACTTGGCTTCTGAGTAAGTGATTCAATATGATTCAATATATGATTCAATATAATTAATATAATTTGATTTCCTAACTGCTGTTTGCCACAAAGGCCCAGAGTGGGCAGCAGCAATGTTAAAATCAGTTAAAAACAATTTACAGTAAGAAGAATATGCTGGGTCCCCATATCTATAGTTATACAGTGGTACAGTGGTGCCCTGCAAGACGAATGCCTCGCAAGACGGAAAACTCGCTAGACAAAAGAGTTTTCCGTTTTGGAGGTGCTTCGCAAAACGAATCTCCTATGGGCTTGCTTCGCAAGACGAAAATGTCTTGCGAGTTCCTGCGGGGTTTTTTTCCTCCCCCCCCTTTTCTAAGCCGCTAAGCCACTTATCAGCTGATCCGATAAGCCGATAAGCCGCTAAAAGCCGCTAATAGCGCTAATTCGTCAATGGGCTTGCTTCGCAAGACGAAAAAACCGCTAGACGAAGAGAATCACAGAACGGATTCTTTTCGTCTTGCAAGGCACCACTGTACCTCAGGTTAAGAACTTAATTCGTTCTGGAGATCCGTTCTTAACCTAAAACTGTTCTTAACCTGAGGTTCCACTTTAGCTAATGGGGCCTCCCACTGCCACCACACCACCACCATCCGATTTCTGTTCTCATCCTGAAGCAAAGTTCTTAACCTGAGGTACTATTTCTGGCTTAGTGGAGTCTGTAACCTGAAGCGTCTGTAACCCGAGGTACCACTGTAAAAGCATAAGATGGCTTTTCGTGCAAGTTTGCTCCGTTTTAGGAATCACTGAAATAATAAGTATGTTACCAAGGATGACAAAACAAGAGTGTTGTTTTATTTATGTGGCAAAATACTGTTTTGTGTGTGCATGCACACCCACACCCCCAGATGTCAAAAGGGAACAGAAGCTCTACAGAGTGGCAGAATAGGACCCGGGATTTGGGTGACCAAGATTCGAACCCCTCTACCCAGCCTTGGAGCTTACTGGGTCCAATTCATTTTGTTGTTGTTTCAAGTAATTTGTAAAAAGTTCCCATTCTTCTTTGAAGTCACAGTTGTCCTTGTCTTGCAGTTTGTATGTCAGTTTCGTCAGTTCTGCATAGTCCATCAATTTCTCTTTCCGCTGTTCTTTTGTCGGGGTTTCCTCATTCTTCCATCCTTGTGCTACCAAGACTCTTGCAACTGTTGCTGCATACATAAATAAGTTCTTTGTTTTCCTTGGCAGGTCTTGTCCTACAATCTCTAACAAAAATGCTTCTGGTTCGTAAACGTCATTTTAAACATTTTCTTCAATTCATTATATATCATTTCCCAAAAAAGTTTAATTTCTTCCCCCCACCCCTGCTCATCTTCTGATGCACTTCCATTATAGAATCATACGGTTGGAAGGCACCCTGGCACACATTTAGTCGAACGCCCTACAATGCAGGAACATACAGCTGTCCCTTACTTACGGGTTGCAGGACCTGCAACCTTGGCACTATCAGCGCAGCACTCTAACCAACGGAGCTGTCCAGGCTGATGTCCACGATCCGCCAACAACGCCCTCCTGCATTCTGCATGGGCCAGACAGGTACCCCTATGCAAAGGTATAAAGGTAAAGGTAAAGGTACCCCTGCCCTTACGGGCCAGTCGTGTCCGACTCTAGGGTTGTGCGCCGGGGGCCAGCGCTGTCCGGAGACACTTCTGGGTCACGTGGCCAGCGTGACGAAGCTGCAGCTGGCGAGCCAGCACCAGTGCCGCACATGGAAATGCCGTTTACCTTCCCGCTAGAAAGCGGTACCTATTTATCTATTTGCACTTTGACGTGCTTTCGAACTGCTTGGTGGGCAAGAGCTGGGACCGAACGACGGGAGCTCACCCCGCCGCGGGGATTCGAACCGCCGACCATACGATCAGCAAGTCCTAGGCACTGAGGTTTTACCCACAGCGCCACCTGCGTCGTGCAAAGGAATGAACAGGCGCAAATCTGACCTTAGAAGCGGCAGTAGGGGTGGGTGGGGGGTGGACAGCAGTTGAGCATTTCAGCCTCCAGGGTCACTTAGCAAATGGCTGCAAAGTATCCATATGGGAACAAAGGAACTTCACGAGGCCATACCTTGGGTTACAAACGCTTCAGGTTGTGCGTTTTCGGGTTGCACACGGCACCAAACCTGGAAGTACCGAAACGGGTTACCTCTGGGTTTCGGCGCTCGCACATGTGCAAAAACACTAAATTGCGCTTTGCACATGCGCAGAAGCGCCGAATCGCGACCCACACGTGGACAGATGCGGCGCTGCAGGTTGCAAATGCTGTGGGTTGTGAATGTGCCTCCCGCACGGATCACGTTCGCAACCCGAGCATCCACTGTACATCAAAAGGTCCAGTGTGGGTTAAATTGGCACAGTGTGTTTTTAAAACCACACAGCTGATGTTCGTTGGCTTACCAATGCTAAGATGCATGTGCTATCAACAGTGCTGGATTTACGTATAAGCTAAATAAGCTATAGCTTAGGGCCCCACTCTCTTGGGGACCCCAAGAAAATTTAAAGGGAAAAAACCTGGATGTACATTTCCAAAATAAAAGATAGAAAACAAATAAAATAAAACCTACATACAGCAACAGTGTGTTACGTAGGCTCCTAGGATGTAAGTCATGGGCGCCACCTGCTAGCCTGCTCCCTAAAATATCACTGCTTTGCTCATTTCTATATATAGGGCGCCTACATTCTGCGTGGACTGGTTGCAACATGGGCAAATGGCTTTAGATACCTATTAGGTCCATAAATTACCATGTAGCATATAGTCAAAATAAAAAAATTCCTTCCAGTAGCACCTTAAAGACCAACTAAGTTAGTTCTTGGTATGAACTTTCGTGTGCATGCACACTTCTTCAGATACACTGAAACAGAAGTTGCCAGACCCTTCTATATAGTGAGAAGGTGGGGAGGGGTATTGCTCAGAAGGGTGGTGGGAATGGGAGATTGGCAGATAGCTGAGATGAGCCTGTTGACGACTCTTAACGACTGCAATAGGTCTTACAGGAAAAGGCAAGGGGTGAGAAGGTGAGAAATGGCTTAGTCATGTATAATGAGATAAGAATCCAATGTCTTTCTTCAGACCAGGTCTCTCTATGGTTTTAAGTTTGGTAATGAGTTATAGCATATATTCAACACAAAAAACAGTGACAATGTGTTGTTGACTATGGACAGCTGGGCATATAAAGGGCCCCATAACCTTCAGTAGCTTAGGGCCTCATCAAACCTAAATCACACCCTGGTTATCGGCTACCTTTTGTGTGGCAGGGAGACCACTGTTCACAACATAACTGGGACTGCCTCTGCTTTCCTGCATTTCATTTCCTTCTCACCTATTTATAATTCTCGCCTGCAGCGGCGTCGCAAGGGGTGGGCGGTGCGCCCCGGGTTCCACGTCTGCGGGGGCGACAAGAAGTCACCGCACGGGGGCGCACGGAGGCGCGAGCAGCCATCTTGCCACCACAAGCGGAGCATCCATGAGCCGAGGATCTCGGCGCCAGCAGCAAACCGCTATGTGCAGCGCATGTGTGGCGTCGCATGCATGCCCTGTAGTGACGCCACACAAGCACTGTACATAGCGGTTTGCCGGCGCTAGTGGCAACGGAGGGATCCTGGCACCGTCCGTACGGCGCTGGAGTGGCGCCGTCGGCAAACCACTAAGTACAGCGCATGTGCGGCGTCGGTACATGTGTCATACACAGCAACGCTGCACATGCGCTCTATGTAGCGACGCCTGCCCAGGGTGTCATGCCGCCTTCCTTCGCCCCTGCTCGCCCGTCTGAACAGTGTGTGTGTGTGTGTGCACCAGCAACTAATGATTTGAGCAGCTGAGCTAAACTACAAACTGTGTGTTGGGGCGGGAGTGATCCACCAGGAAACAAGGGAGCAGTGAAGATCTACAATGGTGACAAAGTGGAGCGCTCAAATAAACCTTTGGTTGAAGTGGGAATCAGAGGCTGTTGTGGGGTGGAAAGGGCAAGGGCGAAACGAGGCTTTATTTCACCCGGGGATCTGCCGCCCCTATGGGTCCTGCCGCCTGAAGCGGTCGCCTCACCTTTCCTCATGGGTGGGACGTCCCTGCTCAAGAGCAACGCAAAAGCTCGTGCTGTAAATGAATTGGCAGCCTTGAAGGCAGTCTTAGGGACGTTACCTATCTAAGCTCTGCTCACAGCAGGTGCATTGAAGTGAACAGACCCAGGTTGGTCATGCCCGTTAATTTCAAGGGGTCTACTTGGAGCTTTGGGGACATTTGGACTTGAAAGGAGCAAGAAACAAGATTTGGGCTCCACTTTTAAGTATGGTGGTCTGGCTGGAGGAAACATTGTCCCCATCGGGTTAGAGCATCTCCGAGATCTGGTGTTTAATATTAAGGACTATCAAAAAAAACCGGCAGAGAGGAACTGAGAGACAATTAAGGGCCTCGGACGTGAGATCTCCAGGCTGATAGCAGATTAAGACTGATGGATATTTGTTGGGGATTGAAACCGGGAAAGGGGATGGGGTGGGGTTTGGGGATCCAAAGGGTGTATAATTATAATTTGTCTTTTTTATTATTCTGTTTTGTTATCAGTATGAAAAGTGGGGAATTCGTGGAAGGGAATTTGGGTCGACTTTAGAAAAAAGGATTTAAGAATGAGTACTGAGGTATAAATTTTGAGGTTTATAAGGTAAAATTGGTTTTTAAAAAATGAATTAAGTATAAAAAGGTTAAAAATTGGGGATAAGAACTTGTTGAATTTACAATTTGAATTGGAATATAAGAAGGGGAGGTGCGGGGAAGTCAGGGAAATATGTTATAGAAAATAAGGATTGTAAATTGTATATGTTTTTAATTTTTCTTTTTGTTTTTTCTTTTTGGCTTTTTAAAATGGAAAATTCTTAATAAATATTTAATAATAAAAAAATTTCAAGGGGTCTACTCTGAGTAGGATGAAGGCCAGGTTTCTGCAAAACATGCCCTCCCCCTGTGATCTTCGGGTAAAGGAACCCCTGACCATTAGGTCCAATCGCGGATGATTCTGGGGTTATGGCGCTCATCTCGCTTTATTGGCCGAGGGAGCCGGTGTACAGCTTACGGGTCATGTGGCCAGCAGGACTAAGCCGCTTCTGGCGAACCAGAGCAGCGCACAGAAACGCCGTTTACCTTCCCGCTGGAGTGGTACCTATTTATCTACTTGCACTTTGACGTGCTTTTGAACTGCTAGGTTGCCTTTTAGCTTTGGGTAAAAGGCAGTATCTAAATCATGAAATCACAGAACCGCGCAGAGTTGGAAGGGATCCCATGGGTCATGTTTAGTCCCATTGTTCGCCCAACGAGGGGCTTGAACCCACAGCCTTGAGATTAAGAGTCTCATGTTCTATCGACAGATAGGTAGCCATGTTGGTCTGCCATAGTCAAAATAAAAAAATTCCTTCCAGTAGCACCTTAAAGACCAACTAAGTTAGTTCTTGGTATGAGCTTTCGTGTGCATGCATGTATCTGAAGAAGTGTGCATGCACACGAAAGCTCATACCAAGAACTAACTTAGTTGGTCTTTAAGGTGCTCCTGGAAGGAATTTTTTTATGTTCTACCGACTGAGCTATCCTCCAATCAATAAGAATAAACAATATGGTGTGCAGGCAACCTACGTGCACAAAGACCTATAGCTGAACAACTGCCCGGAAATTCCACTAAAAAGCCCCCAACCAAACACCTCAGCCAATACGAGTCCCCTATTCTTCACGCGTCTTCGAAGGCGGCCGCATCCCCACGTGCCGCAGGACCCGCCGCCACGCGGGTCGCCCCCGCCCCCTTCATTTGCATCCCCGCGCCTTCCCCGCTCCCCATTGGCCGGCGCGCCACCATCCCCTCCTGCTTTTCCCACGCCCGGCCCCGCCCCTTTCTTTCTTTTCTCTCCCCCGGGCCACGCCCCTCGGGGTGACGTCAGCCGGCGGAGGCTCGGGGAATGACATCACCTGCGAGGGTGGCCGCCCGGAGCCCGAGAGGGAGCGCGGAGCCGCAGTCTCTCTCTCTCTCCCCCTCCCTCTGCCAGCCCAGCATCCTCCTCTTTTCTCCCCCCGCGCCCCCTTTTCGGCTGGGAGGGGGTCCGGCGTGGGGGTGGGCAGGAGAGGGACCGGGGGGGGGCGGCGGCTGCCGGACCGGGCTCCATGCGCCTTCCCCAGGCAAGCGAGGATGTGAGCCGCGGGAGCATCTCGGCGGCGGACCAGGTAAGGCGAGGAGGCTTTTTTCTCGAGGGGAGGGCCCCGCGATTTGCATTGCATTATTGCATTGCATTGCATTATTGCATTGCATTGTATTGCATTGATGAGATTTTCCTTTCTTGGGGGGGGGGGGGAGAGCGCAGGCACTCAGCCTTTGCAAGGATGCAAATCATCCCCCCCCACCCATGCCATTGCAATGGGGAGGGGCAGCGGTGGCGGCGAGGTTGTTGCAACCTTGCAAAAAAAAAAAATCGCACCCCCCCTCTTCTTCTCTTTCTCCATCCGTTCTTCTGAAATGGCATCGCTATTGGATGCTATATTTCCAAAATGATGGAGTGGGGGGGGGGAATAGAGGGAAGAAGGAAGGTGGGGGCGGGGCTGGTGGCGAGAGAAGGCTTTGCTTGCTGCGGGTCGGGCTTTTTGGAGAAGAAGGGTCGTTGTTGCAACGGTGGGGTGCTTCTTTTATTCCTGGGGGCGGCGGAGAATTGGAGAGGAGGGGAATAGGTGGTGGGGAGGGGGGAATGTTGCATTTTTTTGGGAGGAAGGGGCTTGCTTCCAATGTCTGCTGTTCGAGATGTGGTCATTGGGGGCGCGGGGGGGGAGGCGAGAGGGTTGCGTGCAGCTACAATGGGGAGGCATGTAGAGGCTTGGAGGGAGCAGGCGGCCTGGAGTTTGGGGTGGGGCTGCCTTGAAAGCTGAGGTGGTCTTTTGGCGGGGGGGGGGGGAGAAGGGCTGCCAAAGCATTCTCTCCCCTCCCCCTAGAATAAGAAAAAATAATAATGTTTGCAATGGACTTTATCCATGCGTGGTGATGCGCTCTCTTTTTGTGTGGTGAAGCCGTTGTCGCTGGTCCACTAGCAGTTGCATTCTGAGGCTATTTTTTATATTTTTCAGAGTTGTGGCAGATAAACTCCTGGCTGGTGATGAATGTGTAGAATTGTGGTTCTTTCTGTTTTTAAAAAAACTGGACAGGTTGAGTTTGCCCAGAAGCAGCTGGTGAGACGCTTGAAAGATGGGGAAAGTCATGGGTTGGGGGCACGAATGGGCGGGGGCAAAGGATCGTGCCCAGAGACTCCCCCCAGCTGCGTGGCTGAGCATTTGGGGGGGAAGGCTAGGCAGCGAGACATCTGTCCAGACCACCTGGACTATTGCAACCTGATGGAGGCAGGATGGCGCCTGGGGGGCAGAGGGAGGGGTTCAATGCCACCCTCCCCGTCATACCCAAAAGGCACACCTGGCGGCTGTGCGGCTCCCCCTCTTTGGCTCATGGTGCCATCGATGAATTTAGTTTGGGTAACTGGGACTTGCCTCCTGCTGGCTGCCAGACTTGGGGGTCTCTCTCAACTTCTTTGTGTGGTGATGGGAGAGTCTGAGCTTGAGGGGGGGGGTGAATGAAAGGGAGGGTCCCTGGCTGATTCCAGAAGGTGGTTTTCTTCTCCCTCTGCAGGTGAGCTTTTGCCGTTCCTCCTCAGACTTTTCTGCCTCCCACCCACAGCTTCCCTTGTTGGAAAAAAGAAGACCCCTCCCTCTTTTCCCCCCTGGGCACAGATATTTCTGCAATTGGGGAAAGTGGAGCTTTCCTGGTGAGGTGCTGAACCCATTTCCCTGACCTGCAAGAAGACCCCGATACTACGCAAGCCCCTCTCTCGTCCTTACTGCGGGCCTCTTCTCGTTCTCCCCCCCCCCAACTCTTTGGGTCTTTCTGGATCCCTCCTGATTTGCAGCTTGCCCTCACATGTTTGCGCAGTCCCGCACATGCATGTACACTCCCTCAGTTCAAAATAGACATAACTCTGTGGTTCCTTCCACAGTGTGTCATGTAGGTTGGTGGACGGCGCCCCTCGATCTTCTCCGTTTGTCCTCTTTGTGGTCCTTTCCTTGCATAGCTCCATGCGCAGTCTGTGCACATAGCCTTGCAGCCTTCCGTTCCATCAGTTTCCTCACTCCTGCCTTCCCTTTGCCTTCCTCCTACCCCTCTCTCCCTCTCTTGTCTAGATCTGGCGGCGTCTCACAAGGAAGCCACACTTGTATATTCATAACACCTGTCGTAGGTGTTGCCCATGTCTTGGAGAGGTCCAGTATCTCAGGATGGTGGTGGTGGAATCGTCCCGCCACGTCCCACAGCGCTCTGCCAGGATTTAGTCCTTGAGACGTGGGGATTGAGGGGGACGCTCTGGGCACGGAGGTGACACCAACCCATTTGCTTCCCCAAACTTGGGACACCCAATCTTTTATTGCCTTAAACTTTGGAATCCTGCTCCCTCCCCAACTTTGGGGAGGTCTCTCTGCCTGCTGGTTTGGCTGTGCGAAAAGCTTCCCTTTAGGGTTCCCTTTCCACATAAAAGATCAAATCAACCATCATTTCTCTCTCTCCCACCCCGTTCTCGGCAGTGGTTGAGTCACATAAGAGTTGGCAGTGGTCCCTTGGCGTGGCTCGTTCTCTTTCTCCCTCTCTCCATCGCAGAAGCCCTGTTGGTCCTTCTCCCGTGCAACTTGCCTCCGATGCCTCTCCAGCTTTCAGATCTCATCACAAACCCAAACCGTCTCTCAAACAGGATGGATCTATCTGTCCAAACCCTGCCTCAAAACATCTCTTATTGGCTTGGCTGTGTTTTGCTTCTGTGTGTATTGATTGCTTTGTTCCCAAGGGGGGCGTTGGAGGTCCTTCAATTTCCCCCCCTTCTCTCTCTCTCTCTCTCCTTGTCCGGTAGCTCAGGATGAACATCTTACCTTATATATTTGCGCTTTGATTTATCAAGGGGGGGGGCCCTTTCTGTGAAATAAAATAATTAAAACGCCAGTCTCTAGTTGTTTCAGATAAATTGCTTTGATTCCCTTTCTCCTTCTCTCTTATTTCTTTTTCAATTTTGGATGCAGAAGGGAAAAGGAATCCACCTATTCAATGCTCATTTTATGTATGGGTTGAGCTTGTGTGAGTGAGGTGAACTAATCTCCCCTTCCTGTAACCCCCTCTCCTCACTCATCCCCCCCACCCCCACCCTGGATTCAAAGCCGCTTTGTAATCGTATCCAGTTAAAATATTTCTGACATTTCAAATAGCCTTAGCTCATTCGTCCTGTTCATTCTTGGCTGTGCTTCCTCTTGGTGTGAAAAAAAGCACCTTTTGCTTATGCCGAAGCAGAACGCAGCAATTGCTGGGGAGATATATATCCCCACCAAATCTCTCCCCCCCCCCCGCCTGCTCCCTCTGTCCTTCTATTCAGCGGTTTGTTGAGAATCCTGGATTTTCTCCACTGCTACGGATGAGGCAAATATGGGTACCATTACATCATTGATCGAAATGTACAGTGCATACATTTTCCTCGCCAGCCAGCCCTCCCGCCCCCCGCCGCACCACCACCACACGCACTGGGTGGGATTGGAGGCTCTGAAATGGTGGTGTCTTGAAATATCTCTGGGGTGGGGGTGGGGGTGCCGTGCTAGCGCCCGCCCCCAGCAAAAGTCCTCCTCTTCAAACACCTGATTGATTCAGGCATCTCGGTGGACAAATTGTCTCACTTGTTGATTCAGACACAGGCGATAATAATAAACCTCTCTTTAAAAAATGAAACGGGGGTGGGGGGCATCCTCTTCCCACCCACTGATCTCCTTCCTTTTTTATATCCCCCCCCCCCCCATATCTATCTCTTTGAAGCTTTGTTTGTGCGGTGATCGGAATGCCAAGCAGAAATTTTGCAGGGGAAAGGTCTGGTTGGAAATTTATGGAATTCTTAGCGTTCTTAATGAGCCAGCATCTTAGAGCCGCCTAATTTTTTTTAAATGCATTTTTAAGCACAAAACGACTCTCTCTCTTTCCCCCCCCATCCTTTGAACTCTGAAAAAAGAGATATGTGTGGCGTTGTCAAAAAAGATGTCACTATTTTAGCACCCAGAAAATTTCAAAAGTAAGCTGCTTTCGTTGCTGCAGATCATGCAAAATGTGGTGGTAGTCACGAAGAGAAAGGTGCAGAGAATTCAGACCAAGAAGGGTTTGCCGAATACCCGCCAGGTCTGCATCACACACCTTGGGGGGGGGGGTGCCAGTTCCCTTTGAATCCTTGGTTCTGAAGGAACCGGGGGAGGCGTGGTCTCCTGATGTGATGGGGAGGTTTCCAGTGAGGAGGGGGTCCACGAAGAGAATGAGGAGTGGAAAGACTTAGCTCCGAACGATGGCACACGGGCACACGATTCCGTTCCCGCTTTTGTAGCGCTCAGTTGAGTATCACCCGGCCAGATGGGGACCTGCTTTCTGGAGCGCATGGATAAATGCGATGTTCCGTTTTGGGTGAGCTCCGGGCCTTAACACAAAACTGATTTAGAAACTGATTTATCTCCACTTCCCAGTGCCAGTCTGCTCTGAGGTCTGTGTAAATGGAGCGGAGAACCGTCGCAAGCGCCTCCGTTAACTTTTCGCCACTAACCCACCGTACCTTTACGCTTGCAAGATATGTCCAGCCCTCTGGGGGCTTTTTGGGACATCTTTTTCTTAAAAAAACACCCCGTGCACCGTGTATGCGAGTGAGAATCCTTTAAAGTGCCTGGCTTGCGGGATATATATTTTTGTTTTTAAAAAATGGTTTTGCAGCGGAATTGAGTCTGGAGTGGAAGCCCTGCTATCCAGACACGAATGGATTAAACTTAGAGCCCGTGGCAGATTTCCCCATAAAGCTGCTGAAATATATATCTATTTTTCCCTCCCTCTTAAACGGAGAAGAGATCCGTTTCCTGCGATCAATGGATTTATCGCTCGTCAAGTGCACCACACCCTTGTCTTGGGGGCTACGAGTTTTCTTGAAACGGTTGCCTTGTGGGTTTTCTCTGGGTATATCAGTGGTGGCTGGAAATGCTTTTTCAGGCAACTGTAAGTAGCTGTTGTTTCTCCTCTCTCTGTGTGTATGTGTAAGTAAATATATATTACGTTTTTGTCTAGGTGTGGCGAACTTCGGTTACTGAGAATTTAAGCATCCAGTATTTTTCTCCCCGAGGGAACTCCTTTAGCTACCTCCAGAGCTTAATTCGCTTTTGGGATTTGCTGCGGCTAAATGAGTTGATTACTTAAAAAAAACACCACAATTTGGTTGATTCCAGTAGACCCATTGAAATGAATGAGCGTGGCTCGCTTAGTGTAAGGTTACCAGACGTCCCCATTTCCCGGGCACAGTCCCCGGATTTACAAATCAGTCCCCATACAAAATCAATTGAAGCTGAAAAGTGTCCCCAGATTCGTTGAAAAAAGAACCTGGTGGGTCTACTCTGACAACAACCCAGCATCGTACAGTGAAAAATACTCTTGGTGACGTGCAAAATGGAGACTAGGTTTGTCAGCAGTGTTCGGCTCGGATAGAGGAATGGAGCCTCAATGTTAAAGGGCACTCTACCTCCGAGCAGCGGATACCGGGTGAAGGCAATGAAGGGAAGGATTGTTTTCTTTTGTGGCTTTCCCAAAGGGAACTAGGACTAGGCGAACGCTGGACATGATCCAAAAGGGATCTCATGCTTGCAAAGCCTTTCTTTTTGAGATCCGGCCAGAACTCTGCAGAGCATCTACGAAGCATCCCTACTGCTGCTTTCTTTGCGGTTCCACTAGGCAGGGCTGGAAGGAAAATGGCAACTGGGGCTTCCTAGCCGGAAACACGAAAAGGAATCCATAACCCTGGCATTTTTGGGGGGGATGGCAGCATTCTTTGGGTCTTGTGGCATAACCTGCAGCGCCTCCGTCTGAAAGGAGAGGTTGCTCAGCGTGAATTAAGAGAGAGGCTTTGACGATTGCTTTTCTTCTTGAATCTTATTAAACTCTTTGGCAAATGGCTCTCGAAGACCATTCCTTAAGGTACTTGCTCCTGCCGGTCGTCATGGGAAAGGAGGGCTGTTGTGGGGTGAGAGGGTTGCGCGTGCAGGATTGTGGGTTTCTGTGTGGGCGAGAGGTTGTGCCAGCTGCAGTTCATATAGTGCTGTCCCTGAGCTCACAGAGCTTTGCAGTCTAAATTTTGATGGGGGACCCACGGGGCAAACTCGGCAACGTTTGATTGCGATAGCACCGGGACCTGCAATTGTCTTCCTCCTCCTCTTTGTGGCGGCATAGAATTGGGATGGCTTTTATTTTTTAACCTCTCGCATAAATTCACAGATAAACAGCCTTCCCTCTTTGTCTCTTGTTCGTTTGCCAGAGGGTCTCGGGCAAAAGGCACTTAGATGGCTGGCTGCTCTTGGAAACGGGAAACTGGGTTAAGGTCTGTTCTGCCAAGGTTCCTCTTACACTAGGGATGGGGGCAGATGTTGCCGGACACTCGTTGGTCTGGCCGGTGGTCATGGGTGGCTGGAGCTGGAGTCCAGCGCTCTCTGGAGGACCGCAAGTTCCCCATCCCTGTCCATAGTGTGATGAAGCTTTTCCAAGGAGGCCAATGGCATATCCTGTGGCAATGAGTCCCGCAGATATTGTTTTCAGGTGCAAGGAAGAATTTCGACCTGCTAGCGTATTGGTTTCCAGAAAGCGGTTTCCAGCTTTCCACCTCTCGTTGCATATTGTTCTTATTCTGGATAAGCACATTATCAGAGGTCCCAGGAAGCCAAGCCACAAGTAGATTTTCACTGGCACCTTTTGCACTTTTGGAGCCCTGGGCTAGGACCTAAGAGGCCCGGGTTCAAATCTCTACACTAAACCATGAAGCTCACGGGGTCAGTCGCTGCGTTTTCTTAGACTAGCCTACCTTCAGTGTTGTTGTGCAGATAAAATGGGGAAGAGGGGAGGAAAACCACACTGAGCACCATTTGCAGGAAAGGTAGGGTAGAAATTTAGCAATAAAATTAAATGTAACGGGTGTGTGTGAGCAAAACCTAAAACCAATTTTGCTGGTATTCTTAAGTAACATATTTTGATTGATGTGTGGAGATCCCTTCATAAAAAAGAATATTTTTACATCTTACTCATTCAGCTATAAAAATTACTGTAGGGTGCATTATATACTTACGCCACTTAAATGTAAAATAAAATTTAAAAATAACCGAGTTGTGAATGGACTTAAGTGAGCCTTGCCCATTGTTTCCATAGAGTCTACTCTGAGCAGGGCTCACCTATTAACAACGCCCAGTTCACAAGCTAGATAAAAGTGAGTCCTTTAGCGACTCGGCTGAACGATCCCCCTTTTTTATTTTTGAAAAAAGATTAAATGTAGTTTCTCCCCTCCCTTTCTCCACCAGTGTTAGAAACTCAGGTAAACAAGCTAGGTGCCAGATGGATCCTTAAACCAAGGTTAGAGTCGCCAAAATAGAACATCTAGTTGCCATTTTGGGACAAGACTGCTCAAAAGTCTTGTTTTTCAAATGACGGACTGACGGATTGATTCTCAGTTAAACATCTGGCTAGTTTGGAGGACAACGCTGAGCTTGGTTAAGAGCTTTGAGAACGTAAAGAAGTCCACATATATATCAGCTTCTTCCTACCTGTTTTTCATAATTGTGAGATGGACCATTCATAATGTAAGAATATTCTTCACAACTGCGTGGGGGGGGTGGGGGGAGCGAAAATAAGTCACAACAATTAACTACGACGTCGTTACTGCTCTTGCTCAGGGTGTGTGTGGGGGGGGAAGCATGTTGGTTCCTGAAATTCATTCTGATTGTGTAGGTTAAATATAATTGATGCAAATCTACACCTCGTTGCACCTCGTTGGTGCTTCTTCACTTGGTCACAAGTGGTCCGTAAAGGTAAAGGGACCCCTGACCGTTAGGTCCAGTCGTGACCGACTCTGGGGTTGCAGCGCTCATCTCGCTTTATTGGCCGAGGGAGCCGGCGTCCAGCTTCCGGGTCATGTGGCCAGCATGACTAAGCTGCTTCTGGCGAACCAGAGCAGCGCACGGAAACGCCGTTTACCTTCCCGCCGGAGCGGTACCTATTTATCTACTTGCACTTTGACGTGCTTTCGAACTGCTAGGTTGGCAGGCGCAGGGACCGAGCAACGGGAGCTCACCCTGTTGCGAGGATTCGAACCACTGACCTTCTGATCGGCAAGTCCTAGGCTCTGTGGTTTAACTCACAGCACCACCTGCGTCCATAGTTGGGTGCAAATTGCACCTGGCTAATTTCGAACGCTGTTCTCTGCCCTATCCATGAATCGCCCCGCAACCTGTCATCGTCTTAAGTCATCCTTAAGCTGTCCTTTGCCATCTTGCTGGCGTTGACTGGAGTTGTAGTTTCAGATTCCAAACTTCTGGAGCCTGCCAGGTTGCCAAATCTGTTCCCTCCCTCCCTCCCGTTCATATTTATATTGAACTTACTTTTCAAAATAGGAAATATAAAAATGCCTCGTATCCCAGTGCGGAGGGAGAATTTTACCGCAGAGACACGATGGCATCAAAAGGCACTGTGGCTGGCAGGGAGAGTTTCCACAACCTGTGAATCAACCGGTTTTGTTAAGGAATATTTTTAGCCGAGTTCTTAGAAGGCTGCCAGTGAAGAATTCCTCCTTTTGAAGAGGTCCTGGGGCTTAGACGAAAGCTTTGGCATTCAAAGGGGATGAGGCCTGGACAGCAGTTGTGAAGGAAGCATCCTCTGTGTATGCCCGTGAGCGGTTTTATTTACTTGTTTGTGTTTGTTTCATAAAATGTAACCACTGCTTTACGATTTTTTTAAAAAGCCAACACTCTCAAAACCATTTACTAAAAGCAATAGCATTATCAGTAAAAATAGCTAAAAGCAACTATTACGTTTTTTAGAAGGTTAAAATCATCGGTGATAAGCTAAAAGCAGATTAAAACACACCCCAGCAGTATGGTTTTATATCTTCCTTATTTATATATTTAACAAAATTTATGTATTGATTGTTGGGAAGAAAACCTTTTCAGCAGTTTACGGAAAATATTTAAACTATCAATGAAATACAGTGGTACCTTGGTTTGCAAACAGTCTGGTTTCCATATGTTTTGGATTACAAACACGTCAAACCCGGAAGTGCGTGTCCCGGTTTGCAAACTTTTTTTTGGATTACAAGCCTTTTTATTTGGGATTATCAACGAAAAATTTTTGGAGGCCCCATTGGTGAAAGCGTGCCTTGGGATACAACCTGTTTTGGTTTACAAACGGACCTCTGGAACGGATTATGGTTGTAAACCAAGGTACCACTGTGTAGTTAAAACAGCTAAAGGCGTTAAATTTGTTTGGAATCAGCAGTAGAAGAGATGACAGCATGTTGACATCTATGTGTCTGAATTGGGTCGTTTAAACAAAAACCTTTTAAGGTGGGCACCAAAAAGAGGCGTCCACAGGCAGGGAGTTCCAGAGTTCCCACACCTTAGAAGATTGATTTCTCACAAATGTGGAAGGAGTGTTATGTGGCTCTTGCCACTTTCTCACATGTATGCTTACAGAATACAAGGCCCTGGTTCCTGCAATTATGCCATCCACTTTATGAGTAGGCATAGTGAAATAAAAAAAATAAGGTCTTATATATATAATAAGAGGGACGCGGGTGGCGCTGTGGGTAAAACCTCAGCGCCTAGGACTTGCCGACCGCATGGTTGGCGGTTCGAATCCCCACGGCGGGGTGAGCTCCCGTCCTTTGGTCCCAGCTCCTCCCCACCTAGCAGTTTGAAAGCACCCTTAAGTGCAAGTAGATAAATAGGTACCGCTTTCTAGCGGGAAGGTGAACGGCGTTTCCGTGTGCTGCGCTGGCTCGCCGGAGCAGCTTCGTCACGCTGGCCACGTGACCCGGAAGTGTCTGCGGACAGCGCTGGCTCCCGGCCCCTAGAGTGAGATGAGCGCACAACCCTAGAGTCTGTCAAGACTGGCCCGTACGGGCAGGGGTACCTTTACCTTTATATATAATAAATGTTCATAAATGTACCAAGCAAACACGTACATAAATATATAAACCACGTGTCTGAAGCAGCACAGCCCTGGAACCATTTTTGACTCCCAAACTGACCGAATGATTTCTCTTCAAGGTCACGAAAAATGGAAAAGCCTCCCCATTGTCTTTTCATTCAAAAATCCTGTCTTAAGAGCATGTCTGTGTATGAACAGGGTGAGCCTGTGACCTGGCTCAGGAACCAAGTGTTTGTCATTACAAAAGACTGGCCAGGCTCCCCAGGGTATCCAATCAAGTGAGCATTAACAGGCGATCTGCCAGACAGGAGGTAAACAACGCACTCAGATTTCTGTTGTAGACCGCCCTTTCTGTGATGTAGGTATGATGTTTCTGGGGGTGGTCTTGGACTCCAGGGCGGACAATTTAAATATATAAGGGCAGGCACACCTTTGTTCAGGGTCCTCCTCCTCCTCCTGTGTGTGAAGGGGTCACCCTGTTGCAACAGTTCAATAAAAATCAGGCTTGCGAGCTGCTTTGCTTCTCAATATTCTCTGCTTGGCCTCTGTTATTTTCTCTGACCGATGGAGAACCTGCAAAGGACACTAGAAGGGCTCTTGTGTCCACCATAAGGGAATAAGGGCAGATTTACATTTATTACAATAGCTTCTTAAAAATACATTGGTTAGGAGTTGCTAATGGCGGAAATGACTGGCAGAATCCGAGACCAGGGAGAAGAGTCGGTGGAAGAAGATTGGAGGAAATTTAAAATTTATTTGCAGAAATACTGTAAAATTTTTGAATGCTGATGACATTGAAATGAATTGAAGGGGTTCTAGCAACAAGGTAAAATGTAAGAGGGGATTAATAATAGATAAACTAATAGGATATGAATTTGCTGAACCAAATTTAAAAAGGGATACAAAAATGGGAGACGTGAGGAAGTCAGGAAAATAAGTTAACTAAAGAAGAGAGATTAAGAAAGAGGGAAATTTTGTTTTTCTTTTATATGTGTTTTTTCTTTTTTGTGCTTAATGTCTGTATTTTTGTATTTTGTATCTGTTTTGTTTTTGTATTTTTCTAAACTTTTCTGTCGATAAAACCTAATAAAATATTATAAAAAAAAGGAGTTGCTAAGCTTTGGGTGGTGATGATCTGCCATTGATCGGTTGAGGAATGTTGAGCAAACGCCTCATAAAGTATCCTCCTCCTTGTTTTTGCCAGCTTCTGCTATAGTTTGTGACCAAGGCGGCAGGGCTAAATGGGCTAGCCAACATTCATGAGGACTAGCGACTGCTCTCAGTTCCTGGTTTTTTAACTTCGCAAGGCAAAGAGATTCTGCCAGGGGAAGTATGTCGGACAGGGAAGAGTTGTGGACCTGTGAATACAGGTGGCCACAGGTGAAATGACTCTACCCTTCAGGGAAACGCAGCCAAACCTCTGCAAAGAACGGAAACCACAGCCCCGCAAGCGTTGTGGCCATTTTGTTCCCATGAGTAAAATTGGCCTTTGTGCACGACCACGTTTTTGACTGCGAGTTGGCCAGCTGGCTGGCTTGAGCCATCTGGAACCATTGCTTTTTCTTTTTTTTAAAAAAAAAAAACCAAACATAACTGTTCTCCGTTTTGTGGCATATCATAGGGAAAAGGAGGAATCTGTCTTTAGTCTCCTTAAATCTTAATTGGATTCCCCACAGAATCCCCCAGAATTTTGCTACCCAGCTTCCCACCGGTCAAAATTTGACCTAGAAGTTGCTGTAAACAAAAAGCAACATACGGTACGGTACATTTTGTGTGTGTGTGCGTGTACACACGCACACACTCTTACGGGGCGAGAGAGATCAATATTATGCTTATCTTATTGCAGTTTTATTTTTCAGCTCCCCTTGACTTGGAATTGTGTTTGAGTTCACTGTGAATTGTGCTTTCCTGTGAAATACTAATTGAAGTTTTGGTGTGTGTTGATTTCATGCATTTGTTGATGGGGGGGGGCGGAAGGGTGGTCCAGGGTGGTAGCTGGTGACCCGAGTGTTTGGCTAGCTGTCTGGTTCTTAAGAGACTGGAGCCGGTGACTTTTGGGGGGGGTTTCTTGTGTGCCCCCCCCCCAAATGCGTCAACCTACCTGAAAGAGATTTTAGCCTTGTTCTCAGAGGGAATTCCTGCTGCTGCCTGCGATCTCACGATGAGGGAGAGATGTGATGCCATCAAGACCCTGGATTGCGTTTCTTCATTCTTTCTGGAAATATTTATCTTTTTTTTAAAAAAAAAGGATGCACAGTATTTCTGTAAATCATTTGCTTTGTCCTGAACGCTTCAGGATGGAGCTGAGGAACTACCGCATTTTTTGCACCATAACACTCACTTTTTTCCTCCTAGAAAGTAAGGGGAAATGTCTGTGCGTGTTATGGAGGAAATGCCTACGGGTGGCATGCCTACGGATTTTCCTCCTCTAAAAACTACGTGCGTGTTATGGTCGGGTGCGTGTTATAGAGCGAAAAATACGGTAGTTGCTTTCAGCAGGAAGGATGAGGGAAGAGACTCTGGGTTTTCTCCTGTGCAGAATAATATCGCACTGCTCTGTCGTTATCTTTTAAGTGGCTGCCCATTGATAAAAATTTCCTAGGTGGCTTAAGAAGTTGAAAGACCATGTGGTATTTAAAAATGCAATTTTGGGGTGTATTGGGATAAGGGTCCGTTTGCACTGTATATTTGAAGTAGGATTACAGCACTTTTAAGACAGTCCTATCTTGGTTTCCCCCCAAAGAGTCTTATTTATTTATTTATTTATTTATTTTTAAAAAGCCTTTGTTTTAGCACTCAACAATAACATAACAATCAACAATAACTAAAACAACAATTCGCCATTCGCTACAGTCAATCAACCATCCTTAACAATGCATAACGTTACAAAACCTCCCAACTAGATCGACATTCCATTGCTTTTTTATCTGTATCTGTTTTACATAACAAAAAGGGATAGAAAAATGAAAGAAGGGGGAAAAAAGGAAGGAAAAAGAAAATGGAAAGAAATCCCCCCCAAAGAATCTTGGGAAGTGTAGTTTTGCTGAGCGTTGTTAGGAACTACAATCACAGAACTACAATTCCCAGCATTCTCTGGGAAGAGAGATTGACTCTGGGAACTGTACCTCTGGTGGGGGGCGGGCAGGAATAGGGGCTTCCTCACAGCACCCTCAACAAACTACATTTCCCAGGATTCCCTGGGGGAAGCCATGACTGTTTAAAGCGGCACGATTCCGCTTTAGATGGATAGTGCGGACGAGACCAGTGTTTAGATCTTAATAAAGATGTTCTGATTGGAGAACATCTTTATTAAGGGGAACCTGCTCTTGATTGCTTTCTCGTCTCTTCCCCGAGTATTTTTGTTTTATTTTGACTGCCTGCAAATATCCAGGGTCTCTGGCTCAGCGGCTGCTTCTATCTAGAGATGCCAGATTTTGACCCTGTGCAACATGGGCCTTTCCATGCTCATTCCACCATTTGCTTATCGATTCAGCCTTTTTTGAAACTTTTAAGCTTATTTATTTTTGGTGCTGCAGCCTTTTTAGGCTGGAAAGGTTCCCACAATCCCCCGCTGATTTGTGTCTGGAACAAAATGGTTGCCACTCTTATGGCAGAACCCTGGCTCTTTGTGGGAATTTGAATTTTTTTCTCTCTCTCTTTCTCTCTCTCTCTTCCCCGTTCCTGACAAAAGCCTTTGGGTAATTACACAAAGAGGCTGCTATATTTCAACCATCAGAAATCTTTTTTTTTTCTTTCTTTTTTTTGCGGCGCTGAGGCAGAGGGAGATCTCGCCTGCGTCTGCTTCCTTAATTGATTATTGGAAACTGTTAATTGGGCCTTGCCAGGATGGAATATAAATTTAATGAGATCGCTGGCGTTCTGCCTCTCCGATCCAGCCCTCCCCTTGGCTTCCTTAGGTTCGGTGGAAATACATTTTTAGATCATTGAAACCCCTTAGGTGAGAACATGGGTCATCCAGTTTCAATGGCCTTTTGATCACTTTGGCATGGCCTCTCAAGCTTTGCTGAAACCCCGAAAGAACAGGCTTCTTTCTTTCTGGAAGTCGAACCTTCGGACCCCGAAGGCCTCTGTGGAAGGAGGGGGCATGCACTCTGCACATGTTCAGAGTTAGCAAGCGCCTTGCTTCACAAGCTCCCATCCTCTGGGAAAACTGAGGATGGGGGTTTTGCAAGCCTTTTGAACATAAGGAACCACTGCAAAGTCTGTTGAAAAGCCTCACATCATCTCGGGAATTAAAGAGGGCATTTGCTAGCTCATTTGGTGAAATGCAAGACTCTTAATTGGGTGCCACATTGGGTGAAATATTTGTGCTCTGCACGGGTTTGGACTGCATAACTCTCTCAGACTCAGTCCTTCCCAAATCTACAATTCCATGATTCTGTTGCTGCGGCTTGTCTGCATCTAAATTATAGTCTCTCTCTCTCTCTCTCTCTCTCTCTCTCTCACACACACACACACACACACACACACACAATATTTAATTATACATCTTTCTCCCCCAATGCAAACCACAGAGTTCCACAAAGAGGGCACCACCACCAAGAAGGCCCTTTGCCTGGTTCCCTGTAACTTGGCTTCTCGCAGGGAGGGAACCGCCAGAAGGCCCTTGGAGCTGGACCTCAGTGTCCGGGCAGAACGAAGGGGGTGGAGATGCTCCTTCAGGTATACTGCGCCTTTGAGGCTGTTTAGGGCTTTAAAGGTCAGCACCAACACTTTGAATTGTGCTTGGAAACGTCCTGGGAGCCAGTTAAGATTCTTTAGGACTGGTGTTATATGGTTGCGGCGGCTGCTCCCAGTCACCAGTCTGGCAGTCGCATTCTGGATTAGGTGTTTTTTTTGAGTCACTTTCAAAGGCAGCCCCATGTACAGCGCATGGCAGTAGTCCAAGCGGGAGATAACCAGAGTATGCACCACTCTGGCGAGACAGTGTACAGGCAGGTGGCGTCTTAAGCTGCCCTGGACACACAATTACCGTATTTTTTGCTCTATAAGACTCACTTTTTCCCTCCTAAAAAGTAAGGGGAAATGTGTGTGCGTCTTATGGAGCGAATGCAGGCTGCGCAGCTATCCCAGAAGCCAGAACAGCAAGAGGGATTGCTGCTTTCACTGCGCAGAGATCCCTCTTGCTGCTCTGGCTTCTGAGATTCAGAATATTTTTTTATTCTTGTTTTCTTCCTCCAAAAACTAGGTGCGCCTTGTGGTCTGGTGCGTCTTATAGAGCGAAAAATACGGTAGCCTGCACTTCTGTGGACAGCTGTGAGTTCAAAACGACCCCCAAGGCTTCATTTGCGTCCGTGCTTTTGAACTAGCCGCAGTTTACTGTTTCATTCAAAGAAGGACAAGCTTGGGCTAGACTTAACTATGGTTTTGCCCAAGCAAGCCAACCTTCAAACCATGGTTGGATCTGGCTTGCTTGGGTAAACTAAGGTTAAATCTCTTTGCAGTTCTTGCTTCAAATGAAGTGGGACAAACTTTTTTTTGTGGGGTAATTAAAATGGATGCAGGTGGCTCTTATCTTCTCAAGCCCTTTGCTTTGGTTTGGGAAGAGGTTTCTGCATGCAACACTAAACCATGGTTAATGGTTCGTCCAAACCACGCTAGTGGTGCTTGTTTCAGTTTACCTAGAGCTGAAATCGTTGACTAAATGCCCATTTCATAATCCGGTGTGGAGCTGGCTACAGTAGTGTTAAGCGAAGGTTTCATGGCAGTGGGAAGCAGTGTGTACTAGTGGGTGGAACAGATTGTGTGAAAATGGTAGTTTACGCCAAGTACACAAGAGTTCTCTGTTGTAGCTAAAATGCTGGATTGAGAGAAGGCCTTTGTAGTCAAATCAAAGTGACTCTTGTGTCGCTGATTTTCGAAAACCGTTCCCTGTTTTGTCCCGAGCCATAGCTATCTTTGACGGGCGGAAAGATAAATTAGGCACATGGAGTATATAAAAACAGCACCGAACGTTTCATTCAGGGCAGAAAGAGTGCGAAACTGAGCTCAGATTAATCTGTGGAACAGCTTAAAGCAAAAAACTCCCCCCCCCCCGAAGTACGGGGGCGTAGTTTTCTCGCTAATTTGTGACTTGTTCCCACAACTGCGCTTGAGGCTCTTGCTTTGAGGGGGTGTCCTCGTGCGGAATGCGAGATTGCTGGGAAATATTTGAGATTCTTGGTGTTAAAGGGCTCTTTAACAGATAAAATTCAAGGCGCTCCCGGTTTAAAGAAAATTGACAATCGACTACCAGCAGCTTGGTGTTTTTCTTTTTTTAATTTTTTACTTTCCTTAACTCTCTGCCAATAAACTTGAGTCCAGGAAACAGAGGGAGCGTTAGAATCACAGAACTGTCGAGTTCCCAGGGTAGGACTCGAACCCACAACCTGAGATTAAGCGTTTCGTGCTCTACTGGCTGAGCTGGCACACAACTCAGTATAGTCAGCACTGACTGGCAGCGGCTGCCCAGCCCTACCTATTTTGATCGTCTGCGCATGCACGGGCGGCAAAACCTGGAAGCAACGCGCTCCGTTACTTCCGGGTCGCCGCAGAGCGCAACCCGAAAGCGCTCAACCTGAAGCGTATTTATCCCGAGGTATAACTGTATACAGTGGTACCCCGGGTTACATACGCTTCAGGTTACAGACTCCGCTAACCCAGAAATAGTGCTTCAGGTTAAGAACTTTGCTTCAGGATGAGAACAGAGATTGTGCGGCAACAGCGGGAGGCCCCGTTAGCTAAAGTGGTGCTTCAGGTTAAGGACAGTTTCAGGTTAAGACCGGACCTCCGGAACGAATTAAGCACTCAACCCGAGGCACCACTGTAAATCAAACGGTGCGCTTGGGCGCTCTCTGCTAAGTTACGCCCGGCGCCCGTTTCGTATTCTGCATGGCCTGGCGCCCGCTTTGTATTCTGAGCCGCACCGTTTGAATATTCTCCATTTGGTTTTTCCCCTCCATGTGTCCCTAACCATCTGCATCCATCCTGCCTAAGCACTGCCGCGATTAAGCTGTTTGGGCCCAGTCTCTCTCTCTCTCCCTTCCTTCCTTCCCCTGCTTTGCTTTATTCTTCCCTCCTCTCCTCCCTATCTTAACGTTGAATTATGAAGGCATTTGTATGCCGATGCGGGTGTCCATTTGGGCCTGATGGCTTACTCCGATCTGCCCTGCTGGAAGAAAAAAGATGGTCTCCCAGACTCCAATTAATGATCACGTTAGTAACTATTTATTTTCCTTTGGCAGCTTGTTTACAGAGAGGCAGGAGATGAATGGGGCAGCGAGAGGCAGAATGCGGACCCCGCCTGCCTACCAAGCTGGGAATTTGGAGCTCTTCAGCTTTGGGGCGGGGGGGGGGGAGGTCTGGGCTGTTGTTGTTTTGCTTTTGTTGTAAACAAAAATCTGCCCTTTTCCCCTTACGGGGGTATCCAAGAGCCCATATAGAGTCCTTACATAGGTTCCTTATTGGTAGGAGAAAATAGCAGAGGCCAACCAGAGAATATTGAGAAGAAAAGCAGCTAGGAAGCTTGATCTTTATTGATCTGTTGCAACAGGGTGCTCCCCTCACACACAGGAGAGGAAAAGGACCCACAAAAATGCTGTGCAAGGGCTTATAAAGACGTTTGAAATTGCCACCCTGTACCCCAAGACCAGGACGCAGAAGGCCGGCGGTTCAAATCCCCGCGACGGGGTAAGCTCCCGTTGCTCAGTCCCTGCTCCTGCCAGCCTAGCAGTTCGAAAGCACGTCAAAGTGCAATTAGATAAATAGGTACCATTCTGGCGGGGAGGTAAACAGCGTTCCCGTGCGCTGCTCTGGTTCGCCAGAAGCGGCTCAGTCATGTTGGCCACATGACCCGGAAGCTGTACGCCAGCTGCCTCGGCCAATAAAGCGAGATGAGCGCCGCAACCCCAGAGTCGGCCACGACTGGACCTAATGGTCTGGGGCCCGTTTATCTTTACCTAGCCCAAGACCACCCCACAATACATCATACCTACATCACAGAAGGGCTGAAATCTGAGTGCTTTGTTTACCTGCTGTCTGCCAGGTTACCTGTTGAATGGTCACTTGATTGGATTGCCTGGGGAGCCTGGCCAGTTTTTTGTAATGATAAATACTTACCCGTAGTTCCTTGACCAGATCACCCTATTCATATCTTAAATGTGCCCTTAAGACAGGATTTGTGAAGGAAAGAGACAATGGGGAGGTTTCCCACTCAGTTTGGGAATCAAAATGGTTCCAGGTTAGTCTTCCTGTGCTGATCTATGTACGTTCTTGGTTGGTAAGCTTATGAACATTACC
>NC_138756.1:3447717-3477634 GCF_965113315.1 Podarcis vaucheri | reverse complement strand
CTGTTCGTTTAATGGGGGGTTGTTTTTTTTTTAAAAAAGGCCTGCATGAAAATTCTCATCAACATTGCATGCGCAATTGCAATTGAATGCACACATTTTATTTTTAGAATTTTTTATTGATTATTTTAACATAACAAATTATTTCAGCAATTGTATTTCCCCCCCCCCATTTTCCCCCTTCCCTCAGTTCCTCTGTCTGATTTATCAACACATAGTGTTCCCTGCATATTATAAAAAGGTAATGATCTCTAAATTATCCATCTATTACATTAAAAAATAAATTTGTGTATGTTTATTCAAAACCTGCCAAGGAGTCCAATTCATTCTGTTGCTTCTTTAAGTGCTTTGTAAAGGGTTCCCATTCTTCTTTAAAGTCACAGTTGTCCTTGTCACGTAATTTATGCGTCAATTTTGCCAGTTCCACATAGTCCATCAATTTTTCTTGCCGCTGTTCTTTCGTCGGGGTTTCTTCATTCTTCCAACCTTGCGCTATTAAGACTCTTGCTGCCGGCGTCGCATGTTGTTGTTGTTTAGTCGTTTAGTCATGTCCGACTCTTCGTGACCCCCTGGACCAGAGCACGCCAGGCCCTCCTGTCTTCCACTGCCTCCCGCAGTTGGGTCAAACTCATGCTGGTAGCTTCGAGAACACTGTCCCACCATCTCATCCTCTGTCGTCCCCTTCTCCTTGCGCCCTCCATCTTTCCCCACATCAGGGTCTTTTCCAGGGAGTCTTCTCTTCTCATGAGGTGGCCAAAGTCTTGGAGCCTCAGCTTCACGATCTGTCCTTCCAGTGAGCACTCAGGGCTGATTTCCTTCAGAATGGAGAGGTTTGATCTTCTTGCAGTCCATGGGACTCTCCAGAGTCTCCTCCAGCACCAGAATTCAAAAGCGTCCATTCTTCGGCAGTCAGCCTTCTTGATGGTCCAGCTCTCACTTCCATACATCACTACTGGGAAAACCATAGCTTGAACTATATGGACCTTTGTTGGCAAGGTGATGTCTCTGCTTTTAAAGATACTGTCTAGGTTTGCCATCGCTTTTCTCCCAAGGAGCAGGCGTCTTTTAATTTCGTGGCTGCTGTCACCATCTGCAGTGATCATGGAGCCCAAGATGTCGGTGTCGCATACATAAATATATTCTTCCTTTTCCTTGGCAGGTCTTTCCCTACAATCCCTAACAAAAATGCTTCAGGCCTTTTTACAAATGTTAATTGGAACATTTTCTTCAACTCATTATATATCATTTCCCAATTTTTTAAAATTTCTCTACAATCCCACCACATGTGATAAAAGTCCCTTCTTTTTCCTTACATTTCCAACATATATTTGAGCCGGTTTTATACATTCTTGCTATCTGTACTTTAAATTATTAATGCACACATTTTTAATACAGAACAGTTCCCCCTCCCTTAAACAAGATGCAATTTCTCCATATCATTTTCACTAATATATGGGAATATTATTATTATTGCAAACATCCCTCCCAATAACCAACACTATGAGAAATCACTACTTGGGCTATAGAGCTGCATTTGCAAAATCTGGGAAGCTTTTCAGCTTTGATGGAACGCATCATAGAACTGGAGAATTGGGAGGGACCCCTGAGGGTCATCTAGCCCAACCCCCAGCAAGGCCAGAAGGGAGCTCAAACCCAGGACCCTGAGGTAAGGCCCAAAGGGGCCCGTTGAGGCCAGCATCCTGTTCTCACAGTGGCCAAATATCCCTAAGAACATAATAATCTAGGTAGACTGTGCTTCCGACTGAACCAGACTGAGAGACCATTTCAAGGCTCAGGAACCCATTGCAGGTGCTGTGGATTGAATAGCTACTGCACCTTTTCACAATATTCTAATTTTCTGAGTGAAATATACTCAGAGTTGAGGGTGGATTTCATGCCCTTTATTCAGCTCATAGTGGTGAGGAGGAATGGGAGTTCCCCCAGAATGTCTGCCTTATATACATTATTTACACAATGGGTCCCACATGATTGGCTAATTCCAGGATTCTCCTGTAGGCCAATCAGGTTGCGGATTCACTTCCACCTGGAGCTGGATTGGGTGGCTCCTGTGGACCAATCAGACTGCTGCATTCTGGATCCTATTGTTCTAGGACCAATCAGACTGCTGCATTTTGGATCCTATTCCACTCAGTGCATAACACTGAGATTGTTAATTTGGGGTTTTCATCAGCTGTACACCATGATCATCTCAATGATAACAAATAAAGGTTTGACATATCTCGCTTTGCATGTCATTAGTCTATCTCATAGAATCATAGAATCATAGAGTTGGAAGAGACCCCAAGGGCCATCGAGTCCAACCCCCTGCCAAGCAGGAAACACCATCAGAGCACTCCTGACATATGGTTGTCAAGCCTCTGCTTAAAGACCTCCAAAGTAGGAGACTCCACCACACTCCTTGGCAGCAAATTCCACTGTCGAACAGCTCTTACTGTCAGGAAGTTCTTCCTAATGTTTAGGTGGAATCTTCTTTCTTGTAGTTTGGATCCATTGCTCCGTGTCCGCTTCTCTGGAGCAGCAGAAAACAACCTTTCTCCCTCCTCTATGTGACATCCTTTTATATATTTGAACATGGCTATCATATCACCCCTTAACCTCCTCTTCTCCAGGCTAAACATGCCCAGCTCCCTTAGCCGTTCCTCATAAGGCATCGTTTCCAGGCCTTTGACCATTTTGGTTGCCCTCCTCTGGACACGTTCCAGTTTGTCAGTGTCCTTCTTGAACTGTGGTGCCCAGAACTGGACACAGTACTCCAGGTGTGGTCTGACCAGAGCAGAATACAGTGGCACTACTACTTCCCTTGAGCTAGATGCTATACTCCTATTGATACTCCTATTGATACAGATTTCATATATTAGTTTCACCTTTTAAGTTGAATTACTGAAATAAATGAACTTTTCCACGATATTCTAATTTTTCGAGTTTCACCTGAAATTAGTGCATGAAGGGGTTAAGACCATAGAGTAAACTGTCCTGCCAGACTTAGCTCACCTTGGGAGGGACCAGGTAATCAAGGCTTTGTTCCCTTCCAGTCTACCTGACTCAGCTAGGCAGGTTGCTCCAGCGTAGCCCCATGGCTCTCACAAACTGTTCTTGTGTTTGTATACCAACAATTCAGGAACTTTCACCACTAAGCCAAGTTTAATTGCCTATGCAACTGTTTCTGAATGCTGTATGAAATCTGACCTTTGAAGAATTTGTAAGTAAACCATTCTTAATTTACCATCATGCGGTCTTTTCCTAGGCTGGGGGAAGAGGGAAGCTTTGGCATTCACAAGGGCGTATTTTAAAGATCTAACAGTCTATTCTTCCACATTTTGTGTACACACACATGGGTTGTTAGGGACGGCGGGTTAAACCACAGAGCCTAAGACTTGCCGATCAGAAGGTCGGTGGTTTGAATCCCTGCGACGGGGTGAGCTCCCGTTGCTCAGTCCCTGCTCCTGCCAACCTCGCAGTTTGAAAGCACGTCAAAGTGCAAGTAGATAAACAGGTACCGCTCCGGCGGGAAGGTAAACGGCATTTCCGTGCGCTGCTCTGGTTCGCCAGAAACGGCTTAGTCATATTTGAGAAGGCAAAATCTAACAGTCCCTCGGATCTGTCTCTGGTGATGTGGATCCATTACAAGTTAGAAATTAGAAGTATGTCCAGCTGGGACGCGGGTGGCGCTGTGGGTAAAAGCCTCAGCGCCTAGGGCTTGCCGATCGAAAGGTCGGCGGTTCGAATCCCCGCGGCGGGGTGCGCTCCCGCTGCTCGGTCCCAGCGCCTGCCAACCTAGCAGTTCGAAAGCACCCCCGGGTGCAAGTAGATAAATAGGGACCGCTTACCAGCGGGAAGGTAAACGGCGTTCCGTGTGCTGCGCTGGCTCGCCAGATGCAGCTTTGTCACGCTGGCCACGTGACCCGGAAGTGTCTGCGGACAGCGCTGGCCCCCGGCCTCTTGAGTGAGATGGGCGCACAAACCCCAGAGTCTGTCAAGACTGGCCCGTTCGGGCAGGGGTACCTTTACCTTTACCTTTACCAGCTGAAGAAAAGGCAAGAGAAGCCAAAGTGAGTAGAATTACCTGGTGATTGGTAAAGCTTTGCAAATCTATCCGTTTCTGTTTTTCTCAGTTTCTCATTCTTTCATTTTCAATGCTCCACTATTCCATCTCAGTTATTTTGAAGTGGAGGGGAGGAAATCCTCATGAGACCCCACCAGCGTATTGTGTGAATGAGTCCTTTCTCTCTGAATCTACTGTCGCTCTCACTGGGGCAGATCCTGAGTTTTAGTGCTATTTGAAAAGGGAGAAAAATGTCCATTTCACTCTTCTTCCACCAGAGGGCTGTTGAAGGACATTCTATTTTCTATGCGATTCGGTGTAAACATACAGCAGTCAGCAGCAGCTTTTATGCTAAGTGGCCTGGGGGGGACAAAAAATGAAACTAAGATAAATGATCCTGTAATTCTGGATTGTTTCTCTCTTGCTCCTTTCCCCCTTTCTTTCCACGTTCAGCCCCAAAACTCAGATGACAGCAGCAGAGGGATGAAACAGCTGGAACCACAATTGAACTGTAAAATGGTGGTTTACTTGAGTCAAACGAGAGAACCCCCAAACATTTTTTAAATAAAAAATCTCCCTCTCTCTCTCCCTCTCTCTCTGTTTTTATTAAATTTTCTGTTTTACAATGTAGAGTATTCATTTATACAAACCTTAAAATATCAATGACTTCCCTTCTCCTCTTTCCATGGTTCACTTTACATATAAACTAAACCATTTGGTATTCCATTATTATTACTTCCATCAAAACTTATTTACACTGCTGGATTTACAGTCATACCTCGGGTTGAAGTCGTTTCAGGTTGAGCAGTTTCGGGTTGCGCTCCGCGGCGACCCGGAAGTAATGGAGCGCGTTACTTCCAGGTTTTGCCCCTCACGCATGCACAGACGGTCAAAATGACGTCACGCGCATGCAGGGAAGCGGCGAATCGCGACCTGCGCACGCACAGACGCAGGTTGCGTTTACTTCAAGATGCGAACAGGGCTCCAGAATGGATCCCGTTCGTATCCAGAGGTACCAGTGTATATTAATGCTGCCAGCGTTTTCAAGTGTACACAATCCCCCCCATATATTCCATAAACATTTTCCAGTCTTCTTTAAATTCATGTTCTTCTTGTTCTCTTATTCTATACGTTAGGTCTGCAAGCTGCGCATATTCCATCAGTTTAAGTTCCCCTTCTTCTTTGGTTGGGACATCGTTCATTTTCCATTTTTGGGCTAATGAAACATGGGCCGCTGTAGTGGCATACATACTGTATTTTTCGCCCTATAGGGCACTTTTTCCCCTCCCAAAATGAAGGGGAAATGTGTGTGCGTCCTATGGGGCGAATGCAGGCTTTCGCTGAAGCCTGGAGAGAGAGAGGGGTCGGTGCGCACTGACCCCTCTCGCTCTCCAGGCTTCAGGAAGCTCTCCGCAACCCTCGGGAGACCGGCTCCGAGGGTTGCGCAGAGCTGCCTGCAGTCCCCGGCTCAGCGCAGCTCTGCGCGGCCACCGGGAGCCGGGCGCGAAGTCCCGCCCCGTTCCCGATGGCCACGCAGAGCTGCCTGCGGTCCCGGGATCAGCGCACTACTCCCCATAGCCAGCCCCACAAGCTCGGGGGACAGCGGGGAGGCAGAGCGCGCCTTCCCGCTGTTCCCCGACCTGGTTCTTCCAGCCCCGCACCTGGGGGGGAAATTAAATTTTTTTTTCTTTATTTCCCCCCAAAAAAACTAGGTGCGTCCTATGGGCCGGAGCGTCCTATGGGGCGCAAAATATGGTAATAACCCTTTTTGACACCTGGGAATTTCCATCTGAATTATCCCCCCAAAAAGGACTCTGGTTTTTTGGGGGGAAGGTGCTTTTAAACATTTTTTTCAGTTCATTATGGATTATTTTCCAATACTCTTTTACCCTTTTACATGTCCACCACATATGAAAGCACGTTCCGTCCACCTCATTGCATCTCCAGCACTTATCTGATTCAGTCTTACACATCTTAGCAAGTCTACTCTGAGTTAAGCACCATCTGTAAATCATTTTCAAGTAGTTCCCCTTCAAAGAATAACATGCTGTAAACTTCAGATCGATCTGGACTCCAGCTCTCATCAGCCTCAGCCAGGGTGACCAGGGCTCAGAGCAGGACTGATGGGAGTTGCAGTCCAACAGAATCTGGAGGGAGCCACACCAGATACCCATGGCATAAATGTCCATGCAGAACAGTCCACTCTTGTCACATGCAGCTTGATGCTACAACAAATTCATTGGCAAGTAAAATAACCAAGCAAGTATTAGAAATCACCCCAGAATTGGCCTTATTAAACATCTTCCAAGACAACAATGCCCACCTACACCACAAAGAACTCATAACCCACCTACGTTCAGCAGCCAGAAAGACCATAACCAGACACTGGAGAGACCTGTCAGGAGGAAGCATGGACCAAATAGTATGGGAAACAGCCCTACTAGAAAAATTAACCAATGAACTGAAACTGACATGGGGACAAATAGAATCATAGAATCCTAGAGTTGGAAGAGACCCCAAGGGCCATCGAGTCCAACCCCCTGCCAAGCAGGAAACACCATCAGAGCACTCCTGACATATGGTTGTCAAGCCTCTGCTTAAAGACCTCCAAAGTAGGAGACTCCACCACACTCCTTGGCAGCAAATTCCACTGTCGAACAGCTCTTACTGTCAGGAAGTTCTTCCCAATGTTTAGGTGGAATCTTCTTTCTTGTAGTTTGGATCCATTGCTCCGTGTCCGCTTCTCTGGAGCAGCAGAAAACAACCTTTCTCCCTCCTCTAGGTGACATCCTTTTATACATTTGAACATGGCTATCATATCACCCCTTAACCTCCTCTTCTCCAGGCTAAACATGCCCAGCTCCCTTAGCCGTTCCTCATAAGGCATCGTTTCCAGGCCTTTGACACCTTCACCCCTGTATGGCTCCCCTTTATCACACACACAGCCCAACAAGACAATGACAAAAATCCACCAACGGCATACAAATCAATATGGCTAACCGGATCCAAAATACCCACCCACCCCACTCACACATGAAAACAAAGACCACCACAGCAAATCACAAACAAACAACCACACCCTAGGCCAACCCCAACCTCTCTCACCACCAAAGGAACACAAGTGAACAGCAAAGAGAACGGTAGCGGAAACCAGTGGCCTTTCTCCTGGGCATGGTCGGCCAATTGGTGCTAAAGAAGGATAGAACTTTTTTTTATGTATGCAACAACAGCAGCAAGAATACTCATCGTGAAGTATTGGAAGACACAAGATTTACCCACCAGGGAAGAATGGCAGATGAAGGTGATGGACTACATGGAATTGGGGGAAATGACTGGCAGAATCCGTGACCAAGGTGAAGAGTCGGTGGAAGAAGACTGGAAAAAGTTTAAAGACTATTGACAGAAATACTGTAAAATTAATGAATGTTAGAAAAATGTTGGAATGAAGTTATATGGCTTTAGTAGAAATGTTATAAGGAATTAAGTATAAATAGATTATTAGAGCATTAAGGGGGGAAATAAGGTTAGAGTGTGTTAAGACAATTATAGGATAGAAAATAGAGGAAGATGGAAAGGAATTGCTGAAACGATCAATAGAAGTGGAATACAAAAAGGGAGGTGTGAGGAGGTCGTGGAAATTAGTGAAAGAAGGATAAAATATTGAAATTGGACTGTGTCTTAAATGGTTTTTGTTTTGTTTTGTTAGTTGTATGTTAATGTTTTGCAGTTGTTGTTTTTTCTATTATTATTGTACTGTATTAGTGTATGTTTTTTCTTTTTTGGTTTTTTGTAGTGTTGTGTTCAATTTGTTGGAAAATTAATAAATATTATTATTTTTAAAAAACGAGAGAACCTGCACAAGCGACGCTGACACCAAACCCTACATATAGTAAGTAAAATAGAAATATCACCACCCAAACCCCCCACCTCCCCCCTTTCCCCCTTTTCTTCCTAATGTCTCAACAAATTAAACTGATTTGTAAAAATGTTACATGGGGGAGGAAATGCAAGAGAGAGACATTGCGCACACTTTTGTAAATCAAGAAAATCTTTAATTAACAAAAACAACAAAAAAACCCAAATTCATTGGCCTTTAAGATTTTGCCAGAGATTCCTTTTTTTTCTTCTGCAGCAGACAACTGGCTAAACATCAGGAAGAACTTCCGGGACAGTAAGAGCTGTTCAGCAGTGGAACGGTCTCCTGTGGGAGAAACCCAGGAAAGGGGTCGAGTAAAAAGCGCATTGTGAAACACATGTTATTCATGCTTACTGGCATGCTCCGTTTTTGGGAAACGGTTGCGCTTCTTGGCCCTGATCTCACCCCAGCTGTTATGTACTGAGTTGAATAGGATCCAAACTGCAGCAGTCTGATTGGTCCTAGAAAAATAGGATCCAAATTGCAGCAGTCTGATTGGTCCTAGAACAATAGGATTCAGAATGCAGCAGTCTGATTGGTCCAAGAACAATGCAGCAGTATGATTGGTTGGCAGGAACCACCCAATCATGCTCCAGATATAAGTGAATCCACAACCTGATTGGCTTACAGTAGAATTCCAGAATTAACCAATCATGTGCAGCCCATTGTGTAAATAATGTATATAAAGCAGATACTTTGAGGGGACTTGCATTCATTCCTCCTCACCACTATGAGCTGAATAAAGAGCATGAAATCACTTTGCAACTCTGAGTATATTTCACCAGCCTTTCACAAAGTGGTGTCATCCAGATGTTTGGGGCTACAGCTGTAGTCTTTCCCAGCCCCATCGTGGAGCTGCAAAGGCTTGAAGCTTGCAGCGCCTGGGCTCTCATCCCATGGCTGTCCCTTAAAAATTAAATTAAAACTTTAGGCCTGCTTGTGGTTCGTACGAACAACGGAAACTGTCTTAGAATTAATCTAGCCCAGGACTGTCTGCCCTGACTGGCAGCAGCTCGCCAGGGTTTCAGGTTCTCTCAGAACTAAAAAGGTAAAGGGACCCCTGACCATTAGGTCCAGTCGTGGTCGACTCTGGGGTTGCGGCGCTCATCTCGCTTTATTGGCCAAGGGAGCCAGCGTACAGCTTCCGGGTCATGTGGCCAGCAGGACTAAGCCGCTTCTGGCGAACCAGAGAGGGGACGGAAGCGCCGTTTACCTTCCCGCCAGAGTGGTACCTATTTATCTACTTGCACTTTGAGGTGCTTTCGAACTGCTAGGTTGGCAGGAGCAGGGACAGAGCAACGGGAGCTCACCCCGTCACAGGGATTCGAACCGCCGACCTTCTGATCAGCAAGTCCTAGGCTCTGTGGATTAACCCACAGCGCCACCCACGTCCCTTCTCTCAGAACTACCTGTAGATTAATCCCTGTATGTTCTGCATTCAAAGCAACTGCCCTGCCACCAAACAACGGAACTTCCCCATTTATGAAAGATTTAGAAAACTTATTGATTAGAATATTTGTGTGAGATTGTATAGGAAAAATACGGAATAACAGATACAATCTTGCTAAAAGTGTAGATAGGAAGTGCAGTGTAAGCGATGGAAGTCAATGAAATTTTATTATTGAGATATTTGTAGGATAAATTTGGAAGAAATTCTTCCAACTTTTCTTCTTCTTCTCTTTTTTCTTTTTCTTTTCTTTCTTTTCTCTCTTTTGTTCATTTTTTATATATGTGTGCTTATCTGAAATATATATGTATGTATGGTATGTATTTGCAGTATTTTGCTTATATTTTGTAATAATTACCGTATTTTTCGCTCTATAAGACGCACCAGAACACAAGACGCACCTAGTTTTTGGAGGAGGAAAACAAGAAAAAAAATATTCTGAATCCCAGAAGCCAGAATAGCAAGAGGGATCGCTGCGCAGTGAAAGCAGCAATCCCTCTTGCTGTTCTGGCTTCTGGGATAGCTGCGCAGCCTGCATTCGCTCCATAAGACGCACACACACATTTCCCCTTACTTTTTAGGAGGGAAAAAGTGAGTCTTATAGAGCAAAAAATACGGTATGTTAAATAAATTAATAATAATAGAAAAACAACGGAACTTCCCCATTCTGAATAAGGTTTTAGTGGTACCTCGGGTTACATACGCTTCAGGTTACATACGCTTCAGGTTACAGACTCCGCTAACCCAGAAATAGTGCTTCAGGTTAAGAACTTTGCTTCAGGATGAGAATAGAAATCGTGCTCCGGTGGCGCGGCGGCAGCAGCAGGAGGCCCCATTAGCTAAAGTGGTGCTTCAGGTTAAGAACAGTTTCAGGTTAAGTATGGACCTCCGGAACGAATTAAGTACTTAACCTGAGGTACCACTGTATCAATAAAGGGTTGATTTAAATAAGAAGGTGCTTCATATACTGAATTGTTCGCACAAACTGGTAGTGACTCCACCCACAGGGTTTTCCCCAGCCAGGGACTGAATAAAGCATGTGTTCTCGCACTGAGCTTCGGCCCTTCCCTTAAAATTAAATGTGGAAATACAAACGGGAAACTGCTGCAGGAATTTATGTATAGGTTGGGGGGGGTGTTGCCCCTCCAGCAGATATCACGCACATGCAGCCCACTATCAAAATCAGCACACTCACGTTTGTGACTTTTGTGATTTGTCCCCACAAAACACTTCATCACAGTTTCTTCCTATCTATTCAAAGGGCCTTTGCTGCATGATAACAAATGTAAGAATTCACTGATAAGTGAATCTATGTTTTGGCTCGCTGGGAAAACTTCAGAAATTCATATAGAGCTGTGAGCTCAGCTACTCAGCAGCCCCTCTGCCTGAGTGATGATCCCTGGCATCCTGATACCTGAGTGCCAGACAGGTAGCCATTCCAGAAATAACAAACCCAGATGAAGACAAAAGGGTGTGATGAACTTGGCTGGGAAACAGGGAAATGTAAAGCTCTCTTTTGTTACACTGGATGGGTGTTTGGTGGAGGGCAAGGGGAACCATGGGGCAGGGTCCAGGATGCTCAGATTACTGCCACCAGACCTCCCCTTTCATGATGTAACCATGATGCATTAGTGATGTAGTTTGGGGGGGATGTAACATGGGGATTAGCAGCTAATAAAAGTTTGGGTTCTCTTTTGTTTGGGGCTTCCATCTTGTTCTACCTGGTGGCAGGTGGGCGTCCTGTCGTGACAGTCTTCAATCAAGACCAAGCCTACTGGCTGCTGTTTTGCGCTGGTATTCCTGGCTGGTGTCCTTGTTTTTTTGCCCAAGGGAGCCCTCAGATTTCTCCATTAACAAAGCAGTGGGGCACTGAAGCCCCCAGCAGAAACAGACGTACAGCCCCTCTCCCCCAGTGCCTGAGTGCTGCTTTGAGACTCCGTAGAGCGCCTCTGTAGAGAGACTACATGTCAAAGGGGAGGAAAGTCCCCCTAAACCCCATGTCTTGGTGAGTGGGAGAAGACAGGAAGGCGATGCAGAGAAGACTGGAACGCAGGAGCCTGGCGGATTCTCCCCTATAATAACTTGTGCAAATGAATTGCGTCAATTCCGTAGAAAAGGACTAGTGTCGCCGAAGCAAAAGGGCAGCAGTTAACTCAGTAGGCAAGGAGGAACGGAAAGGTAAGCTGGACCACCACTGTCAACCGCAGGCAGCTATACAAAGAGAAGCCTTGTGTAAGACTCCTCCTTCAGCAACAGAAGAGTTTGGCCAGAGAGAGGGGGGGGGAGACCTTTGCAGAGTCTGGGGAATCTGTACAATCCGCCCATCTGTACAGCATTAACAATGTTCAGCTTATGTGGACGGAAGCGATGCATCGCTCAGGGCCCAAGGCTAAATTTGGGAAACCTTTACAGGCCGCCATATGGCTGAAGGAGCAAATGAACCAACGAACAGGCAGTGCTTGTGGAAAGAAGATCAGGCAGCCCCGGGTCGTCATCCTGAGACACGCCTCACTGGGATGAAACCCTATTGGGACCTGATTAGGGGGAAGTGGAGATTATAATAATGATTTATTTTGGTGCCAGCTATAAAGCTTGCCCTTCTGCCAAGCCATTTGAGGTGGGTTGAGTGTTCTTTTGGAGGCGATGGCTGGCATTGCCGGAGAAACAAACTGAGTGAACTTTTCACTGAAGCAGATTTCGTTTTAACTGATGGGTTGTTGTTGCTTTTAATTTGTGCATTGCATGTTTTGGATGGTAGCCAACAAAGTCTTATTCTTCCTTATTAAATTTCTATATCGCCCTTCATCCGAAAATCACATAGCCATCAATATAAAAACACAAAAATACGTAACATAATACCAAAAAAAAAACCACTCCCTGTCCCACAAACTTGTTTAAAAGGTCACAGATTGTTTAATCAAACAAAGCCTGGTTCTAGAGAAACATTTTCGCCTGGCGCAATATGTAATGAAGGGACCAGGCGAGTTCCCCTGGGGAGAGCATCCCACAAGTTGGGAGCCACCACCGAAAAGGCCCGTTCTCACGCTGCCACCCGCACAAAGACTTTTGGCTGCACAACAGAACATATGTACAGAAGATGAGCTAGCTGGATCAGGCCCATCTAGTTTAGTACCTTGTTCTCACAGTGGCCAACCAGATGCCGCCAAGCAGAATCTGAACCCAAAACCACTCTCCCCTCGTGCAGTAACTGGTATTCAGAAACATCACTTGAAGCCACAGCAAAGCCCTTGGAGCCACTAGCCATCAACAGACAAACCTTCTCTTCCATGAATTTGCCGTGTGCCCTTTCAAAGCCATCCAAGTTGGTGGACGTTGACTATATGTTGTGTGAAGAGAAGTCCTGGCTTGTAGACTGTCCTCAATAGGCTTCCTCAACCTCGGCCCTCCAGTTGTCTTGAGACTACAATTCCCAGCATCCCTGACCACTGGTCCTGCTAGCTAGGGTAGTGGGGCTACCTTGGAAGGTGACCCGGAAACTACAACTAATCCAGAATGCGGCAGCTAGACTGGTGACTGGGAGCGGCCGCCGAGACCACATAACACCAGTCTTGAAAGACCTGCATTGGCTCCCAGGACGTTTCCGAGCACAATTCAAAGTGTTGGTGCTGACCTTTAAAGCCCTAAACGGCCTCGGTCCAGTATACCTGGAGGAGCGTCTCCACCCCCATCATTCTACCTGGACACTGAGGTCCAGCGCCGAGGGCCTTCTGGCTGTTCCCTCTCTGCAAGAAGCCAAGTTACAGGGAACCAGGCAAAGGGCCTTCTCGGTGGTGGCGCCCGCTCTGTGGAACGCCCTCTCACCAGATGTCAAAGAGATAAACAACTACCTGACATTTAGAAGACATCTGAAGGCAGTCCTGTTCAGGGAAGTTTTTAAAGTGTGACATTTTAATGTATTCTTAATCTTCGTTGGAAGCTGTGCAGAGTGGCTGGGGAAACCCATCCAGATGGGTGGGGTACAAATAATAAATTATTATTATTATTATTATTATTATTATTGGGGTTGTAGGCCAAAAACATCTGGAGGGCCGAGGCTGAGGAAACCTGGTCTTGAATCTTCCAAACAAGCCAGAAATCTGGACAAGGGCTGTTAAAACAACCACCACAACCACAACCTTCTTATCCAGTTCACCCATCTGGCCGGGCCACTTTGTTGCTGATGTTCTGGTGGGCTTCATTTACTTTGGCCACAGAGGATACTGATTCTTGTGTGTTTGTCCGTTCTTTTCTCTCTCCCCCCACCCACCCCTCGGCTTCACTCTCCAAATGGTTCGTTGTGATGAGGTTTGCAGGCGGCCCTGCCGGGGCTTGCCAGAGCTTGCTTCTCCTACCGCCACCCAACGCAGCGCATGGCGTGATCGCTCGCCCGGAGGAGCTGTTAAAAGGGCCTGGCAGGAAACCTCAGACATTTTTTCCTTTGCTACTCATGTCATTTTCAATTAAAAGACAATCGCCTTCCCCTCCCCTCCTCTTCTTAGAACCCTGGGCTGAGTTCCTAGGCGGTAGCTGAGCTACTGGTTGAAAGAGGAACCGATGGAAAGGAAACGCTCTGTGGGACGAGGAGGAGGTGGAAGGAACACGGGTCAGGTGGGGATGAAATCATGAAATGGACCCGTGCTGGACAATGGGAGCGAGAAGAGATGGCAAAAACCAGCGACTCCTGCGGCTGATGTTTGATATTTCCCCAACACACACACACAACTTCTGACCCAACTGCGGGAGGTCACAAAAACACACACTTTGGCATCACGTTTCTCGTTTGGATCCCAACTTTTTACCAGAAATCAGCCTTATGGTAATAATACTGTTTTCAGTTCCTGGCTCGCTTTATGCCCTTGACTCAATTCTTCCTTGCTTGCCCTCCATCTTGAATATATATTTATATATAGAGAGAGAGATTGGCATTTTGATTAAGCAAACAACTTCTTTTTAAGGAAGAAGAGAAGTAGAATAGCAAGAGATGGTCTCTGGTGGACATCACCAGAGACCAACCAATAGCTGGGGAGGGGGGAGCTTGTTATACAGAAAGTACCCCCCAGGAAGGAACACGGGTGGCGCTGTGGGTTAAACCACAGAGCCTAGGACTTGCCAATCAGAAGGTCGGTGGTTTGAATCCCCACAACGGGGTGAGCTCCCCTTGCTCGGTCCCTGCTCCTGCCAACCTAGCAGTTCGAAAGCACCTCAAAGTGCAAGTAGATAAATAGGTGGGAAGGTAAATGGCATTTCCATGCACTGCTCTGGTTCGCCAGAAGTGGCTTAGTCCTGCTGGCCACATGACCCGGAAGCTGTACGCCGGCTTCCTCGGCCAGTAAAGCGAGATGAGCACCGCATCCCCAGAGTCGGTCACGACTGAACCAGTGGTCAGGGGTCCCTTTACCTTTACCTTATCCCCCAGGAAATGGGTTCGATGCCCGACCTATGGAAGGAAAACCAGCCAGTGGCAACAGCCCCACACTTACAAGTTTTTTGAAAGGGAGCTGGTCAAGCTGCAGAGGTCTAAGAACACTGGCCATTCTCCATGACTGCCCGGTACAGGACCAGATACTGTGGGCAGAGAGCAGAGGGTGGTTAGCTGTGTTGGCTCCGGGTTTCGGAGGACCCTTCTCCCTACGTGAACTTACCCATCACACAGGGGTTTATCATGTTTTGGTCCAATCCCGGAACCACTGGAGGAAAGCGGCAAGGCTGGACAAAGGTTGCTGAAGCACAGACAGCTCCAAGCAAACCCCTTGCTCTGACAGAGTTTGGGAGTAGACTGAGGCCAGGGCCTTCTCAGTGGTGGCTCCGACCTGGTGGAATGCTCTGTCCCATGAGACCAGGGCCCTGCAGGATTTAACCTCCTTCCGCAGGGCCTGTAAGACAGAGCTATTCCACCTGGCTTTCAATTTGAATTCCGCCTGATCTTTTATTCCCCTTCCTTTCCTCCCGCTCCCCTTTTTATGAAGATTCCCCGCTCTGGGATCCCACAGCTAATTCTCCCCTGGTCTCCTTGCTGGCCCAAGTAGGACTAATTCAGCCAGCTAGCCCTGGGGATTATCTAATGTTTATTGGATGGATTTTCCCCCTAAATTGATTTTTGAATTCTGAATTTATTGTTATTCATGTTTTATACTGCATTTTATGCTGTTTTTTCTTGCATCAATTACCGGCAAGTGTTTTAAATTTGTTGTTAGCCACCCTGAACCCGGTTTTCTGAACCAGGGAGGGCGGGGTATAAATAAAAAATTATTATTATTATTTTGTACCTCTGTCCGGACTGCTGCCTCCAGGCTAAATTCACCTGTGGAGACCTTCAGGGCCTGAAGATGAGCACTCCTCCCCCATTCCACAGCCTCCCTCCTGAAGGGCTCCTGAACAGGTGATGTGTTGGCAAAGGAAAGCTACCCACCAGGGTCCAGTCTCCAGCCTTATAGGTCCTGGTGGCCTGGGAGGTTTCTCTGGGGAGTCCTGCCCACCCACCTCAGGTGCGATGGTCTCCCTACTGTGATGGCCTGGGACTCGGACTCGGAGCCAGAGGAGTCTCAGTCCGCACCGGATCCTCTGCCTCAGGCATCATCTGAACCAGGTCTGGGGCCTGATCCTGAAGAGTCCCAGTCTGCACGGGTTCCCCTGCAACAAACCCCAGCTGGGCCGAGTCAGGGGCCTGAGCCTGTCCTGGCTCCAGATGCAGGGATGACCTCGCTGCCTCCAGCTGGGCCATCGCTTACAGCTGCTCCACTACCAGTTGGGTCAGGGGAGACTGAGGATGTCGGATTCTCAAGCCGCAGTCAGAGGTAACTGGCCACACTCCAGGCATTCGGCTTGAGATCCTTGTTGACCTCCCCGTCTGCGTCTCCCGGCAGGATACAGGCAAGGTCACTATCGGCGATCCCACTCAGCGTGAGAGGGACACACCTCTCCTCCCTCCTCCCTGCTTCCCTCAGGGAGGGGAAAGAGACAGACAGAAATCTATTTACATGTCTTTATTTCTGTCATTGCAGCAGTACAGAGAAACACGTCTGCACTCTCCAGTCTCCAACAGTAGAGAGAAACTCCACCCCTGTACTTCCAGTACAGGTCAGATGACACTCTGAGCTAACATCCGGTGCTCAGTACAGTGAATAGACTGCCCCTTTGTTCCAATAGTACAGTCCCAAACATCAACATCCTGTTTTGCTTTGCAGACACCTGCAGCTCGCTCTTGCATTGCTGCTTTTTCCTGACAGAGGAGGCCTCTGGGTCTAGTAACCCACCGACGTCTCCCGAGCTGCAGAGACTCAGGTCTGAGGTCTGAGAGGAGAGACCTGAGTACTCGCAGGAGGAGAGCTCGCCTTCGGGCGAAACAGGGAGGTGAGTCGCCGGGGGATCAGGACCGGCCGCTACCCCAACAAAGATAAAAGACTGTCGGACCCCGCCCCAGGTTGTGGGAGCAACATTGCTGTATTCTAGATCCTGTACCTGTCCTTGCCTGGTTTCCTGACTGTGTCCTGCCTTGGCCCTGTCGGACTGACTCCCAGCAGGACCTTTGGATTCTGGTCCAGACCTGGACTGCGTTTCACGGGTTACCCCTGGACGCAGCACACCTACCTTCTGTAATCCGCTCTGAGCCCTGCCCCAGACCCACCTGGGGCTCCTACAGCCTCTGACTACGTGTGCAGATCACTGCTGGAGACACAGGGGTCATAACCTGGTTAGAGTGGGCAAGAGATAGCTTTCTCAACTGCAGGGTCTTCGGCTGGCTGCAGTTAGAAAGAGAATGATGGGCTTTGTGATTTATGAGTCTCAGCTTTGTGATCTCTCTAGGTACCTTCTCAACCCAAGCCAGTGCTGGTCGCAGGTTTTGGCAAGCGGTGGGCAGGGCCTTTCGCCTTCTTGCCCTCCCTGTGGTCTTTCCAGAAGCATCTCATTAGCCATGCTGGGAGGCAGGACGTTCGATTAGGTGGCTACAAATGGGGCCTCCAGACACAGAGGCAGTCTACCCCTGAATTACCTCCGTCCCCTTGCTTCCACTGCATGAATCAGGATAAGAAGAAGGACACAAGGAGTTGCCTTATACATTATCAGGCTTAGTTTGGTCTGCACACACTGACTGGTAGCAGCTGCTCTGTAGATTCAGATAGAGCACATTCCTTAGTAATAATAATAATAATTTATTATTTATACCCCGCCACCCTGGGCGGCTTCCAACAAAGTATTAAAATACAGTGGTCTGTTAAACATTAAAAGCTTCCCTAAACAGGGCTGCCTTCAGATGTCTTCTAAAAGTCTGGTAGTTGTTCTTCTCTTTGACATCTGATGGGAGGGCGTTCCACAGGGTGGGCGCCACCACCGAGAAGGCCCTCTGCCTGGTTCCCTGTAGCTTCACTTCTCGTAATGAGGGAACCGCCAGAAGGCCCTCGGCGCTGGACCTCAGTGTCTGGGCAGAACGATGGGGGTGGAGACGCTCCTTCAGGTATACTGGACCAAGGCCGCTTAGGGCTTTAAAGGTCAGCACCAAAACTTTGAGATGCTAGGAACTGAACACAGACCAGGCACAGCTTTGGTCCAAACCAACACATTTCTTTCTATATCCTTTGCCCAAGCAGAACTTCCATGTCCAGGGCAGTCTACCTCTGAGATAGGGCTAGGGAGCAACCATGGGAGAAAGCTGTTCCCTCCCTGTTTGTGGGCTTCCCTGAGCTGTCCAGTTGGCCTCTGTGGGGAACAGGATTGTGTTGGGAGTAGACCCACATCCTTAAGCTTCCCAGAATCTTTTCCTTCCTCCTGCTACCTCTTCATTAAGTCAGATAGTAGCCACCTGGCCTGCTGAGGTGTGTTTGTCCTCAGCTTCTGTGGGTAAAGTCTTTGTTTTGGGGAAAACAGCGAGCTTTGGAGAGAGCCGCAAGTTCCCCGAACCATCAGAGGAATGGCTCAGGGTGTGTGTTTTTCCAAGGAAAATAAAGGAAAGGAGTGATCTCACCCTGTTGGGACGCCGTGTGCTCAGCAAAAGCATCCCCAAAGGCCATCCGCTGGCTACCGGGTCTTGCATGCTTCTGCCACGCACAAAAAAGAAAGAAAGAAACGACACACACATAGAGAAAAATAACTTCCAGACCCCGTCCAGGAGGCAGGAGAACATCACCTCCTCTTACCGAAAAAGCAAAGTCTTGGAATTCTCTTTCCTGGCTAAACTAATTTGTCCTGCGACCAACTGGCAGCTTAAGGGAGGCCAGTGATGCAGTTCAGTAATTTTAGACTTTGGCCTTACTGGAGAGGGGAGGTTTTTTATTTGCTCGTTGACCTAAAACATTGCGAGCCGTCCTTCCGCCCCCTGGCACGGAGCTACAAGGGCCCAGGAGATAAGGACACCTGCTCTGCATGCAGAAGGTCCCAAGGATTCCCCCGCCCTCAGGTGGTGCAACCTGAAATCCTGGATAGCTGCTGCTGGATAAATGGGGCTCATCAGCATGGGAAGGTAGCCCACCTGGAAGAAGGATAACTCTGTTCCTGAAGCTCCGTCACCTTGTGGCAGAATTGTAGTGTTGGAAGGGGGACCCCAGGGGTCATCCAGTCCAGCCCCCTGCAATGCAGGGATCTCAGCTCAAGCATCCCTGACAGAGGGCCTCCCAACCTCTGCTTAAAAATCTCCTAGGAAGGAACGTCCACAGTCTCCAGAGCATGGGCAGGCAAACTAAGTCCCGGGGGCCGGATCCGGCCCAATTGCCTTCTAAATCCGGCCCACGGACCGTCCGGGAATCAGCATGTTTTTACATGAGTAGAATGTGCCCTTTTATTTAAAATGCATCTCAGTTATTTGTGGGGCATAGAAATTTGTTCATATATTTTTTTCCAAAATACAGTCATACCTCATGTTACGTCCGCTTCATGTTACGTTCTTTCAAGTTACGTCCTGCAGCGACTCAGAAGTACCGGAAAGGATTACTTCCGGGTTTCGCCGCTCGCGCATGTGCAGAAGCGCAAAAGGACGCCGCGCGCATGCGCAGAAGCAGCGAATCGCAACCCATGTGTGCGCAGATGCACCACTGCGGTTGCGCTCTTTTCATGTTGCGAACGGGCCTCTGGAACGGATCCTGTTTGCAGCCAGAGGTACCACTGTATAGTCCGGCCCCCCACAAGGTCTGAGGGACAGTGGAGTGGCCCCCTGCTGAAAAGGTTTGCTGACCCTTGCTCCAGAGAGAGACCATTCCACTTGTCAAACAGCTCTTACTCATTTGTAAGAAAGGCTTTGGGATTAAAATCCTTACCCAGCGCCTTGCAGAACAGTGTAAAGAGAAGGAAAAGATAAGGAGCAGATCTTCGGATCTGGAGTGGACTCCCAAGATGATTCAACAGTACCTTGTACACCTCATTCTGGCAACTCAACTCCAGAAGCCAAGGTGGTGTCAGACATCTGACATTTTACCGCATGGTAAAATGCGGTCTTGACTATGCTACCACTCAGTGGATTTGTAACTGGCTGACTGACCGAACCCAAAGGGTGCTCATCAATGGTTCCTCTTCATCCTGGAGAAGAGTGACTAGTGGGGTGCCACAGGGTTCTGTCTTGGGCCCGGTCTTATTCAACATTTTTGTCAACGACTTGGATGATGGACTCAAGGGCATCCTGATCAAATTTGCAGATGACACCAAACTGGGAGGGGTGGCTAACACCCCAGAGGACAGGATCACACTTCAAAACGACCTTGACAGATTAGAGAACTGGGCAAAAATAAACAAGATGAATTTTAACAGGGAGAAATGTAAAGTATTGCACTTGGGCAAAAAAAATGAGAGGCACAAATACAAGATGGGTGACACCTGGCTTGAGAGCAGTACATGTGAAAAGGATCTAGGAGTCTTGGTTGACCACAAACTTGACATGAGCCAACAGTGTGACACGGCAGCTAAAAAAGCCAATGCAATTCTGGGCTGCATCAATAGGAGTATAGCATCTAGATCAGGGGATGTAATAGTGCCACTGTATTCTGCTCTGGTCAGACCTCACCTGGAGTACTGTGTCCAGTTCTGGGCACCACAATTCAAGAAGGACACTGACAAACTGGAACGTGTCCAGAGGAGGGCAACCAAAATGGTCAAAGGCCTGGAAACGATGCCTTATGAGGAACGGCTAAGGGAGCTGGGCATGTTTAGCCTGGAGAAGAGGAGGTTAAGGGGTGATATGATAGCCATCTTCAAATATAGAAAAGGATGTCACATAGAGGAGGGAGAAAGGTTGTTTTCTGCTGCTCCAGAGAAGCGGACACGGAGCAATGGATCCAAACTACAAGAAAGAAGATTCCACCTAAACATTAGGAAGAACTTCCTGACAGTAAGAGCTGTTTGACAGTGGAATTTGCTGCCAAGGAGTGTGGTGGAGTCTCCTACTTTGGAGGTCTTTAAGCAGAGGCTTGACAACCATATGTCAGGAGTGCTCTGATGGTGTTTCCTGCTTGGCAGGGGGTTGGACTCGATGGCCCTTGTGGTCTCTTCCAACTCTAGGATTCTATGATTCTATGATTCTAATCTTTCTTGCTCTGCTTTCCTTTAGATCACCTCAGCGAAGCCGAGAGAGGGGGTCTTGTGGTCAGGGCAGCCCAAGACCTCCAGACACACGCCCCAGGCGTTTGTGGGGTGCCTCAGGGCTCCGTCCTCTCCCCCATGCTTTTCAACATCTACATGCAGCCGCTGGGAGAGATCATCAGGGGGTTTGGGCTGGGTGTCCATCAATATGCGAATGACACCCAGCTCTACCTCTCTTTTAAATCAGAACCAGTGAAGGCGGTGAAGGTCCTGTGTGAGTGTCTGGAGGCGGTTGGAGGATGGATGGCGGCTAACAGATTGAGGTTCAATCCTGACAAGACAGAAGTACAGTTTTTGGGGGACAGGAGGCGGGCGGGTGTGGAGGATTCCCTGGTCCTGAATGGGGTAACTGTGCCCCCTGAAGGACCAGCTGTGCAGCCTGGGAGTCATTTTGGACTCACAGCTGTCCATGGAGGCGCAGGTCAAATCTGTGTCCAGGGCAGCTGTTTACCAGCTCCACCTGGTATGCAGGATGAGACCCTTCCTGCCCACGGACTGTCTGGCCAGAGTGGTGCATGCTCTAGTTATCTCCCGCTTGGACTACTGCAATGTGCTCTACATGGGGCTACCTTTGTAGGTGACCTGGAAACTACAACTAATCCAGAATGAGGCACCTAGACTGGTGACTGGGGGCGGCTGCCGAGACCACATAACACCAGTCTTCAAAGATCTACACTGGCTTCCAGTACGTTTCCGAGCACAATTCAAAGTGTTGGTGCTGACCTTTAAATCCCTAAACGGCCTTGGTCCAGTATACCTGAAGGAGCGTCTCCACCCCCATCATCCAACCCGGACACTGAAGTCCAGCTCCGAGGGCCTTCTGGCGGTTCCCTCACTGCAAGAAGCCAAGTTACAGGGAACCAGGCAGAGGGCCTTCTCGGTAGTGGCCCCCGCCCTGTGAAATGCCATCCCACCAGAGAGCCAGTGTGGTGTAGTGGTTAAGAGCGGTAGTCTCGTAATCTGGGGAACCGGGTTCGCGTCTCCGCTCCTCCACATGCAGCTGCTGGGTGACCTTGGGCCAGTCACACTTCTGTGAAGTCTCTCAGCCCCACTCACCTCACAGAGTGTTTGTTGTGGGGGAGGAGGGGAAAGGAGAATGTTAGCCGCTTTGAGACTCCTTAAAGGGAGTGAAAGGCGAGATATCAAATCCAAACTCTTCTTCTTCTTCTTTTTCAGATGTCAAAGAGAAAAACAACTACTAGACTTTTAGAAGACATCTGAAGGCAGCCCTGTTTAGGGAAGCTTTTAATGTTTAACAGACTACTTATTTTAATACTTTGTTGGAAGCCGCCCAGGGTGGCTGGGGAGACCCAGCCAGATGGGCAGGGTATAAATAAATTATTATTATTATTATTATTATTATTATTATTATTATTATTATTATCATTATCATTTGCCCCAGGGAGATCACTTTGATGAACAACACAGGAGGCAGCAGCTACGAGTTGCTAGTCTCTGCAGCCACAGCAGGAGCTGTGATTCTCCAGCAATTTGACTTTGCCAGCAATGCTATCAATCAGTGCAGACGGTGCTATTTATTTATTAAATTAGAGGATTTGCTACCCTGCTTTTCAGCCAGAAAAAAACCCAGAGCAGCTTACATACAGTCAAAACAAGACAGCCCTGACCTGCAGGCTTACACTCTTTTAAAAAAAAAAAAACCCCAACTCACAACACAACACGCAAGGGGAAAGGGAGCAGGAGGGAAGAGGAAAACTGAAACTCAAGCATCGGTTTCTAAACGACGGCTCCTAATATTGACCAGCTGGCAACATTCAGAGGAAGGAGGTACCTGATGGAACTGGGCCTCCTGCTACCAATCTCTCCCACTGAGGGAGACTGATGGAATGGGTCACAGCAGAGCCGATGGACCAGTGGCTCTGTCCCAGCCCACAAATATCAAAAATAATCAGCAGCAGCAGGGTCCAAATTCGAAGCAGCCAAACAGAGGTTCTGCACAATGTTCTGCTTTTTATTTCCCTTTTTGAGGGGGGTGGTCCTGAATATTTGATCCTGGTCAAGGTTATTGTTCCTGGCAGTTTCTGCTTCCTCCGCCTAGGTGGTCTCCCACACAAATCAGGACATCAGGGAACATTTCCATGATGCTCTGGCAGCTCATCAGATCCAGAGAACAGGTCTCCTTTTGCCCACTTGCGTGATTCCCACCAGAGTGGTGGCTCTGATTTGCCTTCCCGTGATTGATCCATGCACACAGCTTTGTGTTTGCGTGTCCTGAAACATCTGTGAAATGTTAAAACTTAAAATTCTCATCAGCAAACCTAGCTCGGCTGCTGCCCTGCGTAAGAAATTATAGAACAATGGGGCCACCACTGAAGAGGCCCCGTCTCCCAGTCTTGCCTCCAAAGACCGGGAGGCCCTTTTTGTAGACCACCAAGACAATTGTCTTGTCAGGACAGCTTAGGAACATGTTGTTCTAGGCAACTCCTTGGAGAAAGGGTTGCCAACTTTCCCCCTACAGCACCTGCTCCCATGGCTCAATTATTGGCATGACTCACATTGACATGGGACGCGGGTGGTGCTGTGGTCTAAACCACTGAGCCTTGGGCTTGCTGATCGGAAGGTCGGCTGTTCGAATCCCCGCAACGGGGTGAGCTCCCATTGCTCGGTCCCTGCTCCTGCCAACCTAGCAGTTCGAAAGCACGTCAAAGTGCAAGTAGATAAAGAGGTACCACTCCGGCGGGAAGGTAAACGGCATTTCCATGCGCTACTCTGGTTTGCCAGAAGCAGCTTAGTCATGCTGGCCACATGACCCGGAAGCTGTACGCCGGCTCCCTCAGCCAATAAAGCGAGATGAGCACCGCAACCCCAGAGTCGGCCACGACTGGACCTAATGGTCAGGGATCCCTTTACACATTGACATAGCAGCTGAACTTTGACTCTCTCCATACAGCATGGGGAAGAACATTTATCTGCTACGTTGGAAGCGCTGCTCTTAAAGGCGCAGGAGCTCTTCTGGTAAATAGAAGTTGGCAACAGAAAGGGCACAGCCTCCTGTCTTTACAGTGGGGAGGGGAGCGTTGAACAAAGCGTAACCACAAGGTGACCCTTGCTCTGCTTTTGCAAGGTGCTTGGCCTCCAAGATTTGGGGGAGGGGCTCCCCCACTCCCAAAAAACAATCCATTAACACCTCGCTTGGATGAAGAAAATCGCTCTTTCCATATGGCCTCACTTTTATTGGTGTTGGATCAGACATTTCTAGACACAGGGGTTTTTCTTTTTTTAAAAAATAATAATAATGTTGGGCTTTGAGGCTCGCCTGCCCCTATGGACTGCTATTGCTCCATATTCTAAGTTCAGCCCTCTTAATGGGAATTCCTGTCGGGATGGTCTAACAAGAGGCGCTTGTTTGCTCCTGCCGCTCCAACCCATGTTCCACGAATTCCCTTCCCCAACACCGACAACAACTCTCTTTAAAGAAGAAGAGAGAGAAAAAATCACATACATAAGACTTCTTTTGAAGTGACGCTCCGGTTGGAAAAAAACAGCTTGCCAGCTGGGCTGGGAAGACATCGGTCAAGCTGTCATGTTTGCCTGGAGAAGGGACTGTAACTTTGCCTACAGAAAATTCCCAGTTCAGGCCCTGGCACTTCCAGTTGGAGCTGTGAAGGCCCCCCGTTTGAAAACCTGGAGAGCCACTGCTGTCAGTCAGTGTTGACAATACTGAGCTGGATAAAGGTAAAGGGACCCCTGACCATTAGGTCCAGTCGTGGCCGACTCTGGGGTTGCGGCGCTCATCTTGCTTTATTGGCCGAGGGAGCTGGCGTACAGCTTCTGGGTCATGTGGCCAGCAGGACTAAGCCACTTCTGGCGAACCAGAGCAGCGCACGGAAACGCCGTTTACCTTCCCGCCGGAGCGGTACCTATTTATCTACTTGCACTTTGAGGTGCTTTCGAACTGCTAGGTTGGCAGGAGGCTGAACTGGATAGAGTAGTGCAATATAAAGGTGCAATGTAAATTCACCCTTTTTAAATAAAAATAACTTTTTATTCAAAATTAGAAAAAAACATATCATCCTTATTTCCCCCCCATTTTCCTCCCTCCCCTCCCTCCCCCCACAGAACCCCCCCCCGACTTCCCTCAGTTCCATTCTTTGATTTCTCTAAAAATGCTGTTTTCTGCATGTTATACAGTTGTATAAATACTCAAACTATCTAGCTGATTATTATCAATAAAAAGTTTGTGAATGTTTATTCAAAACCTGCCAAGGAGTCCAGTTCGCTTTGTTGTGTCTTCAAATACTTTATAAAGGGTTCCCATTCATCCTTAAAATCACAGTTATCCTTGTCCCATAGCTTATATGTCAGTTTTGCCAGTTCTGCATAGTCCATCAAATTTTCTTATCATGATTCTTTAGTTGGGGTTCCTTCAGCCTTCCATCCTTGTGCTACCAGAACTCTCGTGGCCGTTGTCGCATACATGAAGATGTTTTTCAGCTTTTTTGGCAGGTCTTTCCCTACAATCCCTAGTAAAAATACTTCAGGTTTTTAAACAAATGTTAAATGGAACATTTTCTTCAATTCGTTGTATATCATTTCCCAAAATTTTTAAATTACCTTACAATCCCACCACATATGATAAAATGTCCCCTCCTGTAAATTCGCCCTTTATTCACAACAATGAGGACCAGAGTCTTGATTTATTTTTAGGGGCAGGGCTGCAGTTCCGTGGTAGAGAGCCTGCGGAAGGCCGCTAGTTCAAACTCCAGCAGTTAAGACTGGATGGACCACAGGCCTCACTCAGAATAAGGAAGCGTCCAAAGTTCCTATTTCAATTACAGTCGTCCCTTGGAAGTCAAATAGAATCCATTCCAGAAGTCCGTTCGACTTCCAAAGCGTTCATAAACCGAAGTGCAGCTTCCGATTGGCTGCAGGAAGCTCCTGCAGCCAATCGGAAGCCCCATCAGACATTCGGCTTTCAAAAGAACGTTCAGAAACCGGAACAGTCACTTCCAGGTTTCAATTGTTCAGGAGCCAATTTGTTCGGGAGACAAGGCATTTGAGATCCAAGGTACAACTGTACTCCATTGTTCAGAACAGTGAGGACTAGAATCTCACTTCATCTTTAACCAAAAGTGGCAGATTATATACTCTGAATTCAAAAGTCCCCAGATTCAATGTCTCCTGCCTGAAATGGGGCAGAGCAGCTGCCAGGCAGTATTTGAGCTGGAATGACCGATGGTCTGATGCAGAGAAAAGTTTTCCTCCCTCTGTCATGCTACAATTGGCAGATGTCCAAAGAAGCTGGACGCTGGAAGATTTGGGACAGGTAAGAGACAGTCCTCCTTTACGCAGCACAGCTGAACTATGGAACTCCCTCCTGCAGTGGGGCCACAAACTTGGATGGCTTTAAAAAAGGACTGGGCAAATTCACGGGGGTGGGGGTGGGGGTGGACTGTGGATGGCTACTAGCCAATCTGGTTGGCCACTAGGAAAGAAAGAAAGAAAGAAAAAAGAAAGAAAGAAAGAAAGAAAGAAAGAAAGAAAGAAAGAAAGAAAGAAAGAAAGAAAGAAAAAAGAAAGAAAGAAAGAAAGAAAGAAAGAAAGAAAGAAAGAAAGAAAGAAAGAAAGAAAGAAAGAAAGAAAGATGGATGGAAGACAGGATGCTGAATAGTGCCGGATTTACATACAAGCTAAACAAACCTAGGACTTGCCGATCAGAAGGTTGGCGGTTTGAATCCCCATGACGGGGTGAGCTCCCGTTGCTCGGTCCCTGCTCCTGCCAACCTAGCAGTTCGAAAGCAGGCCAGTGCAAGTGGATAAATAGGTACCACTCCGGCGGGAAGGTAAACGGCATTTCCGTGCACTGCTCTGGTTCGCCAGAAGCGGCTTAGTCATGCTGGACACATGACCCGGAAGCTGTCTGCAGACAAATGCCGGCTCCCTCGGCCAATAAAGCGAGATGAGCACCACAACCCCAGAGTCGGTCACGCCTGGACCTAATGGTCCGGGGTCCCTTTACCTTTACCTTTAAACAAGCTATAGCTTAGGGCCCCACTCTCTTGGGGGCCACCATAAAATTTAAAGGGGGGAAAACTGGATGTACATTTCTAAAATATAAGATAAAACACAAATAAAATAAAACCTACATACAGCAACAGTGTTTTGTGTTGTGTAGGCTCCTATTTGTTGTGTGCGAATGGCTTTAGATACCTATTAGGTCCATAAATTACCATATAGCATATATTCAACAACAACAACAAAAGCAGCAACAATTTGTTGTTGACAAAGGACAGCTGGACATATAAAGGGCCCCATTACCTTCAGTAGCTGAGGGCCTCATCAAACCGAAATCTAGCCCTGATGATGAACTTAGATGGGGGCCCCTTTGGCTGTTCATCTGTTCTTAAAAAGTAGAAAGAAAGCCCACAATTCATCAAATCGCAGGATACCAATTGCTAGCGCCCACAAAAAAAGAAAGTCCTGTATGGTTTTTGCGGGGGACTTGTGTTATGTACTGAAGTTCTCACCCTGGGCCAGCAGGGGGATACTGTAGATAGTTATGCAAATGAAGGATCGAAAGTGACGTTCAGTGATTGGATAGTTTGTATGCAAATGAAGGATCGAAAGTGACGTTCAGTGTTTGGATAGTTTTAGAAAGTTTCTACAGTTACGTTGTTCTGGAGCTCTATATAAGCAGGCTGACTGAGCAGTTCAGTTCAGTTCTGTCCCAGCTTACAAATAAAGAGCTGCTTTGGAAAAATTGCTGTGTTGTCTGATACAGTGGTGCCTCGCAAGACGAAATTAATCTGTTCCGCGAGCCTCTTCGTCTAGCGGTTTTTTCGTCTTGCGAAGCAACCCTATTAGCGGCTTAGCAGATTAGCGCTATTAGCGGTTTAGCGGCTATTAAAGGCTTAGCGGCTAAAAAGGCTATTAGCGGATTAGCGGCTTAGAAAAGGGGGGTGCGAAAAAAATCGCAAGACTCGCAAGACGTTTTCATCTTGCAAAGCAAGCCCATAGGGAAATTCGTCTTGCAAAGCGCATCGAAAAACGGAAAACCCTTTCATCTAGCGGGTTTCTCGTCTTGCGAGGCATTCGTCTTGCGGGGGCACCACTGTATGTTCACCCACAACTTAACAACTTGGAACCTACGGCAATCCAGAGGCGCTTGCATTCCAGTGCCCACCAACCAGCCCAGTCAATGGTCAGATAGGTTGAGTTGAACATCTGAAGGGCACTGTTACCTACCCCTTTGTGGAGGGCCACTGGCCAAGCCTTGGACCCCCCTGACCCCCTCCCCCCCACAACTGGACGTTGGAGGGGGCAGTTCAGGCATGGGGGGCACAAGCTGTCTGGGGTGGCTGAGCCTCAGCTAAGCACAGCACGAAGCATGAACCTCTGCCACCTTGCTGCCAAGCGCAAAATGCTTCTTAGGCATTCCATAAAACCAAAGCAGAGTAGCTCTCTGCCCGCAAAGAGCTTACAGTTGGGATTTCAGCAGTGGTGGGAGAGGAGGTGGCGGGGAGAAGGAATGTGCGTAAGGGGCAACTTTTCACCAACTAAGGTTTCACAGGGACAGGGGAAGGTGAGTTTTGAAGAATGCTATGGAGGAAATCATTCCTCCAAACATTTTAATCCCCGAGTTGTTGTTTCCCCCCGATTTCATTAGAAAATAAAAACATGCCAATCCACCACCGCAAGGTAAGCAGTCGTCTTGATGGTTTTCTCATACACTGTTTGTTCTCCTAATTTAATTTATCTCACTCTCTCGCTCTCTCCCGCTGGACCAGGAGCCAGGGATGACGTCTCCTATGAGCATCGGAGCGAATAAAAACTTCAGAGGGCAGAAATGAAGCTTCATAAACAGCAAAGCCCAGGCGCTCAGCAGGGGGAGCAGAGCTGAGGTTTCATGAGTTCTCCAGCCAATTTTTTTATATATACAAAAGACTCTTAAAAGGGGGCAGGCTGCCTGCACGGGCATCACCTTCAGGCTTTGAGAATGACTGTCGCTCCGAAGTTAATTCTTCTACTGAGCTTCTGCTCCTATGGCTCAACCCAGATGCCTGGAGGAAGAGGTGAGTTAAGATTCCCTGTTGCAGTCTCGTTCTTTCTCAAGAAAGTCAGGAGGGGTTTGTAAAATAAACCACCCAGGTTGATTTTCTTCATTCTTTAAGTCATCCCCCATTGAGGCTCCTGTGTGATCAGTTCCCTTCTGTTTTAGCAACATATCCTGGTTTTCTTGTTAAATCTTGATAGCATGGTTCATGTTTGCCTAGGTAGCTGGCTGCTAACTGCAGCTTAAAGACGAACCAAGTTTCGCGAACAATTATTTTACATGTAATCTTAACTGGGTTTTGCCCCTCAAGCCCTTCTAAGTCTGGGATTGGGCCAGGCAAAAGCTACGGTCAGGCAAAGAATCATAGACACCGAGAGACAACAGGACTGCTCAAGGTGCCCCAACTATAAAATTGGAGAAATCGAGAGATATATAGCGCACCGGCAGCATATCTCTTCTTTCTCGTATCCAAAAATGCAAGAAAGGCTTTTACACTCGCCGGAAGCTCGGCTCTGCCCTCGCCGGATTCTTTAAAAAAGTCCCATATGCTCAGAGACTTTGCGCCTGTTCATTGGGGGAGCTAGGAAGCCCAGAGCACTTGCTCTTTAAATGTCCCTTTTAGGAAGAGGCACGGAGTGAGGACCACTGGTCCCCTGCTGGTGAGGCTCGCTGACCTCCCGGAAAAGCAAAAATTGACCTTTTCCTGTTAGGCAAAGATCATAAGACGACCCGGATGGTCGCCAGATTCTGTGTACAGATCTGTAGGCGCAGACCATCCCCCCGACCCAAAGTAGTTCGTTAAGATAATCCCCAAACTCGGTTACATGGGTGATTCTGGGTCATCTCTCTGCGGTAGCTTATCTTAAAGTTTTAAGTGTCTATACGCTTATCGCATTTATAAATTTTAAATTTATTGGTGTA